>NC_084560.2:35905420-36157920 GCF_033978685.3 Nerophis lumbriciformis
TTACCTGCACGCTCTCTCCCGCTGTGCTCTGCATATTGGGATCACGACAAACCATCCTCGACGGGTTCTGACTTCTACAAAGCAATGAACTACCTGCTGCCACCTACTGGTATGGAGTATTACAAGATTACCATGCCAAGCTCTACACAGCACAGGCACTAGACCAGTGGTTCTCAAATGAGGGTACGCGTACCCCTGGGGGTACTTGAAGGTATGCCAAGGGGTATGTGAGATTTTTTTTTAAATATTCTACAAATAGCAACAATTCAAAAATCCTTTATAAATATACTTATTGAATAATACTTCAACAAAATATGAATGTAAGTTCATAAACTCAGTGAAGCACAAGCTCAGGTTTCTCACTAAAATGTCTGTCAAAGAACTGTGAAAAGAAATGCAACAATGCAATATTCAGTGTTGACAGCTAGATTTTTTGTAGACATGTTCCATAAATATTGATGTTAAAGATTTATTTTTTTGTGAAGAAATGTTTAGAATTAAGTTCATGAATCCAGATGGATCTCTATTACAATCCCCAAAGAGGGCACTTTAAGTTGATGATTACTTCTATGTGTAGAAATCTTTATTTATAATTGAATCACTTGTTTATTTTTCAACAAGTTTTTAGTTATTTTTATATCTTTTTTTCCAAATAGTTCAAGAAAGACCACTACAAATGAGCAATATTTTGCACTGTTATACAATTTAATAAATCAGAAACTGATGACATAGTGCTTCTTTATCTCTTTTTTTCAACCAAAAATGCTTTGCTCTGATTAGGGGGTACTTGAATTAAAAAAAATGTTCACAGGGGGTACATCACTGAAAAAAGGTTGAGAACCACTGCACTAGACAACGGCACATTATTATGATTATTGATTTGCAAAAAATATTTTTCGGACCAATTAGGTGAAGTTGCATAATTTCCCACGGCACACCAGACAATATCTCACGGCCGCGGCACAGTGGTTGAAAATCACTGCTTTAGAGCACAGCTGTAACTTCCTGCAGACAATAGTTCTTCTCAGGCTTGTCTATGTTTACATTTTCACACTTTGCACCATTTTCTTACACTTTATGAAACATTTCTTACATATTCTTTATTTCTGCTTCTTCATTTTAAGAGTTTATTGTTTGTAACAAACGCACCCAAGTTCTCCGGGTGTCTCTGCAACTACGCAAATTAAGGAGTCACGGGTGGGACCGTCCATATAACCCGCCAATACAACTCAAACACCTGCACAACACACTCAATCCCACAGCCCAAAGTACCGTTCACCTCCCCAAAGTTCATATAACACATATATTTCCCCAAAGTCCTCAAAGTTACGTACGTGACATGCACATAGCTGCACGCACGTACGGGCAAGCGATCAAATGTTTGGAAGCCGCAGCTGCATGTGTACTCACGGTACTGCGTCTGCGCATCAAACTAAGTCCTCCTGGAAAGAGTCTCTGTTGTCCCGGTTCTCCACAGGCCAATGGAAAGTCCACAAAAAAGGTCAAAAATGAGGATTCTTCCATGAAGTGGCTCCGTAGCAATAAACCACTAGGTCTGACAGGTGCTCCTAGGTAGTTTGTGACGTCAATTTCCGCTTCCGCCCGGTCTGATAGCACCGGATGCATACTTGACAACCCTCCCGATTTTCCCGGGAGACTCCCGAATTTCAGTGCCCCTCCCGAGAATCTCCCGGGGCAACCTTTCTCCCGATTTCTACCCGGAAAATAATATTGGGGGCACGTCTTAAAGCAGGGGTGTCAAACTCAAATACAGAGTGGGCCAAAATGTAAAGCTGAACAAAGCCACGAGCCAAGGTTGAACAAATTAACCTTTTAATAGGGACACAAACAAGTTTTGTTTTGAATATTGAACAAGCAAGGCTTAAATAACTTTATAGTGACATGCAAAAATCCAGTTTCAAATAATAATAATAATAATTAAAAAATATCAATGGCATATCAAATACAATTTAAATAACAATTTAATGCCTCTTTTCTATTTGCAGCCTTCTGAGGTAAATATCAACATCAACTTTTTCCACAGGCTAATAAATGTGAAAATAAAATAACAATGATTAAATCAACCATTCAGGACTTTTTACTGCTCAGTTTGCAACACACTGATCTAATCTGATGTGCCCAAGCCAGATACCTGCCATCTTTTCTTGGATGCTAGTTCATTAATGTCGGGGCTCAGGTGGGCGGGGTTTGGTGGTAGCGGGGGTGTATATTGTAGCATCCCGGAAGAGTTAGTGCTGCAAGGGATTCTGGGTATTTGTTCTGTTGTGTTTATGTTGTGTTACGGTGCGGATGTTCTCCCAAAATGTGTTTATCATTCTTGTTTGGTGTGGGTTCACAGTGTGGCGCATATTTGTAACAGTGTTAAAGTTGTTTATACTGTATGGCTGTTGACCAAGTATGCGATTGCATTCACTCGCGTGTGTGGTGAGCCGTAGATGTTATGTGACTGGGCCGGCACGCAAAGGCAGTGCCATTAAGGCATGCCCCCAATATTGTTGTCTGGGTGGTAATCGGGAGAAATTCGGGAGAATGATTTTCGGGAGGGGCACTGAAATTCGGGAGTCTCCCGGGAAAATCGGGAGAGTTGGCAAGTATGATTTAACTGCACGTGTACATTATATAATGACATTGGCCACGCCCTTGTAACCAGTAGATGGAGCCACAGTTTGAGAATCCTGGTCTATGTAATTGTTATAAGTACACCTCTGCATTACCTTGTCCCCCCCAGAAGGACTGATATAATGAGACGTGTTCAGGAAATGCAACTAAGCGAGACCCAAAATACAAGTTTAGTCTTCAATCACGCAGACGTCGCCATTAATGACATGCAAAGACGTCTTTTTTTTGTTGTTGTTGTCCCCGAGACCAGCGTTTTGCATTTGGACAAGCAGGTTTTGACAGACGCGGCGTGGGAGTGGTGTGAAGTAGGGATCTTTTCATCAACGTCTGCAGACAGGTTTGGTGCAAAAGCAAAGAGGAGTCATTGTGAAGTCTGCAACCTTCGCCCGCGTCTTCCTTTCCTCTTCCCGCTGATGATCTCCCGCCGTGCGTGCCGCCTGCGACGGGGCGGGGGGGGCCTCGTTCGCCGCTATTTTGGAGTCGGCGAAGCAGGAAGTGCATCCTGAACGCCACAGCTCATTACCTCGTGGTCTGTTTTTCTCCTGGTTGTGGAGGAGCTAAAAACAGACACGTCTCAGGGGTTGGTGGCCCCCCTGGCTCCGGAGTCAGGACAGATGGCGTAGAGAAGCGTTCAAAGAGCGAGCGGGCGGGCGACCAGTAGCAGCTGCACGCTTGTTAGCGGTCATGATCTTCAAGCGCCTGAGGCGTGCGAGCCAGCTGACCTACTGGCGACTGTTAGCGGGAGTTAAGCTTCCTCATCAGCGCAGACAGAAACGGCAGCCATTTTTGCTTCCGGTCTGTAGGGGACGCGACTCATCCTGATAGCTAGCCTCAAGCTAGCCTGGCAAAGGTTGAGTGCTCATCTCGTCTCCGCTCGCGTCTCCCAGGGTTTGGACCTTTTCCTTAGACCTAAAAGTAGAAGATGCTTCAAAGTCACATGCATTTATTAAGGTCCTGCCAGCTAGCTAGGCCAGGGGTCGGCAACCCGCGGCTCTCTTTAGCGCCGCCCTAGTGGCTCTCTGGAGCTTTTTCAAAAATGTATGAAAAATGGAAAAAGATGAGGGGGAAAAATATATATTTTTTGTTTTAATATGGTTTCTATAGGAGGACAAACATGACACAAACCTCCCTAATTGTTATAAATCACACTGTTTATATTAAACATGCTTCACTGACTCAAGTATTTGGCGAGCGCCGTTTTGTCCTACTAATTTTGGCGGTCCTTGAACTCACCGTAGTTTGTTTACATGTAGAACTTTCTCCGACTTTCTAGGACGTGTTTTATGCCACTTCTTTTTCTGTCTCATTTTGTCCACCAAACTTAACGTTGTGCACGAACCCACAAAGGTGAGTTTTGTTGATGTTATTGACTTGTGTGGAGTGCTAATCAGACATATTTGGTCACTGTAAGACTGCAAGCTAATCGATGCTAACATGCTATTTAGGCTAGCTATATGTACATATTGCATCATTATGCCTAATTTGTAGCTATATTTGAGGTCATTTAGTTTCCTTTAAGTCATCTCAATTCAATGTATATCTCATGACACACTATCTGTTTGTAATATGGCTTTTAATTTGTTGCGGCTCCAGACAGATTTGTTATTGTATTTTTGGTCCAATATGGCTCTTTCAACATTTTGGGTTGCCGACCCCTGAGCTAGGCTAACCCCAAGTCATGAATATATATCATAGATTTGTGAAGGAGCCCCCTCGGTACCCTTCAACCACTGTTATAGCTTCATACTAATGTTACATGTTCAACCACTGTTATAGCTACATACTAATGTCACATGTTCAACCACTGTTATAGCTACATACTAATGTTACATGTTCAACCACTGTTATAGCTACATACTAATGTTACATGTTCAACCACTGTTATAGATACATACTAATGTTACATGTTCAACCACTGTTATAGCTACATACTAATGTTACATGTTCAACCACTGTTATAGCTACATACTAATGTTACATGTTCAACCACTGTTATAGCTACATACTAATGTTACATGTTCAACCACTGTTATAGCAACATACTAATGTTACATGTTCAACCACTGTTATAGCAACATACTAATGTTACATGTTCAACCACTGTTATAGCTACATACTAATGTTACATGTTCAACCACTGTTATAGCTACATACTAATGTTACATGTTCAACCACTGTTATAGCTACATACTAATGTTACATGTTCAACCACTGTTATAGCTACATACTAATGTTACATGTTCAACCACTGTTATAGATACATACTAATGTTACATGTTCAACCACTGTTATAGCAACATACTAATGTTACATGTTCAACCACTGTTATAGCAACATACTAATGTTACATGTTCAACCACTGTTATAGCTACATACTAATGTTACATGTTCAACCACTGTTATAGCTACATACTAATGTTACATGTTCAACCACTGTTATAGCTACATGCTAATGTTACATGTTCAACCACTGTTATAGCTACATACTAATGTTACATGTTTAACCACTGTTATAGCTACATACTAATGTTACATGTTCAACCACTGTTATAGCAACATACTAATGTTACATGTTCAACCACTGTTATAGCTACATACTAATGTTACATGTTCAACCACTGTTATAGCTACATACTAATGTTACATGTTCAACCACTGTTATAGCTACATACTAATGTTACATGTTCAACCACTGTTATAGCTACATACTAATGTTACATGTTCAACCACTGTTATAGATACATACTAATGTTACATGTTCAACCACTGTTATAGCAACATACTAATGTTACATGTTCAACCACTGTTATAGCAACATACTAATGTTACATGTTCAACCACTGTTATAGCTACATACTAATGTTACATGTTCAACCACTGTTATAGCTACATACTAATGTTACATGTTCAACCACTGTTATAGCTACATGCTAATGTTACATGTTCAACCACTGTTATAGCTACATACTAATGTTACATGTTTAACCACTGTTATAGCTACATACTAATGTTACATGTTCAACCACTGTTATAGCTACATGCTAATGTTACATGTTCAACCACTGTTATAGCTACATACTAATGTTACATGTTCAACCACTGTTATAGCTACATACTAATGTTACATGTTCAACCACTGTTATAGCTACATACTAATGTTACATGTTCAACCACTGTTATAGCAACATACTAATGTTACATGTTCAACCACTGTTATAGCAACATACTAATGTTACATGTTCAACCACTGTTATAGCTACATACTAATGTTACATGTTCAACCACTGTTATAGCTACATACTAATGTTACATGTTCAACCACTGTTATAGCTACATACTAATGTTACATGTTCAACCACTGTTATAGCTACATACTAATGTTACATGTTCAACCACTGTTATAGATACATACTAATGTTACATGTTCAACCACTGTTATAGCAACATACTAATGTTACATGTTCAACCACTGTTATAGCAACATACTAATGTTACATGTTCAACCACTGTTATAGCTACATACTAATGTTACATGTTCAACCACTGTTATAGCTACATACTAATGTTACATGTTCAACCACTGTTATAGCTACATACTAATGTTACATGTTCAACCACTGTTATAGCTACATACTAATGTTACATGTTCAACCACTGTTATAGCTACATACTAATGTTACATGTTCAACCACTGTTATAGCTACATACTAATGTTACATGTTCAACCACTGTTATAGCTACATACTAATGTTACATGTTCAACCACTGTTATAGCTACATACTAATGTTACATGTTCAACCACTGTTATAGCTACATGCTAATGTTACATGTTCAACCACTGTTATAGATACATACTAATGTTACATGTTCAACCACTGTTATAGCTACATACTAATGTTACATGTTCAACCACTGTTATAGCTACATGCTAATGTTACATGTTCAACCACTGTTATAGATACATACTAATGTTACATGTTCAACCACTGTTATAGCTACATGCTAATGTTACATGTTCAACCACTGTTATAGATACATACTAATGTTACATGTTCAACCACTGTTATAGATACATACTAATGTTACATGTTCAACCACTGTTATAGCTACATACTAATGTTACATGTTCAACCACTGTTATAGCTACATACTAATGTTACATGTTCAACCACTGTTATAGCTACATACTAATGTCACATGTTCAACCACTGTTATAGCTACATACTAATGTCACATGTTCAACCACTGTTATAGATACATACTAATGTTACATGTTCAACCACTGTTATAGCTACATACTAATGTCACATGTTCAACCACTGTTATAGCTACATACTAATGTTACATGTTCAACCACTGTTATAGCTACATACTAATGTCACATGTTCAACCACTGTTATAGCTACATACTAATGTTACATGTTCAACCACTGTTATAGATACATACTAATGTTACATGTTCAACCACTGTTATAGCTACATACTAATGTTACATGTTCAACCACTGTTATAGCTACATACTAATGTTACATGTTCAACCACTGTTATAGAAACATACTAATGTTACATGTTCAACCACTGTTATAGCTACATGCTAATGTTACATGTTCAACCACTGTTATAGCTACATACTAATGTTACATGTTCAACCACTGTTATAGCTACATACTAATGTTACATGTTCAACCACTGTTATAGCTACATACTAATGTTACATGTTCAACCACTGTTATAGCTACATACTAATGTTACATGTTCAACCACTGTTATAGCTACATACTAATGTTACATGTTCAACCACTGTTATAGCTACATACTAACGTTACATGTTCAACCACTGTTATAGCTACATACTAATGTTACATGTTCAACCACTGTTATAGCTACATACTAACGTTACATGTTCAACCACTGTTATAGCTACATACTAACGTTACATGTTCAACCACTGTTATAGCTACATACTAATGTTACATGTTCAACCACTGTTATAGCTACATACTAATGTTACATGTTCAACCACTGTTATAGCTACATACTAATGTTACATGTTCAACCACTGTTATAGCTACATACTAATGTTACATGTTCAACCACTGTTATAGCTACATACTAATGTTACATGTTCAACCACTGTTATAGCTACATACTAATGTCACATGTTCAACCACTGTTATAGCTACATACTAATGTCACATGTTCAACCACTGTTATAGATACATACTAATGTTACATGTTCAACCACTGTTATAGCTACATACTAATGTCACATGTTCAACCACTGTTATAGCTACATACTAATGTTACATGTTCAACCACTGTTATAGATACATACTAATGTTACATGTTCAACCACTGTTATAGCTACATACTAATGTTACATGTTCAACCACTGTTATAGATACATACTAATGTTACATGTTCAACCACTGTTATAGCTACATACTAATGTTACATGTTCAACCACTGTTATAGATACATACTAATGTTACATGTTCAACCACTGTTATAGCTACATGCTAATGTTACATGTTCAACCACTGTTATAGCTACATACTGTTACATGTTCAACCACTGTTATAGCTACATACTAATGTTACATGTTCAACCACTGTTATAGCTACATACTAATGTTACATGTTCAACCACTGTTATAGCTACATGCTAATGTTACATGTTCAACCACTGTTATAGCTACATACTAATGTTACATGTTCAACCACTGTTATAGATACATACTAATGTTACATGTTCAACCACTGTTATAGCTACATGCTAATGTTACATGTTCAACCACTGTTATAGCTACATACTAATGTTACATGTTCAACCACTGTTATAGCTACATGCTAAAGTTACATGTTCAACCACTGTTATAGCTACATGCTAATGTTACATGTTCAACCACTGTTATAGCTACATGCTAATGTTACATGTTCAACCACTGTTATAGCTACATACTAATGTTACATGTTCAACCACTGTTATAGCTACATACTAATGTTACATGTTCAACCACTGTTATAGATACATACTAATGTTACATGTTCAACCACTGTTATAGCTACATGCTAATGTTACATGTTCAACCACTGTTATAGCTACATACTAATGTTACATGTTCAACCACTGTTATAGCTACATACTAATGTTACATGTTCAACCACTGTTATAGCTACATACTAATGTTACATGTTCAACCACTGTTATAGATACATACTAATGTTACATGTTCAACCACTGTTATAGATACATACTAATGTTACATGTTCAACCACTGTTATAGCTACATACTAATGTTACATGTTCAACCACTGTTATAGCTACATACTAATGTTACATGTTCAACCACTGTTATAGATACATACTAATGTTACATGTTCAACCACTGTTATAGATACATACTAATGTTACATGTTCAACCACTGTTATAGATACATACTAATGTTACATGTTCAACCACTGTTTAAGCTACATACTAATGTTACATGTTCAACCACTGTTATAGCTACATACTAATGTTACATGTTCAACCACTGTTATAGATACATACTAATGTTACATGTTCAACCACTGTTATAGCTACATACTAATGTTACATGTTCAACCACTGTTATAGCTACATACTAATGTTACATGTTCAACCACTGTTATAGCTACATACTAATGTTACATGTTCAACCACTGTTATAGCTACATACTAATGTTACATGTTCAACCACTGTTATAGCTACATACTAATGTTACATGTTCAACCACTGTTATAGATACATACTAATGTTACATGTTCAACCACTGTTATAGATACATACTAATGTTACATGTTCAACCACTGTTTAAGCTACATACTAATGTTACATGTTCAACCACTGTTATAGATACATACTAATGTTACATGTTCAACCACTGTTATAGCTACATACTAATGTTACATGTTCAACCACTGTTATAGATACATACTAATGTTACATGTTCAACCACTGTTATAGCTACATGCTAATGTTACATGTTCAACCACTGCCACCTGTCAGGAAGGGACAAGAAGACTTTGTTGTTCTGCTAAGTTCTAGAATCAGAACCACTGCAGAACCTTAAAGGTCAAAAGACATTCATTATATTTATTAATGAAGTTGTCAAAAGTGATCTTCTCGTAATAAGGGACATCAAAAGTCATTCAGAATCCAAAAGGATTACTGCCCACGTGAAAGTATTGCGTGGTATCAGCCGGTTAGCGGTTAGCTCCACTCTTGTGTTTGTCCCCAGCAACAGACTGTGAAGATGCTAAAGAAAAACTTCTGCTGGCCTCATCAGACGTGTTTAATTGAGTATTGACTTTGCGAACGCTCTCATCTCATCAGGGCAATTACCTCAAGGCCTCCTTTAAACCGCACACCTAATCTGGTTTGTTTTTGCCCGTCTAAACGCTCCAAAGTGCTTCAAGTCGGATCTTTTCACATCAGATTCAGGCCTCATCAGGAAGTAGTCCGGAATCGGATTGGAATCTGATCTTTTCAAATGCGACTTCATCACAACATTCGGTTTCGGTGATCAAAGTCTATTTAAGACGACCACATTTTCGACCGCATCACTCGTCAATAATAGGCTACGTGTAATATATGAAGATATATTTTGATTCCGAAGAAGTAGCATTTGTTGAAGGACCAGAATTGTTTACATGTTACGTAAAAAAAAGCTAACATAGAACCACACTGATTTCTGTGTCTCCTCTACCTAACAGCTATATAAATATTAGAACTAGGGATGTCCGATAATGGCTTTTTTGCCGATATCTGATATTCCGATATTGTCCAACTCTTAATTACCGATACCGATATCAACCGATATATACAGTCGTGGAATTAACACATTATTATGCCTAATTTGGACAACCAGGTATGGTAAAGATAAGGTCATTTAAAAAAAAAATTATTACATAAAATAAGAAATACATTAAAAACATTTTCTTGAATAAAAAAGAAAGTAAAACAATATAAAAACAGTTACATAGAAACCAGTAATTAATGAAAATGAGTAAAATTAACTGTTAAAGGTTAGTACTACCGTATTTCCTTGAATTAGTGCCGGGGCATGGCGTGAAGTTAAATACATGATTTAATAATAGACTATAAAAAGTATAAACAAAAGGCGCGCAACAAACTTGGCTAATAAAACAAAACTAACACAAAGGCAGAACTATGGAAAAAAAAGAACAAACAGAAGGCGCTCACAGCGAAGGTACAAAACAGTGGCTTGAATAAACAAAAAAACTTAGGTGGCAAGAAAAGAGCAGCATGAACTATGACCTGGACAGAGTAAGCAGCGTGTCAAGAGTGCAGAGCATGAATGTGATGTCGCCAGGCCGACCAACAGAAAATGACAGGCTTAAATAGTCATGTGGTGATTGAAAACAGGTGCGTGAGTTCAAATGAATCAGGTGCGTGAGTCGTGAGGACAGGTGAACTGATTGGTAGTCATGGAAACAAAACAGGGAGTGCAAAAACCAAACAGAACATAGCCAAACTAAACATGATCACCAAGACATGACAATTGTAAGTGTATCTTGTGTTTTTTATGTTGATTTAATAAAAAAAACACACACAAAAAAAAATGATACTGATAATAAAAAAAAACAATACCAATAATTTCCGATATTACGTTTTAAAGCATTTATCGGCCGATAATATCGGCCATCTCTAATTAGAACCCTCCCAAATGGCCACATTGGGGCCTGTGCACGTTTGTACTCGGTTCTGATAGAGAACACACTGTACTTGCAACAGTCAGCTGGAAAAAAAATCATCCATCCATCTTCTTCCGCTTATCCGAGGTCGGGTCGCGGGGGCAGCAGCCTAAGCAGAGAAGCCCAGACTTCCCTCTCCCCAGCCACTTCGTCGAACTCCTCCCAGGGGATCCTGAGGCGTTCCCAGGCCAGCCGGGAGACATAGTCCTCCCAACGTGTCCTGAGTCTTCCCCGTGGCTTCCTACCGGTCGGACGTGCCCTAAACACCTCCCTAGGGAGGCATTCGGGTGTCATCCTGACCAGATGCCCGAACCACCTCACCTGGCTCCTCTCCATGTGGAGGAGCAGCGGCTTTACTTTGAGCTCCTCCCGGATGGCAGAGCTTCTCACCCTATCTCTCAGCAAAAAGCAGAGACCTAATCCTGCAGCCACCAAACCAGATCCCCTCAACACCTTGACTGCGCCTACAAATTCTGTCCATAAAAGTTATGAACAGAATCAGATTTGGAAAATTCCGATTTTGTGCCACTTTGGTCTGCAGTGTAAACGTAGTCAGTGAAGGAATGTTCTAAACTGCCAATGAAAACAAAACGGCGAGGGAAAATGCTAATCACGTCACAGACGCTCGCGATACCAGCAGTCCTGCAGTTGAGTTGCTGCGGTAACGCATCATAACAAATGCTTCAGGTACGGGTCATAGTCCCAAGTCAGGCCTGGTCAGATGTTTAGACCCGGGCACTTGTCCTCCTTGTCTTGGCAGATGTTTGGGTTTGGCTAACAGTTTTTAGGCCAAGTCAGACATCCTGTTGCCAGTGTAAAAATATTCAGTGTATAAAAATTAAATGTACAAAAATTCAATGTATAAAAATTTTGTTTACAAAAATTAAATGTATAAAAATTCAGTGTACAAAAATTGAATGTATAAAAATTTGGTGTACAAAAATTAAATGTATAAAAATTCGGTGTATAAAAATTCAGTGTACAAAAATTTAATGTATACAAATTCAGTGTACAAAAATTTGGTGTATAAAAATTAAATGTATAAAAATTCAGTGTACAAAATTAAATGTGTAAAAATTTGGTGTACAAAAGTTAAATGTACAAAAATTCCGTATGAAAAAATTCAGTGTCCAAAAATTAAATGTATAAAAATTCAGTGTACAAAAATTGAATGTATAAAAATTTGGTGTACAAAACTTAAATGTATAAAAATTCAGTGTACAAAAATTAAATGTATAATAATTAATTGTACAAAAATTAAATGTATAAAAATTCAGTGTAAAAGAATTAAATGTATGAAAATTCAGTGTAAAAAAATAAAATGTATGAAAATTCAGTGTAAAAATATTAAATGTATAAAAATTTGGTGTAAAAAAATTAAATGTATGAAAATTCAGTGTACAAAAATTAAATGTATAAAAATTCAGTGTACAAACATTTTATGTATAAAAATTCAATGTAAAAATATTAAAAGTATAAAAATTTAGTGTACAAAAATTAAATGTATAAAAATTTGGTGTACGGAAATTAAATGTATAATAATTCGGTGTATAAAAATGTATACAAATTCAGTATAAAAAAATTAAATGTAAAAAAATTCAGTGTACAAAATTTGAATGTATACAAATTTGGTGTAAAAAAATTCACTGTACAAAAATTCAGAGTGGAAAAATTTGGTGCTTCAAAAAGCAAGACTCACTTCCGGTAAATTAAGGCTGAAGCAATCGATCCTGAACTTTAAACTGAATTTGTTCATTCAGTGTAACAAATAAAGCTTTCATTATAAAGGCACAAATGAACCTCCAAATTCAAAGTCTTTAAGTGGAGGCGGTCAATTAGGAGACAGACTGCACGCCTTTAAAAGTTGTTTTGTTTATTCACATTCTCTTCAAATCCTCCTACTCTGAATATAATACATCTTCTTTTGTGCTCAAGACTGTAAAAATAATAAGGAGAAGGAGATCAAAGGTGGAACACAAAGTCTGAGCCTCGCGTGTTTAATTGGCTCATTAAGGTCCGAGCTGTGCGCCTTTATTTTGAAATGAAGCACACTTCAGCATGGCCTCGACCTTCTTCCTTCTCCGCCGGCTGCGCTCCTCCCACTGGACAAAAACCTCCGTTGGAAAGCGTCTTGCTTGCCTTTCATCGTCTACGTTTTTGCAAAGACAGGAAGTGGTTCCTGCGTCCACTTCCTGTTTGTGGTGTACACCCTGCGTTTGGTGCGGGATCAGATGTAGTACTACTACATCGGATGTAGTACTCCTTTATGTTAGGTCCCATGTAGTGTTACCTCACGTTGTATTACATGTAGTACTACCTCATGTTGTATTACATGTAGTACTACATGTGGTATCAGATGTAGTACTCCTTCACGTTATCCCTGACGGAGGCGGCGGCGTGTGTGCGCATCTCAGTGCGGTAGTCCGTGTACACGGCGCCGGCGGACGCGGCGCCCTCCCGCTTGACCTCACTCCCCCTGGATTGCCGCCGCTGGTAGAGGAGGCGGGTGGCGGCTGCCACGGCGCACGCTCCGATGAAGACGGCGGCCGCGACCACTCCTGGGGGAACATCGGCAGCTCGTTACTCTGACAGTTCAGCTTTACTGGACACAACATTAGGAACACAATCTTGTGGGATCAATACAACTTTACCAAATTAATATTTTTTATTATACATTATTACATTTTATTATATAATGTATATATTTTAATAGATATATTATATAATACTGAATAATTAGTTAATAATTAATATTACATAATTATTCATCAATAACTGATAATTACTTATAATAATAATAATTGTTATTTATACTACTACTACTACTACTAATATAATAATATATGTATTTAAAAAAAAGATTAATTCAATCTGGAAATGCTTCTGAAATACACAATGTATAATATTATACATGTTTATATATATATAATTATAAAATAAATAATGAAAAGTATATCGTATAATAATATAATTTTTCAATATTTATTTATTTTGATTATATTTTATTCAAGATGCTCGCTTTTTAAATTTATTATTTAGATAACCAATCTTCATAAAAATATTAACATTTTTAAACATTTTAAATTTGAGATCTCAAACAATTTACTGTACACTTTGACTATGGAACCACTGAAGTTATATTTATTTAGGAAAAAAATACATTAAATATAAAATAGATTATTAATAACTGAAGATTTTCTTAAAATTTAGCAAATAAAGTATTAATATTTAAAGAATTCTATTGAAAGAATCTTTAAATTTGGTAAATTATTATTTAATAGTAATAATACTACTAATAATACATATTTTGTTGTTTACTTTAAAAGATACATGCTGCTCAAATCTCAAACAATATTTTGTTATTATTTATAAAATGAATAATAATAGATGTATAATAATACCTGTTCAAGCATTTTTTATTCATTTTAATTATTGGAAAAAACCCTCAAAATTGCTTGCTAAATATATTATCTAGAAAAAAAACATCATAAAAATATAATAATAAAAATAATATTTGTCATTTAAGATTTCGAACAATATACAATTTGATTATGCCACCATTGTTTAAAAGTTATATTTATTTAAAAAAAAATAGACATTAAATAAATAAAAAACTATTATCAACTGAGGATTGTCCCAAAATTGAGCAAATGAAGTATTAATATTTAAAACAAATATTTTTGGTTACTCTCTGATTGAAAGAGTTGTGTAAATGATTTTGTTTTCAACGTGAATATAATCCCCACCTTAAACTTAATGGATGCAAGAATCGATCCACAAATATCCCCAACAGTAATAAAAAGCTTAAGCGTTGTCAATGAAAAACATAACCGTCGGTCATATTGGTTGCCACAAATCAATATCTGTGCGGTAAAAGCTGCCATCGATTGGCGTCAACAAGACGGATTCTTTTGTTGACGTTTGCCGTCTGCTTTCTCAGGAAGAAGCAGACGACTCTTTTAGTCGCGCTCCTCTTTTTGATGACGGAACAAATCCTCAAATAAACCTTGTTGATATTTCCTTGCCGAGCGCCAACAAAGTGTGTCGGCGTGCAGGCGTTACCTGCGATGAGCGCCACATCGTTGTGTGCGTCGCGATGCTTCTTTCCCTCCTTCCCGGGCAGCGTTTGATCTGCAAAAAAATGAAGAAATGTTTTTTTTTATCAGAATAAGATGCTTAAGGTTTTTTGGTTTTTTTTTTGACGTGAAGGAAGGTAAACATGGAGGAACATTCCGGATTATAAAAAGGTGACGTACGTGTTTTCTTTGACAGGGAAAATTGACAGACTTTAACACACATTATGCATTCATTTCTTTTCAAACTTTGAATAAAATCGTAAGTATCGTAAACTTTGAATTCATAACGTACGTGTTTCTATAAAACTAGCCAATGTAGCGTCCGAAAAATACGGTAAATTTAATGTACCGTATTTTCCGGACTATAAGTCGCAGTTTTTTTCATAGTTTGGCCGCTGGTGCGCCTTATACTCAGGAGCGACTTATGTGTGAAATTATTAACACATTAGCGTAAAATATCAAATAATATTATTTATCTCATTCACGTAAGAGACTAGACGTATAAGATTTCATGGGATTTAGCGATTAGGAGTGACAGATTGTTTGGTAAACGTATAGCATGTTCTATATGTTATAGTTATTTGAATGACTCTTACCATAATATGTTACGTTAACATACCAGAGTTGGTTATTTATGCCTCATATAACGTACACTTATTCAGCCTGTTGTTCATTATTCTTTATTTATTAGGGCCCGCATGTCCCATTGTAAAAGGAATCCCAACGGGATTCCTTTTGCAATGGGACATAAGGACCTATTGAATTTGTAACGTTTTATTCTTTATTATTATTATTATTATTATTATTATTCCGCAGCTTTGTGCTGTAATTTGACCCCCTTAACATGCTTCAAAACTCACCAAATTTGACGCACAGATCAATAAACGCGAACAAAACTCTTTAGTGAAAAAACCAAACCCCAAAACTCCAAATTACGCTCTAGCGCCCCCTAGAAAGAATACTCCCTATAACTCCCAGTACGAATGTTGTAGAGACATGAAACGAAAACCTCTATGTAGGTCTCACTTAGACCTACTTTTGTCATGTTTGTGTAATCATGTTTTGTTTTAAGTCATGTTTTGTTTAGTTTCTGGCTTTTCACTCCCTTGTCTTGTCACCATAGCAACCATTAGTTTTCACCTGTCACGTCACGCACCTGTTTCACGTCTTGAGTCACGCACCTGTTTTCGTTAATCATGTCTGTAGTATTTAAGTTCAGTGTTTTTCAGTTTGTTTTTCTGACGACCGCGCACCCCATATATGCTTCTGCACACTCCTCTATGATCCTGCTTCATGTCCCTTGTCACAGTAAGTTTTGGTTCCATGTTTATAGTCCTTTTGTTTTTTCATAGTTTATTCTCCGCCAGTGTGCGCGCTTTCATTTATTCCTTTTTTGATATATTAAATAAATCATGTACCTCCATTCCCGTCTCGCACGAGCCAACTTTCCGTTGCATCCTGGAAAAGCAAACACCCCGGACCAAGTCTTGACAACTTTTCATTCATTTTAAATTGCCTTTCAAATGTCTATTCTTGGTGTTGGCTTTTATTAAATACATTTCCCCAAAAAAATGTGACTTATACTCCAGTGCGACTTATATATGTTTTTTTCCTTCTTTATTATGCATTTTAAGTCCAGTGCGACTTATACTCCGGTGCAACTTATACTCCGAAAAATACGGTACTTGTTTTCGTAAAACCGACATAAGCGGTTGTCGACATAATTGTTTCCATGTACACAAAAAAAGGTTAAAGTTAGCGTCAAGGTCACCTGTCAAAGATCGCGAGGAGGAGTCGGCCAGAGCGCCACAGTTGGATTGGAGCAGGGGGCCGTGCACGCTGACCAAAGAGCTTCCAGGGTTGGTCAGCGCCGCCTTGAGCAGCGCCACCTTGTTGAACTGGACCAATGAGAGACAGCCCACGAAACCTTGGTCAGCGGCCTCCCTCAGCTCCTCGCCGGAGGCTTCCCATCCTGGAGGAACAAAGAAAAAGGCTTCTTTACGTTTATTATTTACCTTCAACCGCGTCACAGCAGCAACAAGATGGGCGACTTACTGAGGACTCTGCCCAACGTCAGGGTTCTGATCAAGACCAGTTCTCCATCTGAGGTCAACGTGTACTTTCTGTGGATGTCCTGGTCCAACTGTTGGAATACAGACAAAATGCACAATCAGCTACTACTGTACTACTACCATTACTAGCACTACTGTACTATAATACATCTACTAGTACTAGTAAAACTGGGCCATGTGTACGTTAGTAATCCTCACTACCAGGCTACCTCAAGAGCAGTGCTGGCTATTGGGTTGATAGCTCGGGCTTTTAGCTCGATAGCTAGGATGCTCGCGTCTGGAGATATCCGATAATATCGGACTGACGATATTATCGGCTGATACATGCTTTAAAAAATGTAATATCGGAAATTATTGGTATTGGTTTCAAAAAGTAAAATTTATGACTTTTAAAAACGCTGCTGTGTACACGGACGCAGGGAGAAGTACAGAGCGCTAATAAACCTTAAAGGCACTGCCTTTGCGTGCCGGCCCAATCACATAATATCTATTCACACACATAAGTCAACAGCCATACAGGTCACACTGAGGGTAGCGGTATAAACAACTTTAACACTGTTACAAATATGCGCCACAATGTGAACCCACACCAAACAAGAATGACAAACACATTTCGGGAGAACATCCGCACCGTAACACAACAAACACAACAGAACAAATACCCAGAAGCCCTTGCAGCACTAACTCTACCGGGATGCTACAATATACACCCCCCGCTACCCCCTACCGCTCCCACGTCAACCCCGCCCCCCCCCCCCCCAACCTTAACCTCCTCGTGCTCTCTCAGGGAGAGCATGTCCCAAATTCCAAGCTGCTGTTTTGAGGCATGTTAAAAAAAAGAATGCACTTTGTGACTTCAATAATAAATATGGCAGTGCCATGTTGGCACTTTTTTTCCCATAACTTGAGTTGATTTATTTTGAAAAACCTTGTTACATTGTTTAATGCATCCAGCGGGGCATCACAACAGAATTAGGCATAATAATGTGTTAATTAGGCATAATAATGTGTTAATTCCACTATCGGTAGATATCGGAATCGGTAATTAAGAGTTGGACAATATAGGAATATCGGCAAAAAAGCCATTATCGGACATCTCTACTCGCGTCTCATGCCAGCGACCCAGGATGGCAGAAAGGAAACCAGTAACTGAACCATGCAGGTAACTCTAGTTCTAATGTACTAATGCTGTACTACTAGTACTAGTACTACTCATACATGCCAACCTTGAGACCTTCAAATTCAGGAGATGTGCGCGGGGGGGGTTTGGTGGTAGCAGGGGTGTATATTGTAGCCCGGAAGAGTTAGTGCTGCAAGGGGTTCTGGGTATTTGTTCTGTTGTGTTTATGTTGTGTTACGGTGCGGATGTTCTCCCAAAATGTTTGTCATTCTTGTTTGGTGTGGGTTCACAGTGTGGCGCATATTTGTAACAGTGTTAAAGTTGTTTATACGGCCACCCTCAGTGTGACCTGTATGGCTGTTGACCAAGTATGCCTTGCATTCACTTAAGTGTGTGTAAAAGCCGCATATACTATGTGACTGGTGAAAAAGCGGACGTGTCGACAGGTTGTAGAGGACGCTAAAGGCAGTGCCATCACTGCACGCCCTTAATAATGTTGTTTGGGTGAAAATCGGGAGAAACTCGGGAGTCTCCCGGAAAAATCAGGAGGGTTGGGAAGTATGATACTACTGTATTAATACAAGTTTTCCTCAACCTTGGAGAAATAAACCTATGCTACATGTTGTGCTAAACATGAAAGAGAAACGTTGCAGCTAACAAAGGACTAAAAGCGAGTAACAGAACGATGAGTTGATTTTGAGGCGCGGTAGCTTTGTCTGCCAGCGTTCAGACAACAATAAAGAATGCAGCAGCTGTCTAACAGGTGACATAGAAGCACCGCTGCTTAGCTAGAGCGGGCGGCATTAGCGTGTGACCAGGTCGCGTTGCCGCGGCGATGCTGACTCTGTGTCTCTGGACCGTTGTTGTTTTACGATGAGCGGCGAGGAAATAAGTCATGTTATCTTCGCTAACGGCTCTATGAAGCTGGGCTACAGCTTCAGCGCAGTAAACTAAAGTGTGCTGAGTCAGCAGCAAACATTACGTCCTTGATCGTCCATCAGCTCTTCTCTGAGTCTTTGTCTCCACGCGCCACACAACACTTTTTTAAACACTTGAAAACTTCCTGGGAGATTTCTGCATCCTAATAACTGATTATATAATAATAACTGAACCTTCTTTAGGAATAATCCCACTTCCACACGGGACTCACCTGTACGTAGATCTTGTTCTCCACTCTGTGGATCCTCACCCGATGGAGGCGGCCGTCTGCCAGGTTGGCGGAGGCGGGGCAGAAGACCTCGGGCTTCCTGTCCGTCTGCAGGTGGTACCAAATCTGCAGACTTCCTGAAAGCAGGGCAGCAACAACGGGAACTTCAACACAGCGTACGTTTAAAAAAAAAAAAAAAAAAATATATATATATATATACATATATATATATATATATATATATATTAAAATTAATGTACTCCCGTGATTTTTCTATCTGTTCCAATTATTACCACTTTTCCTCCCTCAGTCCTTCTTTTGTAAATTAGATAGTGTCTTGATCTGTGGTCTGGATCATGTTTTTGTTATTTTCTGTTAGTTTTAAAGGGGAACATTATCACAATTTCAGAAGGGTTAAAACCATTAAAAATCAGTTCCCAGTGGCTTATTTTATTTTTCAAAGTTTTTTTCAAAATTTTACCCATCACGCAATATCCCTAAAAAAAAGCTTCAAAGTGCCTGATTTTAACCATCGTTATATACACCCGTCCATTTTCCTGTGACGTCACATAGTGAAGCCAACACAAACAAACATGGCGGAAAGAACAGCAAGCTATAGCGACATTAGCTCGGATTCAGACTCGGATTTCAGCGGCTTAAGCGATTCAACAGATTACGCATGTATTGAAACGGATGGTTGTAGTGTGGAGGCAGGTAGCGAAAACGAAATTGAAGAAGAAACTGAAGCTATTGAGCCATATCGGTTTGAACCGTATGCAAGCGAAACCGACGAAAACGACACGACAGCCAGCGACACGGGAGAAAGCGAGGACGAATTCGGCGATCGCCTTCTAACCAACGATTGGTATGTGTTTGTTTGGCATTAAAGGAAACTAACAACTATGAACTAGGTTTACAGCATATGAAATACATTTGGCAACAACATGCACTTTGAGAGTGCAGACAGCCCAGTTTTCATCAATTAATATATTCTGTAGACATACCCTCATCCGCGCTCTTTTCCTGAAAGCTGATCTGTCCAGTTTTGGAGTTGATGTCAGCAGGCCAGGGAAGCTAGGGTCGATAGGGGGTTTAGCTCGCTCGTCTGCGGGAACAAACTGCCGCCATTGCTTGCCGTGCTACCGAGGGCCTTTGTCCCTGAATTGCTCACACACTCCGGCAGATTCAATGGGGGTCCGGCGGCAGATTTCTTTGACTTTATCGTTGGAAATGCATCTGCTTTGAGTGTCGCAGGATATCCACACATTCTTGCCATCTCTGTCGTAGCATAGCTTTCGTCGGTAAAGTGTGCGGAACAAACGTCCAATTTCTTGCCACTTTCGCATCTTTGGGCCACTGGTGCAAATTGAATCCGTCCCTGTTCGTGTTGTTACACCCTCCGACAACACACCGACGAGGCATGATGTCTCCAAGGTACGGAAAACAGTCGAAAAAACGGAAAATAACAGAGCTGATTTGACCCGGTGTTTGAGAAAATGGCGGATTGCTTCCCGATGTGACGCCACGTTGTGACGTCATCGCTCCGAGAGCGAATAATAGAAAGGCGTTTAATTCGCCAAAATTCACCCATTTAGAGTTCGGAAATCGGTTAAAAAAAATACATGGTCTTTTTTCTGCAACATCAAGGTATATATTGACGCTTACATAGGTCTGGTGATAATGTTCCCCTTTAAGACTCCATAGTTCCTGTTTTTGTGCACCCTTGTTTGTTTTAGTTTCCATAGCGACTTATGATTTTCACCTGCCTCTTGCGTTCGGGACACACCTGTCTCTAATCAAGAGTCTTTGCCAGTTCGTCGTCCTGGCGTCATTGCTTGTGTCATGCGATTGTTTGCTTCATGCCTTGCCAAGTAAGTTTTGTTTGTTCATGCCACAGTTAGCGAGTTTTTGCCCTGTCCAAGTGTTAGCTTTTGTTTCCTGCGCTAAGTTGTGCCTTCGCCTAAAGCGCCTTTTTGAGAGTCAAAATTAAATCATGTTCCTACCTTCAAGTCCTGTCCGGAATAGTCTGTTTGCATCCTGGGAGAACAGAGCTCGCAGTAAGCTGCGAAAACCCCCCCGTTATGACAGATAGTCAGACTTCATTTAGAATTAGTTATGTAAACGGTACCCAAATTGTCCGGAGGATTAACACTACCGAACTTTAGATTATATTACTGGGCCACCAGCATTAGGATTCTTAAACATGAGCTGTTATTTGAAGCATTTGATCCTCCCCCGCTGTGGTCGGTTATGGAGGCAAACTCAACTAAACCAGTTTCTCTCAGAGCTCTGGCGCACTCTCCCATTCACTCATCGACTTTTTCTGTCACAAAAAAAATCGAATCTTAGAAGCCTTATTCAGGATTTGGGTCCAGTTTAAGCACTATTTTGGTTTACAGACTATTTCTAGTCTTGCACCCATCACTGCTAATCATGTTTTCTCTCCCTCTTTTGTTGACAATGCCTTTTTAAGATGGTCAAGTCTGAGAATCAACAATAAAGATGTTGCCACTTTTTCAGCAACTTTATAATACATTTTCTCTCCCTAAGCAACATCTCTTTGGGTATCTCCATACATGTTCGCTTTCCCCTAGTTTCCCGGACTTACCGACTGACACAAAGATGTGTTTTTTTTACACCACTTCTGACTTTTTAAAAGGCTCAATTACACATATCTATAACCACATTTTTCCTTTGCGCCCTGAGCCTTTGACTTCAATTTAGTCACTTTGGGATGGGGATTTGAGTCTGAAGTTAATTGGACAGAGATCTTAAGTAGAGTTCACAGGTCTTGCATTGGTGCCAGACACAGCCTTACTCAATGCAAGCTAATACATCCTACTAATTATACCAAGGTCCAATTAGCCAAGATGTATCAGGGCATATCTGTGTGATGTGATCCATGTCAACAGTCTCTAATTTCAAACGCATGTTTTTGCTTTGCCAGTCCCCAAACGGTTATTGGACAAACATTCCAACACTTTGTCTGCGGTCACTGGCGAGAGGATTGAACCGAATCCTCTGAGTGGAATATTTGGGGTAGCACCTCAACAAATCCAAAAGGAATCTTGTAGCGTTCACTACTATGTTGGCTAGAAGACTCTTTGTGTTCAATTGGAAGGCAACAGCGCTTGGTCGGTTGTTCTGCAAAGTTTCAAGAACTGTGGGCTGCCTTTCTGAGTTATGTAGGAGGGACCGATCTCCAAAGTTACCTACATTAAAACACAATTAAAATGTGGGTGGTTGATGAGACTTTTGTGTGCTTGTTGGTCGTCGTATCCCTCAAGGGCCATTCATGAATGCAACTGGCTGTGGTTTTATGTTGATATCTGTCTGTTGTTTCTATTTTATTTCATTATTTATTGGATTACATTTTTATTTATTTGTAATTTACTTTACAGCATTTGATGCATTTTTGGCTATTCCTGTCGACTATATGTGTAAAACCTAAGAAACAAATGTAAAATAAAAATAAAAAATGCATCTTTATCTACACATTGCCCCTTCCTTTCTCAATAAATGAGAAAATAGTCTTATTTATGACATAATTATTTAACCCTTGAGTCTACTTATTTTAAAATCTATTTTTAAAACAGACATGCTGACAAAAGTGTTATAAACTTTCAACGCTTTAAAGGTGGGTAGTTATGAATTATAACACGTTAATAACAAAAAGTGTAGTAGTGGACAACAAAGTCTGCAGCACAAACAAAGGAGACAAGTTTGTGGAGATGTTGACAAGGTTTACAATAAAAACTGTAAGGGCACCAATGAAAATGTTTACAAAAGTAGCACAAACGAATGAGAGAAGTTTGGGTCATCACAATTTCTCAGGGGGGAATTGATTGCCTCTGCGGGAGCGTGCACACTTGTTAAATCTGCACTGCTGGGGCTTCTCTGTAAAACACTTATATTTGTGGCTATTGTAACAATTTGTGTTTGGGATGATTGAAGCCTTTTATTGTGTCCAAAAATGAAAGAGTTGTCCATTTCTAAGGTATTAATGAGATTGTTAAGGACTGTTGTTGATGTGCTAAAATCTTTTTTTATTTAAAAGCTACATAGAATATTAACTGTTCTTTTTTCGAGCACATAATACATACCGTATTTTTCGGACTATAAGTCGCAGTTTTTTTCATAGTTTTTAGAATGTACCGTGGTCCTTTAAAACACTAGTTGTGGGCCGCAAATGGTAAAAAAAACAAAAACGAGGGGGTGTATATTGTAGCGTCCCGGAAGAGTTAGTGTTGCAAGGGGTTCTGTGTATTTGTTCTGTTGTGTTTATGTTGTGTTACGGTGCGGATGTTCTCCCAAAATGTGTTTGTCATTCTTGTTTGGTGTGGGTTCACAGTGTGGCGCATATTTGTAACAGTGTTAAAGTTGTTTATACGGTCACCCTCAGTGTGACCTGTATGGCTGTTGACCAAGTATGCATTGCATTCACTTGTGCGTGAGAGAAGCCGTAGATATTTTATGTGACTGGGTCGACACGCAAAGGCAGTGCCTTTAAGGCACGCCCCCAAATTGTTGTCTGGGTGGAAATCGGGAGAAATTCGGGAGAATGGGTGCCTTGGGAGATTTTCGGGAAAATCGGGAATATTGGCATGTATGTCAATCAAACCTCTCCCTCCCATGTTATGTTTTTATCTACCCAGCTAGCATGTTATGTTTTCGTCTCTCTAGCTAGCATGTTAAGTCTATTGAAAAGTAGCAAGGGTGAACAGTTCTTCCGCCCTCGACTCGTCACATGGCGCCTGGGTGGGCGGAGGCGTTTACGCACCGTTCCTGGCGAGGATGACGGCGACGTACTGGCGACTGAGTGTGCTGACGGACAGCAGCATGGCGGGACAGCGTGAGGTGATGAAGCTGAAGGAGACGTCTTCGCGGGCGCGGCTGCTGTCCGCCCGCAAGCTCTTGTTCAGCATGACGGAGAAGGGCTCCTGAAGCGTGTAGGTCAGCGAGGACTCCTTGTCGAAGGACACTGAGACTTCTGCAACACAAAGCCAGACTGCTTCAGAACACAACATTTAAAAAATCACTAACATTTTTGTCCATTTCTGGTGTCCACTTGATCTTCAGTGCTCCATGTTGGATCAATCACATTAGGACACGCCCCTTCCAGCTGTCTCTAAACTATTGGTTTAGCCGACATGACAGCCGCCGCAAATGAGAATCGAGCAGCTGTCGTGAAGTCCTGCGTGATTCATACCTGCTTCATTTAGACGTCATCCGCACGGACGCCATGTTTGCTCTCCAGACTCGGCGGACCGAGACGTTTGTCCGAGACGATGCTTTATCGCGTGTGGAAGAGGCGGTCTCCAATAAAAGGCGTGTGTCCGTGCAGGATGTCCACTAACGTCTCCCGCGGGATTAATTCTTGCACCGCTTGCAGATTTCCCCCAACAACAAGACATCCAGTTACAACTTGTCCACTGCACGGATCTTTACATCCACATCTTTAACCAGCAGCACCACTCTAGTCCACGTCAACACCATTTCACACGCACCTCCTCAAAAACTGCACCAGGAGGATCTTTGACCACAGCAGAGAGCTCCTCTGTTGTGTAGATGATCTTTGAGTAGTTGTGTGCACTAGCTTTTTAAAAACATCAGTATAAAGTGCAATATATTTATCTGTACAGTAATCTATTTATTTATTTATATATATTTATTTATTTTATATATATATTATATATATTATTTATATATATTTATTTATTTATATATGCACCTTATTGCTTTTTTATCCTGCACTACCATGAGCTTATGTAACGAAATTTCGTTCTTATCTGTGCTGTAAAGTTCAAATTTGAATGACAATAAAAAGGAAATCTAAGTCTAGTCTATAAAGGATCTTTGACGACCACTTCCGTTACATAGATAGATGATCTTTGACTTGTCGTTCTGCAGGAGGCGACTTTTTTCATTTATGACTTCACTGTGTTGTCAATTTATAAAGTAAGGATGAATTATTAGTACATTATTATAATACACTATTTATACATTACATACCAATTACTAGTGTATTATATACCAAAATATTGTCAAATTATTCATACATTATAGCCCAGATTATTTATGATATATAATTACATCCAAAAATATTAATAAATAATTAGTACATTTTATAGCACATTATTATCAGAAAATTATTAGTTCCTTTATACAGCAATTATTAATATTACATTGTTAGTACATTATACAACACATTCCCAATAACGCATTATTTATATAGAATAGAATAGAATAGAAAGTACTTTATTGATCCCTGGGGGAAATTCAGCACCACAGTTCGCTCACAATAGACAGTAATAATAATAATAAATAATATATTATATATATATATATATATATATATATATATATATATATATATATATATATATATAAATAATATAAATATATTCTACATATACTCTACATTTAAGTGCAGTCAAGGAACATTAGCACATTTTATAGCACATTATCAGCAAATAATTAGTTCCTTTATATGCCAATTATTAATATCACATTGTTAGTACATTATATTCACCAAATGATTCATTAACAAAATATGACAACTTTATATATTACATTGTCAACAATAAAATATTGATACATCCCAAATTATTAACAATAAATAATTAGTACATTACATCACAAATTGCTAATAATAAACTATGTGTTGTTATATTATCACAACATTTTAGTATCTAATATATTATTAATGAATTATTAGTACATTATTATTAGTTAATAATTATATTATCACAACATTTTAGCACCATTTATACCGATGTATTATTAATAAATACTTAGTACATTATATACATAATTACTATATTATTATATTGCAACTTTATATACTAATGTATTAATAGTACATTATATACCAATTTATTATCAAATCATGAGTAAATTATTTCCCAAAATATTATCATATTATTCTTATATAAAATACCAGTGTTATTCATACATTATTACATTTTATACTAATTTATTATTACTATTATTATTATTGTCATCACATTATTAGTGCTTAATATACCACAATATTATCCATAACTGTAAGTACATTGTATACTAAATAAATATTACCAAATTATTAATAAACATATCTTACATTTGTATTAATTAATTATTAGTATCTTATAAATCAATGTAGTATTCATACATATTAGTACACTATATATCAAAGTATTATATATATATTAGTACATTATATACCAAATAATTATATTATTTGGTATATAATTACTAATTATCACTAGTAAGTCATTAGTGCATTATATCCCAAAATATTAATAATAAATCATTAGTAAATGATATACTAAATTAATAATACATTACTAGTACATTAAATACCAAACTATTATTAAACAAAATAATACTACTTTACATACCTAACTATTGTTAATAAATTATTAGTATATTATATGCCAAATTGTTATTCATGAATTATTAGTACATTTTTTTTTACCAATTTATTATGACTATCACTATTAGTACCTTATGTATCAAAATATTATTCTGAAATTTTATTACATTACATTATATAATAAATTATTATTAACAAATTATTAGTAAAATATATATTACATTGTTAATTATTAGAACCTTATAAACCAATGTATTAGTCATAAATATGAGTACCTTATACATTAAATTATTATTCATACATTAGTACATAAATACAAAAGTATTATTACATTACATACCAAATTATTATGAATATGTTATTAGTGCATTACAAAACCAAATTATTATTACATTATATACCAAATTATTATTAAACAAATATTACTACTTTATGTACGTGATTATTATTATTTATTTGTACATAATATGCCAAATTGTTATTCATAAATTATTAGTAGATTTTATACCAATTTATTTTGACTATTATCACACTTTAGTACCCTATATACCAAAATAGTATTCATAAATATTATTACATTACATAATGAATGCCTGTCAACACATTATATATTAAGTTATTATTAATTAATTATTAGAACCATATAAACCAATGTATTAGCCATAAACATGAGTACCTTATATATTACATTATTATTCATACATTAGTGCATAAATACCAAATTATTATTACGTTATACACCAAATTATTATTCATATATTAGTGCATTAAAAATCAAATTATTACATTATAAACCAAACTATTATTCATACATTATTAGTACATTAAAAAAATAATTATTATTACATTATATACTAAACATTAGCACCTTATATAGCAAATGATCCTTGATCATTATTAGAATATTAAATAGTTAAATGGTATAGCAAAGAAAAAGGAATAGCAGCAGTGAGGGGAAGTACGATGATGTTTGATAGAGCGCCATCAGGTGGTGTAGAGACGTATTGATGTTCCTGAGATGTCCAGAAGAAAACAAAGTGGTGGCAGGTCGGTGACGACCACAGAAGCCAGCGGCGTGAAACAGGAAGTCGTTTAGGCCAACCTAGCGAGCAAATGGGCGGCCGAGATAAAAGAAGATAAAATAAATGAAGCCAAACCGGGCCGTAAAAGAAGAAAGGGAAGAGAAAGTAGTCGCTGCAGGAAAAGATGATTGGACTCAGCCTTGCAGAGAAATAAGAAGCTTCCGTTAATCCTCACACACACAAAAAGATGACGTGAAAAATGTCATCAAGGTGACCCGACTTCAATTCCACACAGGAAGAATGTTGTCACCACTTTGTGTACTGGGAGGATTAGTCACACTAGTAATACCATGACATGCACGCTCTTATGGGGCAAAACTCATGATCATTGCGAGAATGGACAAAACTCAGGATCATTGTGTGAATGGCCAAAACTCAGGATCATTGTGTGAATGGACAAAACTCATGATCGTTGTGAGAATGGACAACACTCATGACATGATTATTGTGTGAATGGCAAAAAGTCATGATCATTGTGTGAATGGCCAAAACTCATGATCATTGTGTGAATGGACAAAACTCATGATCATTGTGAGAATGGACAACACTCATGCTCATTGTGAGAATGGACAACACTCATGCTCATTGTGAGAATGGCCTAAAACTCATGATAATTGTGTGACTGGCCAAAACTCATGATCATTGTGAGAATGGCCTAAAACTCATGATAATTGTGTGAATGGCCAAAACTCATGATCATTGTGTGAATGGCCAAAACTCATTATCATTGTGTGAATGGACAAAACTCATGATTATTGTGTGAATGGCCAAAACTCATGATCATTGTGTGAATGGACAACACTCATGATCATTGTGTGAATGGACAAAACTCATGATCATTGTGTGAATGGACAAATCGGAAGCGTTCAAGAATCAAAACGTTGGGCTCGACCAGGAATCGTGAGTACCACAAAAAAAGAAGAGATACAAATATCCCAGATTACCCAGAATTCCCGGTTTTCCAGGACATTTTGCCCATTGAAAATGAAAGGGCCAATTTTCAAACAACTCCCACATTTCTCACCCGATTCACAGTGCTCCACCATCCACGCACTCCACTCACCCTGACCCAGGGATTGACAGTTTTCCAAAGCCCTATTTTCACCTCTTCCTGGAAAGTTTTCACAGTCCACATTTTTCAACCGCTTTCGACCATTTCACCTTCAAAAAATTCCTCTTAGTTGGTACAAATTCTCGATTTACCTGAAATTCCAGGAATTCCAAAACTGTTAATACGTTTTCAACCAATTCCAAACATTCCAACACCAACCCATTCACATCATCTAGGACAATTGTGCCAGTATCAATATTTATAAAAAAATCTCAGTTTTACGGAAATCCCCATTCAAATGAAAGGACGTACTCATAGTTATATAAATCCCTAAATTCCCAAAATTTTGCACCATTCTTAAACTTGATTCCAACCTTTCAAACATCCACCCACACTACTCCTCCCATATATCAAACACAAAATATGTTTTCCCTTTCCCCAAATTCCCAGATTTCCAGGAATTTTCTCCCCATTGAAAATGAATGGGCATTACACAATGGACTGCATATCCCACATTTCTCATCCGATATGAACCGTTGCAACATCCACACACTCCACTCAGCCTGGACATTCAAGCATTTCACTTCCACTCACGCATATTAGCACTTCAGCAGCTTGCGCACATAGAGCATTCACATATTCTAGTAATAAAGCCACATTGTGTCAAACTCAAGGTTTTTAAAGATGTGTCAGTGGTACACAAAAGTGTATTGTTAGTGTGTAGATGTACTTAAACTTGTACAATATACATTTACTTTTAGTCAACGCTACTGTGTCTGAGTGTGTGTGTGTAGCTTTAATGCTAATGAGCTGTGTTTGTCTTCGAAACAGTGTCATACGAATGTAACCTGTCTGTCATAAACATGACAGACAATTTGACGAATATAACGTACATTTTTTTCGTAAACAATAAAGAAAATTTACATTGACGAATGTAACATGACTTTTCGTAAACATGAAATATAGTTTGCAGTTACACGAATGTAACATAAGTTTTTCGGAAATATAAAAGACAATTCACAATAATACGACTATAACGTAAGTTTTTTCATAAACATGACAGTTTGACAAATTTAACGTACATTTTGTTCGTAAACAAGAAAGAAAATTTTAATTTTGACGAATGTAACATGACGAATATAACGTACATTTTTTTCGTAAACAATAAAGAAAATTTACATTGACGAATGTAACATGACTTTTCGTAAACATGAAATATAGTTTGCAGTTACACGAATGTAACATAAGTTTTTCGGAAATATAAAAGACAATTCACAATAATACGACTATAACGTAAGTTTTTTCATAAACATGACAGTTTGACAAATTTAACGTACATTTTGTTCGTAAACAAGAAAGAAAATTTTAATTTTGACGAATGTAACATGATTTTTCGTAAACATGAAATATAAAAGACAATTCACAATAGTATGAATGTAACGTAAGTTTTTTTCATAAACATGAAAGACAGTTTGCAGTCACATGAATGTAATGTAAGTTTTTCGTAAATATGAAAGAAAATTCACAATATTACGAATATAACGTAAGTTTTTTCATAAACATGAAAGATAGTTTGCAGTCACACCAATGTAACGAAAGTTTTTCGTAAATAAAAAAGAAAATTTATAATACGAATATAATGTAAGTTTTTTCATAAACGTGACAGACAGTTTGACGAATATAACGTACATTTTTTCCGTAAACAAGAAAGAAAATTTACATTTTGACGAATGTAACAAGATTTTTCGTAAACATGAAAGATAGTTTGCAGCCACACGAATGTAACGTAAGTTTTTCGTAAATATAAGACAATTCACAAAAATACGAATGTAACGTAAGTTTTTTTCAAAAACATGAAAGACAGTTTGCAGTCACACGAATGTAACGAAAGTTTTTCGTAAATATAAAAGACAATTTATAATACGAATATAATGTACGTTTTTTCATAAACGTGACAGACAATTTGACGAATTTAACGTAAATGTTTTTCGTAAAAAGAAAAGAACATTTACATTTTGACGAATGTAACATGATTTTTCGTAAACATGAAAGACAGTTTGCAGTCACACGAATGTAACGTAAGTTTTCCATAAATATAAAAAAAAATTCACAATAATCCGAATATAACGTAAGTTTTTTCATAAACATGAAAGATAGTTTGCAGTCACACCAATGTAACGAAAGTTTTCGTAAATATAAAAGACAATTTATAATACAAATATAACGTAATTTCTTTTCATAAACATGACAGACAGGTTGACGAATATAACGTACATTTTTTTCGTAAACAAGAAAGAAAATGTACATTTTGACGAATGTAACATGATTTTTCGTAAACATGAAAGATAGTTTGCAATTATACGAATGTAACGTAAGTTTTTCGGAAATATAAAAGACAATTCACAATAATACGAATATAACGTAAGTTTTTTCATAAACATGACAGACAGTTTGACGAATTTAACGTAAATGTTTTTCGTAAACAGAAAAGAAAATTTACATTTGGACGAATGTAACATTATTTTTCGTAAACATGAAAGATAGTTAGCAGTCACATGAATGTAACGTAAGTTTTTTGTAAATATAAAAGACAATTCACAATAGTATGAATATAACGTACGTTTTTTTCATAAACATGAAAGACAGTTTGCAGTCACACGAATGTAACGTAAGTTTTCCATAAATATAAAAAAAAATTCACAATAATCCGAATATAACGTAAGTTTTTTCATAAACATGAAAGATAGTTTGCAGTCACACCAATATAACGAAAGTTTTCGTAAATATAAAAGACAATTTATAATACAAATATAACGTAATTTTTTTCATAAACATGACAGACAGGTTGACGAATATAACGTACATTTTTTTCGTAAACAAGAAAGAAAATTTACATTTTGACGAATGTAACATGATCTTTCGTAAACATGAAAGATAGTTTGCAATTACACGAATGTAACGCAAGTTTTTCGGAAATATAAAAGACAATTCACAATAATACGAATATAACGTACGTTTTTTCATAAACATGAAAGACAGTTTGACGAATTTAACGTAAATGTTTTTCGTAAACAGAAAAGAAAATTTACATTTGGACGAATGTAACATGATTTTTCGTAAACATGAAAGATAGTTTGCAGTCACACAAATGTAACGTACGTTTTTCGTAAATATAAAAGACAATTCAAAATAATACGAATGTAACGTAAGTTTTTTTCAAAAACATGAAAGACAGTTTGCAGTCACACGAATGTAACGTACGTTTTTCGTAAATATAAAAGACAATTCACAATAATACGAATATAAGGTAAGTTTTTTGTAAACATGAAAGACAGTTTGCAGTCACACGAATGTAACGTAAGTTTTTTGGTAAAAATAAAAGACAATTCACAATAAGAATATAACGTAAGTTTTTTCATAAACATGAAAGACAGTTTGCACTCACACGAATGTAACGTAAGTTTTTCGTAAATATAATAGACAATTCACAATAAGAATATAACGTAAGTTTTTTCGTAAACTTGAAAGACAGTTTGCACTCACACAAATGTAACGTAAGTTTTTCGTAAATATAAAAGACAAAACACAATAAGAATATAACGTACGTTTTTTCGTAAACTTGAAAGACAGTTTGCAGTCACACGAATGTAACGTACGTTTTTCGTAAATATATAAGACAATTCACAATATGAATATAAAGTAAGTTTTTTCGTAAACTTGAAAGACAGTTTGCAGTCACACGAATGTAACGTACATTTTTCGTAAATATATAAGACAATTCACAATAAGAATATAATGTAAGTTTTTCCATAAATATGAAAGACAGTTTGCAATCACACGGAAGTAACTTCAGTTTTTCGTAAATCTAAAAGACAATTCACAATAATACCTATGTAACGTAAGTTTTTTGTAAATCTAAAAGACAATTTAAGATAATACGAATGTAACGTACATTTTTTCATAAACATGAAAGACAGTTTGCGGTCCGACAAATGCAACATACTGTACATATTTTTCATTAACATGAAAGACTGTTTACATGGGGCGCACCAGTGGCGGTATCGCGTCATCAAGGAAGAGATATTGTTTTAAGATGTGTAGCAAAGCCTGCCCTGAAACGCTGAACTTCAAAACCAAACGTTTGAACGCCTCTTCTCTCAAAAGTGAGTGAGATGTTAGATTTTTATCACGTTGTCAGCACATCTTTAAAGAAGTCACTTTTGCATGGGAGGGAACAAATAAAGAACTTTGTAAAAACAACGTATGAAAGCTAATATGATCTCATATTTTCCTTCCTCAAACAAGAGAAGCTCTTTTTCTTCACCACAGTTTCCACGGCAGTAAAGCGTAGTTTACCGTCTTGATGGCTGAGAAGTAATGGAGCATTCCCCCGCCCCCCACGGTGTGATTAATGAAGCGTCACCTTGGTTACAGGAGGTCCCGGCGTAGGCCGACTGCGAGCAGTCGCACACGTAGCCGTTGCTCTTCTCGATGCATCTCCCCCTGTTGTGGCAAAGGCTGCTGGAGCCGCTGCAGTAGCCGGGGCAGCCGGCGCTCACGCCCGGGGTCATCTTGGCGCGCTCTTCCAGGTCCAAGCTCCGCCCGTTCACCATCAGGCTCCTGACGCAGCCCAAGAAGCCTCTCTGCAGCGACGTGGTGCCACCTGCCGAGACGAGCGGCTCGTTAGTGAACGCCGCTACTTTTTCTCTCCGCATGTGTTCTGACAACATTAGAGATCGTTTGGCGTCTTTAACGATCTGAACGTACGTTTTGCCAAGACAAGAAAGACTCCTCAGCAAAACTAAAGGGCTTTTTCGTAAAAATGTCACGTACGTTCTTTCGTCAACATTTAAGAAACGTTACCAGCCTGAAAACATTTAAAGGTCTACTGAAACCCACTACTACCGACCACGCAGTCTGATAGTTTATATATCAATGATGAAATCTTAACATTGCAACACATGCCAATACGGCCGGGTTAACTTATAAAGTGCAATTTTAAATTTCCCGGGAAACTTCCGGTTGTAAACGTCTATGTATGATGACGTATGCGCGTGACGTCAGTAGTTGAATCAGACATTTTGGAATAGGTCGGTCGCCAGCTTAAATCGTCCTTTTTCATCGCTAAATTCCACAGTATTCTGGACATCTGTGTTGGTGAATCTTTTGCAATTTGTTTAATGAACAATGGAGACTGCAAAGAAGAAACCTGTAGGTGCGATCGGTGTATTAGCGTCTGGCTACAGCAACACAACCAGGAGGACTTTGACTTGGATAGCAGATGCGCTATCCGACGCTAGCCGCTGACCGCATCGATGATCGGGTGAAGTCCTTCGTCGCGCCGTCGATCGGTGGAACGCAGGTGAGCACTGGTGTTGATGAGCAGATGAGGATTGGCGTAGGTGGAGAGCTAATGTCATTAGCATAGCTCTATCGAGGTCCCGTAGCTAAGTTAGCTTCAATGGCGTCGTTAGCAACAGCATTGCTAGGCTTCGTCAGGCGGTACAGCATTAACCGTGTGGTTACAGGTCCAGAGTTTGGTAGTATTGTTGATATTCTGTCTATCCTTCCAGTCAGGGGCTTATTTCTTTTGTTTCTATCTGCAGTTAAGCACGATGCTATCACGTTAGCTCCGTAGCTAAAGTGCTTCACTGATGTATTGTCGTGGAGATAAAAGTCACTGTGAATGTCCATTTCGCGTTCTCGACTCTCATTTTCAAGAGGATATAGTATCCGAGGTGGTTTAAAATACAAATCCGTGATCCACAATAGAAAAAGGAGAGAGTGTGGAATCCAATGAGCCCTTGTACCTAAGTTACGGTCAGAGCGAAAAAAGATACGTCCTGCACTGCACTCTAGTCCTTCACTCTCACGTTCCTCATCCACGAATCTTTCATCCTCGCTCAAATTAATGGGGTAATCGTCGCTTTCTCGGTCCGAATCGCTCTCGCTGCTGGTGTAAACAATGGAGAAATGTGAGGAGACTTTCAACTTGTGACGTCACGCTACTTCCGGTACAGGCAAGGCTTTTTTTTTTATCAGCGACCAAAAGTTGCGAACTTTATCGTCGATGTTCTCTACTAAATCCTTTCAGCAAAAATATGGCAATATCGCGAAATGATCAAGTATGACACATAGAATGGATCTGCTATCACCGTTTAAATAAAAAAAAAAAAATTTCAGTAGGCCTTTAAGGTTTTTGCTTAAATATTAAAGACAGTTTACAGTCCAACAAACGGAACATACATTTTTGTTTGGTAATCATTTAAGTTTACAGCTCGGAAAAATCTAATGTACGTTGTTGCATGAATATTAAAGACAGTTTAAAGTCCGAAAAATGTAACTTATGTTTTTGCGTAAATATTAAAGATAGTTTATAGTCCGACTAATTTAACATACGTTTTTTGCGTAAATATTAAAGACAGTTTACAGTCCAACAAATGTAACATAATATATTTTGGTAACCATTAAAGACAGTTTATAGTCCAAAAAATGTAACATATGTTTTTGCGTAAATATTAAAGACAGTTTATAGTCCGAAGAATTTAACATGTTTTTTGCGTAAATATTAAAGACAGTTTACAGTCCAACAATTTACAGTTAGACGTATTTAATGTACGTTTTTTCGTAAACATGAAAGACAATTTACAGTTCGAAAAAAGTCATTTACATTATTTTGTCAACATTTTTGCATAAATATCAAAGACAGTTGACAGTCCAACAAATGTAACATATTTTTTTTGGCACACATTAAAGGTGGTTTACAGTTTAAAAAATTGTACGTTCTATTTTCGTAAACATCAAAGCAAGTCCAGAGTCCGACAAATGTATTAGAGGTTTTTTTGTAAACATGTAAGACATTTTACAGTCCGACAAATGTTACATACATTTTTCGTGACAGAAAATTAACGGTTTGATCAGTGTAACATTTTTATCGTAAACAATAAATACAATTTACAGTTGGATGAATGTAACTTAAATTTTTTCGTAAACATGAAAGAACATTTGGAGTTAGATGAACGTAAGGTAATTTTTTTCGTTAACATGAAATACAGTTCACAGTCGTCCAAATGTAACGTACGTTTTTTGTAAACATCAAAGACAAGTTTAAAGTCCGACAAATATAACACACATTTTTAGTAAACATAAAAAATAGTTAAATGTAACATAGTTTTTTTCATAAACATGAAAGACAGTTAACAGTCCGACAAATACAACGTACATTTTTATCTTAAACATTAAATACATTTTACAGTTAGATTAATGTAATATACGTTTTTTTCCGCTAATATGAAATACAGTTTACAGCCATACAAATATAACACACGTTTTTCATAATCAGAGATAGTTTATAGTTCGACAACATACATTTTTCCTAAACATGAAAAACAGTTTAATGTAACGTAGGTTTTTCCACAAACATGAAAGACAGTTAATCTGATGAATACAACGTAAATTTTTTGTAATCATGAAAGAAAATTTACAGATAGACAAAAGTAACGTGCGTTTTTCGTAAACATGAAATACAGCTTACAATAATATGAATGTAGAGTACGTTTTTTGTAACCATGAAAGATAGTTTACAGTCCGATAAATGTAACATACATTTTTTTTATAAACATGAAAAACAGTTCACAGTCCGACGAATGTAACGAGCATTTTTTGTAAAAATGAAAGAAAATTTACTGTTAGACTGTAAAGTTTTTTTGTAAACATAAAAGACAGTTTACAGTCCGACGAATGTAACATTTGTTTTTACGCAAACATTAAAGCTGAAGCAAATGTTTTTCGACAATTTTTCACATTTCTGTTTACAAAAACCCGTGTTCGATCCTCTTTCTTATTTTTCAAAATAAAAGTTGCGTTTACCTACGAAGAGCTGGCTGCTCAGCTTCAAGGGCAGCTGGCGGTCAGCGGCGGCCGCCAGGAAGCGTGCGGGGAGCTGGTCCACCTGCAGCGACGCCTCCTTGACGTTGTGGTCCGCCCTCACGTGGTGCCACTGGCGGTCGTTCAGCGGAACGTGGGACTTTACCGACAGCACCGCCGCGCCGCTTCCCGCGTCGAAAGAAAAGGACACCGTGGAGGGAGCTTAAAAACATATACACACAGTTTATATATATATATATATATATATATACACATATATCCATACACACACACACACACACACACACACACACACACACACACACACACACACACACACACACACACACACACACACACACACACACACACACACACACACACACACACACACACACACACACACACACACATATATAGCGTGAATACAATATATATACAAATATTAGTACTGTGAATAGACAATGGGATTCAGAACATCACGTCTGGCTTTTAAAAGGAAAAGCACTTTAGTTGGACAAGAAGTCGCTGACAGAGTGGAGTGCATGCTTTCATTATTCACGTACATTTTCACACATTGCATCGCACTCCAAAGGCCTTTTTAATGCTGTCACCTCCATCGAGGTCACGTTCAAGAGCTCCCGGTGGCCAATCACTCATACCGGTATGTAGATATACAGTTGATTAAAAAGCTAAATAGGAGTATTAACAATGGCGTTATCTACTGTTTTATTCCTTTATGCCTTAAAACAGTATGCTGCAGAGGGCAGCATACTGGAAAGTCAAAAGAAGAGGGGGCCATTTTGATGTTTTTGAATTAAAAAAATGCTAAAAACCGACGTTATGTATATTTAAAGACAGAACTTTGTATTATAGATAAAAAAGTATATTATTATTAAGAATGAGTATCAAAATTGCACCTTTTTCTCATTACATTACATCTTTCTGTTTTTTTTAATCTTACATTTTTACTGTTTTTTTCCCCAACGATATGTTGTGGATCTTTTCCTGTAAGAATATAATAATAATTATAATAACAATATTATTATTCCGCACTTGGTAATCACCAACGATGCCCATTTCTGGCGTCTTGAGTGTGTGTAAATATAAATATAAATAATAATAAAAAAAAGATATATATATATATATATATATATATATATATATATATATATATATATATATATATATATATATATATATATATATATATCGTATACATATATATACACATACATATATATATATACACACATACACATATATACATACTATAATATGTATATATATATATATATATATATATATATACACATATACATACATGTACATATACAGGTATACACACACACACACACACACACACACACATCCACTTTGTGTTATAGGTGACAAAGTATACGTTTGCTTTTTCTTATTACTTTACATTATATATTTTCGCTCTTTTATCTTTTTTTTTTTTTTTTTACAGTTTTTTCCAACAACATGCTGTGGGCAAACAAAATTCGAGCTGTGTGTCGCAAATTAATTGCATGAAAATGTCATCTTTTTCTCATTATATGAGGTCTTTTTACTCTTTTTTTCCCCCTTCTTACATTTTTACTTTATTTTTCTGATAACATAACGTGGGCCAACACAATTCGAGCTGCGGGCAACAAATGGCCCTCAAGCCGCACTTTGAACACCCCTCCTTTATAGCGCGGCATTTGAACCTTGTTTTTACAGAAGGATATTTTTATGAAAACACCCAAAAATGAAGCAGCTCATTTGAACCATGGCCATGGCCTTGGATGATGTTGTGTTAAAGCATCTAGAATGGAACTGTTTTTCAATTTACAGTAGTTCTGTTTAAAAAACATTCATTTTACAGTAAAATTCTGGTAACTGAGCCGACATTTTTTTAACCATAAAATCTACGGCCTTGTTTTTACAGTGCATTACTGAAAATAGATAATCAATTCCATTGTTTTTTTTACTGTAAAATTGTGATTGACTGGCCTGTTTTTTTGTTTTTTTTTTAATCTACGGTTGTTTGGACAGTGCACACTATTACTAGTATTTTCATTCTGCCTTTTTACTGTAAAACCATTGATTGTTGTTTTCACAGTGCATTACTGTAAATGAAAAAGCACTACTATTTTTATTTTGACGGTAAAATTCCGGCAATGGAGCTGCCATTTGTTTTATACCGTAAAATCTATGAATGCTGTGTTTACAGTACATTACTGTGAATGGAGAACGGCACCATAAAAAACAACTATGCTTAAATACTGGCAACTGAGCTGCCAAATTTTACAGTAAAATCTGTAACTGTTGCTTTCACGGTATATTTCACGGTAAAACTGTGATTTTTTTGGGCATAAAATCTACGGTTGTTTTTAAATACTGTAAATAGTAAATTGGTTTTATTGTTATTTTTACGGTAAAGCGCTGTGATTTTTTATTTTTTTTGGGCCATAAAATCTGTGGTCGTTTTTAATTACTTTAAATAGTGAATTGGTTTTATTGTAATTTTTACGGTAAAGCTCTGATATATATATTTTTTGCAATAAAATCTACTGTTTTTTTCTTTTAATTACTGTAAATTTGTAGCTGAGACAGGCTCCAGCGCCCCCCGCGACCCCAAAGGGAATAAGCGGTAGAAAATGGATGAATGGATGTTTTTATTGATATTTTTACAGTAAAACTGATTTTGTTTTGGGGGTAGGGAGGATGCCATAAAATCTAAGGTTGTTTTAATTACTGTAAATTGGTTTAATTGTTATTTTTACGGTAAAACTCTGATTTGGGGTTTTTTTTTGCCATAAAATCTACTGTTGTTTTATTACTGTAAATAGTAAATTGGTTTTGTTGTTATTTTTACAGTAAAACTGTGATTTCCAGGGTTTTTGGGCATAAAATCTACTGTTGTTTTATTACTGTAAATAGTAAATTGGTTTTGTTGTTATTTTTACAGTAAAACTGTGATTTCCAGGGTTTTTTGGGCATAAAATCTACGGTCGTTTTTAATTACTTTTAAATAGTAAATTGGTTTTATTGTAATTTTTACAGTAAAGCTCAGATTTTTTTTTTTTTGCAATAAAATCTTTTTTTTTTTCTTTTAATTACTGTAAATAGTTTTTATTGATATTTTTACAGTAAAACAGATTTTTTTTGGGGGGGGGGCATAAAATCTAAAGTCGTTTTAATTACTGTAAATTGGTTTAATTGTTATTTTTATGGTAAAACTCAGATTTTTAATTTTTTTTTGCAATAAAATCTTTTTTTTTTCTTTAAATTACTGTAAATTGTTTTTATTGATATTTTTACAGTAAAACCGTGATTACCGTAAATTGGTTTAATTGCTATTTTTACGGTAAAACTCTGATTTGTAAAAAATGTTTGCCAGTCGTTTTTCTTTTAATTACTGTACATTCTTTTTATTGATATTTACTGTGATTTTTTTGGGGGGGGGGGGGTGACATAAAATCTATGGTCGTTTTAATTATTGTAAATTGGTTTAATTGTTATTTTTAAAAATCTGATTTGTTTATTTGCCATAAAATCTACTGTTGTTTTATTACTGTAGATAGTATTGGTTGTATTGTTATTTTTACTGTAAAATTGTGATTTGGGGATTTTTTTGCAATAAAATCTACTGTTTTCAATTAGTGTAAGAAGTAAATTGGTTTTATTATTTTTACGGTAAAACTCTGATTTTGGTTTTTTTTTGCCATAAAATCTACAGTTGTTTTAATTACTGTAAATAGTAATTTGGTTTTATCAGAATCAGAATCAGAATCAGAATCAGCTTTATTGTCATTACGCAAGGTAACGAGATTGATTATTGTTACTTTTACGGTAAAAATGTGTTTAGTTTAATTTTTTTGCCATAAAATCTACGGTTGTTTTTACAGCGCATCACGGCAAAATGAAAAAACGCTAATATTTCTACTTTTAGAGTAAATTATGGAAGGCTAGTTTTTACTGTAAAATCTATGATTGTTGTTTGTAAATTAAAATGTAGTGTGTGTGTGTGTGTGTGTGTGTGTGTGTGTGTGTGAGTGCGATGGCGCTAACTCACAGCTAAGCTCCACTCGGACAAAGTCTTTGAGGTCCAGGCTCTCCACAAAGACGCCAGAAGGAGCGCTGGTCTTGAAGTAGAAGGAGATGTCGGAGGCGGGTGAGGGCGGTGAGGCGGGGAAGTAAAGGTAGGACGACTCCTGGTAGAAGGTGGCGGCGTTCCACAGGGACCCTGAGGGAGGAACACAAACAGAGGGTTCTAGGCCACACTGAAAATGTTTTAAAAGTGGGATATCATTACAAAAAAGTCAGAATATTACACAAAAATGTTTTTATTTTACCAATGATTTGTTTTTCTAAGGGAAACAAAACCTACTAGAAAGTCCGAATTTTACAAAAAATATGTTGCTAACATTACATTTTAACATCATGCTAGGTTAGAAACAATATTATAGCAATGTTAACCACGTGCTAACATTACATTTTTAAATCGTGCTAGGTTAGCAACACTAGCGTAGCTATGTGAGCTACATGCTAATATTACATTTTTGAATCATGCTAGGTTAGCAACACTAGCATAGCTTTGTGAGCTACATGCTAATATTATATTTTTAAATAATGCTAGATTAGCAATACTAGCATAGCTATTTGAGCTACATGCTAATATTACATTTTTAAATGATGCTAGGTTAGCAACACTACCATAGCTATGTAAACTTAATGCTAATAATACATTTTAAAAACATGCTAGGTTAGCATCACTAGCATAGCTATGTGAGCTACATACTAACATTACAATCTGACATCATGACAGGTGAGTGACACTAGCATAGCTGTGTGAGCTACATGCTAACATTATATTTTAAAATCTTGCTAGGTTAGCAACACTAGCATAGCTATGTGAGCTGAATACATCATGCTAGGTTAGAAACATTATAGTAATGTTAGCTACATGCTAACATTACATTTTAACATCCTTCTAGATGATCAACAGTAACAGCTTTTTGAACAACATTCTAACATTACATTTTAACATCACGCTAGGTTCAAAATATTATGATAGCAATGTTAGCTATAGGCTAACATTACATGTTAACTTCATGCTAAGTTAGCAAAATTAGCATTGCTATATGAGCTACATGCTAACATTACATTTTAACATCACGCTAGGTTAGCAACAATAGCATAGCTATGTGAGCTACATGCTATATTTTTTTACCATCATGCTAGGTTAGCAACACTAGAATTGCTTTGTGAGCTACATGCTAACATTGCATTTTAATATCATTCTAAGTTGGCAATACTAGCATAGCTATGTGAGCTACTTGCTAACATTACATTTTATTTTTTCATTCTAGGTTAGCAACACTAGCACAGCTATGCGAGCTACATGCTATTAATATATTTCAACATCATGCTAGCTTAACAACATTAGCATAGCTATGTGAGCTACTTGCTAATGTTACAGTCTAATATTGTAAGTTAGCAACACTGGCATGGCTTTTTGAACAACATTCTAACATTACATTTTAACATCACGCTAGGTTAAAAATATTATGATAGCAATGTTAGCTATAGGCTAACATTACATGTTAACATCATGCTAAGTTAACAACATTAGCATTGCTATATGAGCTACATGCTAACATTACATTTTAACATCACGCTAGGTTAAAAATATTGTGATAGCAATATTAGCTGTAGGCTAACATTGCATGTTAACATCATGCTAAGTTAGCAACAATAGCATTGCTATATGAGCTACATGCTAACATGACATTTTAACATCAATTTAGGTTAGCAATTCTAGCATAGCTACTTACACTTTCACATTTGCACTCAGATTTATTGAAATATTTTTTTTGAAAAGCCGTGCTACTAAATCACATCAGTCAGGTACAGTGTCCTCCACCCGGTGTCAGTGTTGTCACCTACTGTCTCCATAGCAACGCAGAGGCCCCACGTGGTAGACGGCCTGCGATCCAGCCCTGCCGATATCGCCGATGACGAGCTGGCTGAGCGGCAGGTGGTCTTTGTAGGAGAGGACGCCTGTATCGTTGCTCCTGTGACACGCACACAAATAAGCATCATTCTTCTGAGCACACAAGTCAGGGTGAAGACGTGACAAGTATTTATCAGCAGGCAGGGAGGCGCCTGTGGAAATATGCGGAGGGATTAAGACGTGGAAAAAACACTTTAAGCCTTTGAGAGCAGAAAGACTGGAGTGAAGCATAATAGTTTGATGACTGCATTATTCTGGATAAGCTCCGACTTGAAATATGGACCACAGTGCAAGAGCTTGAAGGAAATTGCTGAATTATTGCTCTTAACAATGCTGTAAGGTCACTTTTTATACTTCAATATTAAAAGAACAACACTGTTAGATAGAAACACTAGCATGGCTATGTTAGCTACATGCTAACATTATATTTTAACAACATTCTAGGTTAGCAACACTAGTATAGCTATTTGAGCTACATGCTGAATTAGCAATACTAGCATCAGTGTGTGAGCTACATGCTAACATAAAATTTTAACATCACTCTAAGTCAGTGGTTCTTAACCTTGTTGGAGGTACCAAACCCCAACAGTTTCATATGTGCATTCACCCAACCCTTCTTTAGTGAAAAATAAAGTTTCGTTTTTTTTCAAATTAAAGACAAAGTTATATGTTTTTGGTAACACTTTAGTATGGGGAACATATTCTAAGTAACAAAGACTTAATTTAGAGTGTTTTGGACACTAGGGGAACATATTCTAAGTAACACAGATTTACTTTAGAGTTATTTGGTTAGGGTTAGAGGGTTAGGGTTATAATAAGGCCATGCCGAAAAAGGCATTAATAAGTACTTAATAATGACTAGTTAAGAGCCAATATGTTACTAATTTGCATGTTAATAAGCAACTAAGTAATGGTGAATATGTTCCCCATACTAAAGTGTTACCATGTTTTATTACTGGTGCACAAAATGAACCGTGCATGAACATCACCTTGTTCAAACAACAAAACCAACATAAACTCACAACAAATTACACACTTGCAAATCAGTCAAATGTTGCCGTACCCGTAATACGCCGATAGGGAGAAGTTTTTATTTACACGATGAGTCGGGTGTGTCTTGACCTCCGCCGAACCCCTGAGCCCGACTCACCGAACCCAGGTTAAAGGGGAACATTATCACAATTTCAGAAGGGTTAAAACCATTAAAAATCAGTTCCCAGTGGCTTATTTTATTTTTCGAAGTTTTTTTCAAAATTTTACCCATCATGCAATATCCCTAAAAAAAGCTTCAAAGTGCCTGATTTTAACCATCGTTATCTACACCCGTCCATTTTCCTGTGACGTCACATAGTGATGCCGATACAAACAAACATGGCGGATAGAACAGCAAGCTATAGCGACATTAGCTCGGATTCAGACTCGGATTTCAGCGGCTTAAGCGATTCAACAGATTACGCATGTATTGAAACGGATGGTTGTAGTGTGGAGGCAGGTAGCGAAAACGAAATTGAAGAAGAAACTGAAGCTATTGAGCCATATCGGTTTGAACCGTATGCAAGCGAAACCGACGAAAACGACACGACAGCCAGCGACACGGGAGAAAGCGAGGACGAATTCGGCGATCGCCTTCTAACCAACGATTGGTATGTGTTTGTTTGGCATTAAAGGAAACTAACAACTATGAACTAGGTTTACAGCATATGAAATACATTTGGCAACAACATGCACTTTGAGAGTGCAGACAGCCCAGTTTTCATCAATTGATATACAGGTAAAAGCCAGTAAATTAGAATATTTTGAAAAACTTGATTTATTTCAGTAATTGCATTCAAAAGGTGTAACTTGTACATTATATTTATTCATTGCACACAGACTGATGCATTCAAATGTTTATTTCATTTAATTTTGATGATTTGAAGTGGCAACAAATGAAAATCCAAAATTCCGTGTGTCACAAAATTAGAATATTACTTAAGGCTAATACAAAAAAGGGATTTTTAGAAATGTTGGCCAACTGAAAAGTATGAAAATGAAAAATATGAGCATGTACAATACTCAATACTTGGTTGGAGCTCCTTTTGCCTCAATTACTGCGTTAATGCGGCGTGGCATGGAGTCGATGAGTTTCTGGCACTGCTCAGGTGTTATGAGAGCCCAGGTTGCTCTGATAGTGGCCTTCAACTCTTCTGCGTTTTTGGGTCTGGCATTCTGCATCTTCCTTTTCACAATACCCCACAGATTTTCTATAGGGCTAAGGTCAGGGGAGTTGGCGGACCAATTTAGAACAGAAATACCATGGTCCGTAAACCAGGCACGGGTAGATTTTGCGCTGTGTGCAGGCGCCAAGTCCTGTTGGAACTTGAAATCTCCATCTCCATAGAGCAGGTCAGCAGCAGGAAGCATGAAGTGCTCTAAAACTTGCTGGTAGACGGCTGCGTTGACCCTGGATCTCAGGAAACAGAGTGGACTGACCCCAGCAGATGACATGGCACCCCAAACCATCACTGATGGTGGAAACTTTACACTAGATTTCAGGCAACGTGGATCCTGTGCCTCTCCTGTCTTCCTCCAGACTCTGGGACCTCGATTTCCAAAGGAAATGCAAAATTTGCTTTCGTCAGAAAACATGACTTTGGACCACTCAGCAGCAGTCCAGCTGGTGTCGGTCCACTCTGTTTCCTGAGATCCAGGGTCAACGCAGCCGTCTACCAGCAAGTTTTAGAGCACTTCATGCTTCCTGCTGCTGACCTGCTCTATGGAGATGGAGATTTCAAGTTCCAACAGGACTTGGCGCCTGCACACAGCGCAAAATCTACCCGTGCCTGGTTTACGGACCATGGTATTTCTGTTCTAAATTGGCCCGCCAACTCCCCTGACCTTAGCCCCATAGAAAATCTGTGGGGTATTGTGAAAAGGAAGATGCAGAATGCCAGACCCAAAAACGCAGAAGAGTTGAAGGCCACTATCAGAGCAACCTGGGCTCTCATAACACCTGAGCAGTGCCAGAAACTCATCGACTCCATGCCACGCCGCATTAACGCAGTAATTGAGGCAAAAGGAGCTCCAACCAAGTATTGAGTATTGTACATGCTCATATTTTTCATTTTCATACTTTTCAGTTGGCCAACATTTCTAAAAATCCCTTTTTTGTATTAGCCTTACACAATATTCTAATTTTGTGACACACGGAATTTTGGATTTTCATTTGTTGCCACTTCAAATCATCAAAATTAAATGAAATAAACATTTGAATGCATCAGTCTGTGTGCAATGAATAAATATAATGTACAAGTTACACCTTTTGAATGCAATTACTGAAATAAATCAAGTTTTTCAAAATATTCTAATTTACTGGCTTTTACCTGTATTCTGTAGACATACCCTCATCCGCTCTCTTTTCCTGGGGGTCTGGCGGCAGATTTCTTTGACTTTATCGTTGGAAATGCATCTGCTTTGAGTGTCGCAGGATATCCACACATTCTTGCCATCTCTGTCGTAGCATAGCTTTCGTCGGTAAAGTGTGCGGAACAAACGTTCAATTTCTTGCCACTTTGGCATCTTTGGGCCACTGGTGCAACTTGAATCCGTCCCTGTTCGTGTTGTTACACCCTCCGACAACACACCGACGAGGCATGATGTCTCCAAGGTACGGAAAACAGTCGAAAAAACGGAAAATAACAGAGCTGATTTGACTCGGTGTTTGAGAAAATGGCGGATTGCTTCCCGATGTGACGTCACAACTTGACGTCATCGCTCCGAGAGCGAATATTAGAAAGGCGTTTAATTCGCCAAAATTCACCCATTTAGAGTTCGGAAATCGGTTAAAAAAAAAAAGGTCTTTTTTCTGCAACATCAAGGTATATATTGACGCTTACATAGGTCTGGTGATAATGTTCCCCTTTAAGAACCACTGACTTAAAGTTAAAGTACCAATGATAGTCACACACACACACACACACTAGGTGTGGTGAAATGTGTCCTCTGCATTTGACCCATCCCCTTGTTCACCCCCTGGGAGGTGAGGGGAGCTGCTGCTCACTGCTGAATCTTTTTTTTTTGGCGATTTAACCCCCAATTCCAACCCTTGATGCTGAGTGCCAAGCAGGGAGGTAACGGCTCCCATTTATATAGTCTTTGGTATGACTCGGCCGGGGTTTGAACTCACGACCTACCCATCTCAGGGCGGACACTCTAACCACAAAGTCACTGAGCGAGTGCAAGTTAGCGCCACTTACCAGGAGTCTGCGTCGGCATCACAGTTGCAGAAGTAGTTCATGTCCACGCACTTCTCCTCCAGGCTGCACGAGCACTGCTGGATCCCCGGCAGGAAACCTCCCCAGTAGCTGCGCTTCTCCCCGCGACCATCCAGCCACCAGGACAGCGGACTGCCATCTGCCAGCACAGACCTGTGATATTTTACTGGCCACAAGATGGCACTAGCTACATTTGAAGTATCACGCAGCATTCGGCTGCCTTATTTTGCTCTACGTACGCTTTAAAGCAGGGGTCCCCAAACTATGGCCCGCGGGCCGGATCCAGCCCCCCAGCATCCAAAATCCGGCCCACGGGAAGTCTCAAGTTAAAAAATGTATTTATTTTTTATCTTTCCTTTTTAATCCATTTTCTACCGCTTGTTACTCTTGGTGTCTCCTCGCCGCTCAGGCCAATCATATAACATGACAATGTTAAATGTTGATGAACATCAATGTTAGTTGATGTTAAATGACAAAATGGAGTATAAAGACAATGTATATATATATATATATATATATATATATATATATATATATATATAGCCTGGCCCCCGGCCGATTTTTTTTTAACTGTTGGAGGGAGATATTTACATATATCTGTATTTAAGTGTTACTTCTTTATTTTCATAATCATATTACAAAACAGCTAGTGTTTTTCTTCCAATTGTGGTCTTTTGGTTGTCTGCAAATACTGTGTGCTAACCTTGACTATGGAATGTAAGAAGGAGAGATACTCCTTCTCCTTATCTGTTCTTGTGTCCAGATGCGGAGGACAATGGGCATGTGTTTGGGCTGGAAAGACAAGAAAACGAGGGTGGGAGGGAGAGAGACTTTATAGAAGAGAAGGTTTCCATATTTTAGATCAGACCATTTTAGCTGCGCGATTGAATGTTCTATGCTGGACTGGTCTCATTATATTTCCAAAGCTTTGGGGATAAAATTACAAAATACCTATTCTGTCTCTGGTGGTTCTTCTACTCAGCTTTCAGTGTCATAAAGAGCTTGGGAGCGACCAGAAACTTCAATTCCCAGGGAGGAACAACTGGTCCAAACACAACATAACCCAATGCTGGGACCCCTGCTTTAAAGGGTTGTGTTGGTGTGCGAGTCATGCGTGTTTTAGTATGTGCTAACATTGCAGTTCAACATCATATAAGGTTGGCGACACTAGCAAAGTTAAATAAGCTACATGCTAACATTATAGTCTGATATCCTTTTTAGTTTGCATCACTAGCATAGCTACGTGAACTACATGCTAACATTACATTTTAAAATTATGCTAGGTTAGCATCATAAACATAGCTGTATAACTTACATGCTAACATTACATTTACAAATCCTGTTAGGTTAGCAAAACTAGCATAGCTACATGAGCGACATGCTAACATTACAGTTTAACATCATGCTAAGTTAGCAACACCAGCATAGCTCTTTGAGCTACATGCTAACATTATATTTTAAAATCATGCTAGGTTAGCATCATAAACATAGCTATATAAGTTACATGCTAACATTACATTTACAAATCCTATTAGGTTAGCAACACTAGCATAGCTACATGAGCTACATGCTAACATTACAGTTCAACATCATGCTAAGTTAGCAACACCAGCATAGCTGTATGAGCTACATGCTAACATTACATTTTAAGATCATGCTAGGTTAGCAAGACTTGCAAAGATGTATAAGCTACATGCTAACGTTATATTTCGATATCATTTTAGGTTTGCATAACCAGCATAGCTATGTGAGCTACATGCTAAAAATTACATTTGAAAATCATGCTAGGTTATCAACACTCACAAAGCTATGTAAGCTACATGCTAACACTTTAGTTTGATATCATTTTTAGTTCGCATCACTAGCATAGCTAAATGAGCTACATGCTAACATTACATTTCAACATTGTTCTAGGTTAGCAACACTAGCATAGCTAAATGAGCTACATGCTAACATTACATTTCAACATTGTTCTAGGTTAGCAACACTAGCATAGCTAAATGAGCTACATGCTAACATTACATTTCAACATTGTTCTAGGTTAGCAACACTAGCATAGCTAAATGAGCTACATTCTAACATTACATTTCAACATTGTTCTAGGTTAGCAACACTAGCATAGCTAAATGAGCTACATGCTAACATTACATTTCAACATTGATCTAGGTTAGCAACACTAGCATAGCTAAATGAGCTACATGCTAATGTTACATTTCAACACTGTTCTAGATTAGCAACACTAGCATAGCTAATTGAGCTACATGCTAACGTTACATTTCAACATTGTTCTAGATTAGCATAGCTATGTGAGCTACATGCTAACATAATAGTTGAACATCTAAGATGTTTAGAAGACGTGGAAGGTCGTCCAGGTTGCTAAGTAGCAGTGGGGTTGTGTCTGATTCCCAGCAGACTTTTTAGCCAGCATGAACCAGTTGTAGGAAGGACAACACGGAGGTTTCAACCTCACATTGGGCAACAAGCCAAAGATCATCTTGCAGCCTCAACCATTCCCACACCATCTGCCTTTTTCTTACACTTATTGTCTCTTCACTAATATATATATATATATATATATATATATATATATATATATATATATATATATATATATATATATATATATATATATATATATATATATACACACACACACACACACACACACACATATATATATATATACATACTACAGTATATAAATACTACAGTATCTGACACAAATATATTTTTCAAATACAGTATCTGACACAAATATATCTTTCAAATACTACAGTATCTGACAAATATATTTTAAATACTACAGTATTTGACAAATATATTTTTCAAATACTACAGTATCTAACACAAGTATATTTTAAATACTACAGTATTTGACACAAATATATTTTTCAAATACTACAGTATCTAACTCAAGTATATTTTAAATACTACAGTATCGGACACAAGTATATTTTTCCTAAAGTACTACAGTATGTGGCACAGGCAACTTTTTTTAAACACTGCATTATCTAACACAATTTTCTTTCAAATACTACAGTACCTGACACAAATATAAATGTTAAATACTACAGTGTCTGACACAAGTATCTTTCAAATACTACAGTATCTGACAAATATAAATTTCAAATACTACAGTATCTGACACAAATATATCTTTCAAATATTATAGTATCTGACACAAATATAACTTTCAAATACTACAGTATCTGACAAATATATTTTCAAATACCACAGTATCTGACACAAATATATCTTTCAAATACTACAGTAACTGACAAATATATTTTTCAAATACAGTATCTGACACAAATATATATTTCAAATACTACAGTATCTGACACAAATATATTTTTCAAATACTACAGTATCTAACACAAGTATATTTTAAATACTACAGTATCTGACACAAATACATCTTTCAAATACTACAGTATCTAACTCAAATATATTTTAAATACTACAGTATCGGACACAAGTATCTTTAAAATACTACAGCATCTGACACAAATATAAATGTTAAATACTACAGTATCCGACACAAATATGAATGTTAAATTCTACAGTATCTGACACAAGCATCTTTCAAATACTACAGTATCTGACACAAATATAATTTTTCAAATACTACAGTATCTGACACAAATATATTTTTCAAATACCACAGTATCTGACACAAATATATATTTCAAATACAACAGTATCTGATACAAATATACATTTTAAATACAAATATACATTTTAAATACTACAGTATCTGACACAAATATAAATTTTAAATACAAATTTTAAATACTACAGTATCTGACAAATATATTTTTCAAATACCACAGTATCTGACAAATATACATTATAAATACAAATATATATTTCAAATACTACACTATCTGACACAATTATACATTTTAAATACAAATATAAATTTTAATTACCACAGTATCTGACACAAATATACATTTTATATACAAATATATATTTCAAATACTATACTATCTGACACAATTATACATTTTAAATACAAATATAAATTTTAAATACTACAGTATCTGACACAAGCATCTTTAAGCTTCTTTAAAGGACAATACAGAATACATTACAGTTGGATACACTTTAGAGTAGTCACTGTATAGCAGTATACATGTACTAAGAAACATTATTGTGTATTAATATCTAAATATGATCTAATACTCGACAGTAGAAAATACACACTTATATTTGCTAAATCATTGTGTGCTGATGTCTATACTGCTATACAAGCTGTACACGGACTTCTCTAAAGTATATGTATATATATAAAATATGAAAACAGCTGAGAGAAGCACATCCTGCACTTTCACAATAAAAGCTGCTTCACCGTTAGAAATCCAAACAACGCACCGTCTTGTGGCCGAGGAAGACTTGCATCACGATTAGAACCCCCGCCTACTATGAGTGTAATGGAAGCTCAGGCCGCTAACGCTACATAAAAGAAGACCGCTCTGCGGGGTTAAGTGCTGCGCGTGGCCTCACGCGCGTATGCACCAGGTGGGGGAAAAGCCCATTAAGCCTCTTGTCACTAAACATAATCAAGTGTCACACGCTCTGCTCGCCCGCCGCGCATTAGCGCCACATTTATGTATGGCCACAGAAGTCATATTAGTCGGAGCCGCACAGCAGGACTCCGATGGCGGCAATTCTCGCTGAAATCACCTCCGAACAGGAAGCCCTGACCTGTGACTAACTGCCTGGCACCTTGTTGGAAACTAAACCTGGAAAAGTTCTTGCTAAGCAAAGAGCAGGGAAGAAGTGGCAACGTTAGCTTGAAAAAAGAAAAAAAAAACTACGTTAGCTTGCATGCTAATTTTGTCTACTTTTTGTGAGCTTGAAGCTGCCACCGTCCTTGATTGTAAGCAAAAAGCAGGGAAGCGGTGGCAACAACGTTAACTGGGAAAAAACCAAAACCAAAAATATGTTAGCTTGCATGCTAATATAGTCTATTGTCTTTTAGCTTCAAGCCGCCGCCATCCTTGATTTTAAGCGCAAAGCATGTAAGAAGTGACAACGTTAGCTTGAAAAAAAAAAAAAGTTAGCTTGCATGCTAATTTTGTCTATTGTTTGTTAGCTTGAAACTGCCACCATCCTTGATTGTAAGCAAAAAGCAGGGAAGAAGTGACAACGTTAGCTTGAAAAAACAATGTTAGCTTGAAAAAAAAACGTTAGCTTGCATGCTAATATTGTCTATTGTCTTTTAGCTTCAAGCTGCCGCCATCCTTGATTTTAAGCGCAAAGCATGGAAGAAGTGACAACGTTAGCTTGAAAAAAACAAAACAACGTTAGCTTGCATGCTAATTTTGTCTATTGTGAGCTAGCTCGAAGCTGCCACCGTCCTTGATTGCAAGCAAAAAGCAGGGAAGCGGTGGCAACAACGTGGGAACTGGGAAAAAACCAAAACCAAAAATATGTTAGCTTGCATGCTAATATTGTCTATTGTCTTTTAGCTTCAAGCCGCCGCCATCCTTGATTTTAAGCGCAAAGCAGGGAAGAAGTGACAACGTTAGCTTGAAAAAACAATCTTAGCTTGAAAAAAAACCCAACAACGTTAGCTTGCATGCTAATATTGTCTATTGTCTTTTAGCGTCAAGTCGCCGCCATCCTTGATTTTAAGCGCAAAGCAGGGAAGAAGTGACAACGCTAGCTTGAAAAAACAATGTTAGCTTGAAAAAAAAAAAACATTAGCTTGCATGCTAATTTTGTTTATTGTGAGTTAGCTTGAAGCTGCCACCATCCTTGATTGTAAGCAAAAGGAAGGGAAGCAGTGGCAACAACGTTAACTTGGAAAAAAATAAAATAAATAAAAAATATGTTAGCTTGCATGCTAATGTTATGTATTGTCTTTTAGTTTCAAGCTGCCCTCATCTCTGATTATATGCTAAGAGCAGAGAAGAATTGGCAAAAATGTTAGCTTGAATAAACAAAAAAACCCCCGTTAACTTTGCATGCTAACGCTGTCTAAAGTATTTTAGCTCCAAGCCGCCGTCATCCTTGATTGGAAGCAAAAAGCAGGGAAGAAATAGCAAAAACGTTAGCTCACATGCTAACTTTGTCTATTGTCTTTAATCTTCCTTGACTGTAAGCTAAAGCATGGAAGAAATGGCAAGATATGTTAGTTTGAAACCCCTTGCCAACAAAAAATAAATAAAACAACGTTAGCTTACATGCTAATTTTGTCTAATGTATTTTAGCTTAACGCTGCCGCCATCATTGTTAGCAAAAAAGAGGGGAAAAGTGCCAAAAAATGTTTGCGCGAAAAACAAAAACAAAAAAATCAAACGTTAGCTTGCATGCTAATGGTGTCTATTGTCTTTAAGCCTCAAAACGCCACCATCCTTGACTGTAAGCTAGGAGCAGGGCAGAAATGGCAAAAACGTTTGCGTGAAAAAAGCAAAAAAAAACCAACAATGTTAGCTTGCATGCTAATGTTATCTATTGTCTTTTAGTTTCAAGCTGCCCTCATCTCTGATTGTATGCTAAGAGCAGAGAAGAATTGGCAAAAATGTTAGCTTGAATAAACAAAAAAAAAACCCGTTAACTTTGCATGCTAATGCTGTCTAAAGTATTTTAGCTCCATCCTTGATTGGAAGCAAAAAAGCACGGAAGAAATGGCAAAAACGTTAGCTCACATGATAACTTTGTCTATTGTCTTTAATCTTCCTTGACTGTAAGCTAAAGCAGGGAAGAAATGGCAAAAAATGTTAGTTTGAAACTCCTGCCTCCAAAAAAATAAATAAAACAACGTTAGCTTACATGCTAATTTTTGTCTAATGTATTTTAGCCTAAATACATACATACTAGCTTGATTGTTAGCAAAAAGCAGGGGAAAAGTGGCAAAAAAATGTTTGCGTGAAAAACCAAAAAAATAAAACGTTAGCTTGCTTGCTAATGGTGTCTATTGTCTTTAAGCCTCAAACCGCCACCATTCTTGACTGTAAGCTAAGAGAAGGGCAGAAATGGCAAAAAACAAAACAATGTTAGCTTGTATGCTAATTTTATATATAGTATTTTAGTTTCAAGCTGCCCTCATCTCTGATTGTATGCTAAGAGCAGAGAAGAATTGGCAAAAATGTTAGCTTGAATAAACAAAAAAAACCCTGTTAACTTTGCATGCTAACGCTGTCTAAAGTATTTTAGCTCCAAGCCGCCGCCATCCTTGATTGGAAGCAAAAAAGCAGGGAAGAAATGGCAAAAACGTTAGCTCACATGCTAACTTTGTGTATTGTCTTTAATCTTCCTTGACTGTAAGCTAAAGCATGGAAGAAATGGCAAAACATGTTAGTTTGAAACCCCCTGCCTCCAAAAAAATAAATAAAACGTTAGCTTACATGCTAATTTTTGTCTAATGTATTTTAGCCTAAATACATACATACGAGCTTGATAGTTAGCAAAAAGCAGGGGAAGAGTGGCAAAAAATGTTTGCGCGAAAAACAAACAAAAAATCAAACGTTAGCTTGCATGCTAATGGTGTCTATTGTCTTTAAGCCTCAAACCGCCACCATCCTTGACTGTAAGCTAGGAGCAGGGCAGAAATGGCAAAAACGTTTGCGTGAAAAAAGCAAAAAAAACAACAACAATGTTAGCTTGCATGCTAATGTTATCTATTGTCTTTTAGTTTCAAGCTGCCCTCATCTCTGATTGTATGCTAAGAGCAGAGAAGAATTGGCAAAAATGTTAGCTTGAATAAACAAAAAAAAACCCAGTTAACTTTGCATGCTAACGCTGTCTAAAGTATTTTAGCTCCAAGCCGCCGCCATCCTTGATTGGAAGCAAAAAGAAGGGAAGAAATGGCAAAAACGTTAGCTCACATGCTAACTTTGTCTATTGTCTTTAATCTTCCTTGACTGTAAGCTAAAGCATGGAAGAAATGGCAATTTTTTTTAGTTTGAAACCCCCTGCCAACAAAAAATAAATAAAACAACGTTAGCTTACATGCTAATTTTGTCTAATGTATTTTAGCTTAACGCTGCCGCCATCATTGTTAGCAAAAAAGAGGGGAAAAGTGCCAAAAAATGTTTGCGCGAAAAACAAAAACAAAATCAAAACGTTAGCTTCCATGCTAATGGTGTCTATTGTCTTTAAGCCTCAAAACGCCACCATCCTTGACTGTAAGCTAGAAGCAGGGCAGAAATGGCAAAAACGTTTGCGTGAAAAAAGCAAAAAAAAAAACAATGTTAGCTTGCATGCTAATGTTATCTATTGTCTTTTAGTTTCAAGCTGCCCTCATCTCTGATTGTATGCTAAGAGCAGAGAAGAATTGGCAAAATTGTTAGCTTGAATAAACAAAAAAAAACCCTGTTAACTTTGCATGCTAATGCTGTCTAAAGTATTTTAGCTCCATCCTTGATTGGAAGCAAAAAAGCAGGGAAGAAGTGGCAAAAACATTAGCTCACATGATAACTTTGTCTATTGTCTTTAATCTTCCTTGACTGTAAGCTAAAGCAGGGAAGAAATGGCAAAAAATGTTAGTTTGAAACACCCTGCCTCCAAAAAAATAAATACAACAACATTAGCTTACATGCTAATTTTTGTCTAATTTATTTTAGCCTAAATACTAGCTTTATTGTTAGCAAAAAGCAGGGGAAAAGTGGCAAAAAATGTTTGCGCAAAAAACAAAAAAAATAAAACGTTAGCTTGCTTGCTAATGGTGTCTATTGTCTTTAAGCCTCAAACCGCCACCATTCTTGACTGTAAGCTAAGAGCAGGGCAAAAATGGCAAAAAAAACAATGTTAGCTTGTATGCTAATGTTATATATAGTCTTTCAGTTTCAAGCTGCCCTCATCTCTGATTGTATGCTAAGAGCAGAGAAGAATTGGCAAAAATGTTAGCTTGAATAAACAAAAAACCCCCGTTAACTTTGCATGCTAACGCTGTCCAAAGTATTTTAGCTCCAAGCCGCCGCCATCCTTGATTGGAAGCAAAAAGCAGGAAAGAAATGGCAAAAACGTTAGCTCACATGCTAACTTTGTCTATTGTCTTTAATCTTCCTTGACTGTAAGCTAAAGCATGGAAGAAATGGCAAAACATGTTAGTTTGAAACCCCCTGCCAACAAAAAATAAATAAAACAACGTTAGCTTACATGCTAATTTTGTCTAATGTATTTTAGCTTAACGCTGCCGCCATCATTGTTAGCAAAAAAGAGGGGAAAAGTGCCAATAAATGTTTGCGCGAAAAACAAAACAAAACAATAAAACGTTAGCTTGCATGCTAATGGTGTCTATTGTCTTTAAGCCTCAAACCGCCACCATCCTTGACTGTAAGCTAGGAGCAGGGCAGAAATGGCAAAAACGTTTGCGTGAAAAAAGCAAAAAAACAAAACAATGTTAGCTTGCATGCTAATGTTATCTATTGTCTTTTAGTTTCAAGCTGCCTTCATCTCTGATTGTATGCTAAGAGCAGAGAAGAATTGGCAAAAATTGTTAGTTGAATAAACAAAAAAAACCCCGTTAACTTTGCATGCTAATGCTGTCCAAAGTATTTTAGCTCCATCCTTGATTGGAAGCAAAAAAGCAGGGAAGAAGTGGCAAAAACGTTAGCTCACATGATAACTTTGTCTATTGTCTTTAATCTTCCTTGACTGTAAGCTAAAGCGGGAAGAAATGGCAAAAAATGTTAGTTTGAAACACCCTGCCTCCAAAAAAATAAATACAACAACATTAGCTTACATGCTAATTTTTGTCTAATTTATTTTAGCCTAAATACTAGCTTTATTGTTAGCAAAAAGCAGGGGAAAAGTGGCAAAAAATGTTGGCGCGAAAAACAAAAAAAATAAAACGTTAGCTTGCTTGCTAATGGTGTCTATTGTCTTTAAGCCTCAAACCGCCACCATTCTTGACTGTAAGCTAAGAGCAGGGCAAAAATGGCAAAAAAACAATGTTAGCTTGTATGCTAATGTTATATATAGTCTTTTAGTTTCAAGCTGCCCTCATCTCTGATTGTATGCTAAGAGCAGAGAAGAATTGGCAAAAATGTTAGCTTGAATAAACAAAAAAAAAACCCTGTTAACTTTGCATGCTAATGCTGTCTAAAGTATTTTAGCTCCAAGCCGCCGCCATCCTTGATTGGAAGCAAAAAGCAGGAAAGAAATGGCAAAAACGTTAGCTCACATGCTAACTTTGTCTATTGTCTTTAATCTTCCTTGACTGTAAGCTAAAGCATGGAAGAAATGGCAAAAATGTTTAGTTTGAAACCCCCTGCCAACAAAAAATAAATAAAACAACGTTAGCTTACATGCTAATTTTGTCTAATGTATTTTAGCTTAACGCCATCATTGTTAGCAAAAAAGAGGGGAAAAGTGCCAAAAAATGTTTGCGCGAAAAACAAAAACAAAATCAAACGTTAGCTTCCATGCTAATGGTGTCTATTGTCTTTAAGCCTCAAACCGCCACCATCCTTGACTGTAAGCTAGAAGCAGGGCAGAAATGGCAAAAATGTTTGCGTGAAAAAAGCAAAAAAAAAAACAATGTTAGCTTGCATGCTAATGTTATCTATTGTCTTTTAGTTTCAAGCTGCCCTCATCTCTGATTGTATGCTAAGAGCAGAGAAGAATTGGCAAAAATAGCTTGAATAAACAAAAAAAACCCTGTTAACTTTGCATGCTAATGCTGTCTAAAGTATTTTAGCTCCATCCTTGATTGGAAGCAAAAAGCAGGGGAGAAATGGCAAAAACGTTAGCTGGAAAAAAAAAAATGCTAATGTTGTCCATTGTCCTTTAGTTTCAAGCCGCCGCCATCCTTGATTGGCTTGATTATTTTTAAGAGGCTAATCAGGCGGCCGGAACAAGCAGAAAATAAGAAAAGACCACAATCAATACTTCCTGTCGGAGATGTGGCGATAACCTTGGCAGCGGTAGAGAACAGGAAATGAATGAACGGGCAAAGAAAATCTGGATTTAGTCGGCCGCGCTAAAGCCGCCGCTAGCTGCATTTATCACACACACAATCTGTGTGGTCAATGCTGGCAAAAACACACTAAATACAAAGTGCAAACTAATCACTTTCATGCCTGCTCTTCCATTGGATGTGCAGATAAAAATTGGGAAAAAAGAACTTTTCTGCTTACTGGGTAAAAATGTTCACCTCCAGCAAACACCATAAAAGTCCAGCAAAGCAAAGCCCAGGAATAAAAAACAGAGGGTCTCTAAACTTTGCTTTAAAATACACTGAGAGATGCTAACCACATTGAGTGTAATGCGAGCATGTTGGAGCGATCCTCAGTTAGCATGCAAGTGTGCCCCCTAGTGGCAGAAAAAAAAGACTAATAGTTCAATTATCTGTTTTATTTTTGGTGTGATGTTCTCATGAAAAACGGACAATTATTCGGAACCAGTTAAGTGTTTATTAGAGATGTCCGATAATATCGGACTGCCGATAATATCGGCTGATAAATGCTATAAAATGTAGTATCGGAAATGTTTTCAAAATTAGTTGAAAAAGTAAAATCTATGACTATTTAAAACGCCGCTGTGTACACGGACGTAGGGAGAAGTACAGAGCGCTAATAAACCTTAAAGGTTCACATAAAATCTACAGCTTTTCACACACACACACACACACACACACACACACAAGTGAATGCATACTTGGTAGAGATGCGCGGATAGGCAAATATTTCATCCGCAACCGCATCAGAAAGTCGTCAACCATCCGCCATCCACCCGATGTAACGTTTGATCAGAACTGCATCCGCCCGCCATCCGCCCGGTATATCTAATATAGACGATGCAAGGCATTAGTGAGGCACCTGCCAACTACTCCGGTTTTCCCGTAATTCGTACGGTTTTCATCAACCTATTCCGGGTTACGGGTGCAGTGATAAAAAATACGGTTTTTCATTAATTAAAAAAAAAAAAAGGGTGAAAACTACGCGAATTGCACCTTGTGCAGACAAGATTTTTCGATCGGACACGGAGGAATTAGCGATGTAAAAGACCACGTTGGGACAAAAAAACACAAGTCTAATGCCGTTGCTAGCGATACAAGTGGAAAACTTTCAACGTTTTTCGTCGCCCAAACAGATTCTTTGGATGTGATAAATGCCGAAGTTTTATTTACGGAGGCAATAATTGAGCATGGACTTCCAATCGCACTGGCTGATCACATGGGACAGTTACATGTTTGTAATGCAACCTTTAAAAATCATTACGCGGTGATCGCGGTCCCAAAAATAAACTTTTCTTGCATGATAATGTCCAGAAAAATTCGCTTTATATTACTATAGAGTCCTTTTAACGAATGAGTTTGATGGTTTATCACAAACCTTAAATGAAAGAAGTCCTTTGTTCTCCTGCACCATGCATGCACTTTGGCCTTGCTTCGTGTTTGGTGCGCAATCCTGTCGGCTGTATTTCACAGCACGACATACTGTTAAAAGTGTTTATACTATTTATGCTTTCAAGTCCAAGTTGAAGAAATCTTGTTAAATGTTGACAGCATAACTACCAAAATACAGAAGTATGTCCTTAATATTTTTGCAGTGCTATTTCTGTTGAAAAGTTAAAATGATTACATTAGAGATGTGATGTGCCACTTTTCAAAGTGTCTGATGGCTTAAATTAATTTTCATTAATTTTTCATATTTTGAATTCTTTTGAAAGGCTTACAAAAAAACTACATTTGAATTGTAATTCCATGCTATTGACAGGACTATTAATTTTAATGAAGTTAGCTTACCATGTTTACAGTATGATAATTGTGATAGAAATGTGAATTTTAGGCACAGAATATTTTTTACAATTGAACAAGGCAGTAGATTATACAAGCTTGGACAGAAAGTTAATAATGACACCAATTTTTTTTTTTTATGGAATTGTTTAGTACTGTTTTACCATTTGTTTACTGTAAAAAGTGTTTATACTGTTTATACTTTCAATTAACAGATTGAAGTCTTGTGAAAGGTTGACAGGATAACTGGCATTAACTGTCAAAATAATTTCAAACTATTGAAGTTAGCTTACAGAATAAACATGTCAATCAACCCATATGATTTTTGCTGTAATATTTTTGTTTTGAAAAGTCACTGTGACTGATAGAAAAGTGATGGTTTTAGCAACATTTTAACCTGTCTGAATGCTAATAATCATTTTGCGTCGGGGGGCGAAGCCCTGAACCCTCCACCAGGACTTTGTCCTGGACCTACCGGGGCCTGTGGCCCTTGGACCCTGGCTACTAGGTTTTTCTGATTTCAAAAGTTGGCAGGTATGGTGAGGTTATAAAGCTTTTGCCTGTTAAAGAAAGGAGACTGATCCAATGCAGCACAGACCTTCGCGTGCCACGCTGTCACGACCCAGACGCACACCAGTGCGCAATCATATGGGAGCCGCGCTGAGCGCACCTCCAAGCGCGTCTCGCTGCCGGCGACGGCCGGGTATGGGCCCACGCTCCAGCGCCATCCATTTTCAGGGCTAGTTGATTCGGCAGGTGGGTTGTTACACACTCCTTAGCGGGTTCCGACTTCCATGGCCACCGTCCTGCTCTCTATATAAACCAGGGTGAGCCCCACCCCTTTCGTGAGCGCACTGCGCGCGGAGTGACCCCTGTTACGCGCCCCCGGCAACAGGGGTGGCGGGCAGGTAAGCTGCTTACCTGCTGCGCGTGACGCCGGCCGCGGCGAAGGCGGACGAGGCGGGGTGTCGGTGCGGTGGGCGCGGTAGTGACCCTGGATGTGCGTCGGGCCCTTCTCGCGGATCGCCTCAGCTACGGCTCCCGGTGGGGCCCTCTCGGGGGAAGGGGCCTCGGTCCCGGACCCCGGCGAGGCGTCCCTTCTCCGCTCCGTAAAAGTGTCCATCTCTTTTCTTTTTTTTTCTTCTGTTGTGGCATATGCAGCAGGTGCCTGCTCGTTTTTCGTATGTGGGTAACAACATTTAACTATGTATATATATTTCCGAATTGGTTTAACTGCCACCCGCAAAAAAAAAAAAAATAAAAAAAAAAAAATCTAATTAATCCGCCCGACCCGACCCGCATGCGGATAAAATCGTATTTTTTTAAATTTCATCCGCCCGATCCGCGGATAATCCGCGGACTCCGCGGTTGTGCCCGCAAACCGCGCATCTCTAATACTTGGTGAACAGCCATACAGGTCACACTGAGGGTGGCCGTATAAACAACTTTAACACTGTTACAAATATGCGCCACACTGTGAACCCACACCAAACAAGAATGACAAACACATTTCGGGAGAACATCCGCACCGTGTGTTAACAACATAAACACAACAGAACAAATACACAGAACCCCTTGCAGCACTAACTCTTCCGGGACGCTACAATATCCAATCCAATCCACTTTATTTATATAGCACATTTAAACAACAAAATGTTTCCAAACAACATTCAAATATTATCCTTAGCTCCACCAATGACTGAATAAAAACAAAAAATAAATACATATAAAACCAATATAAAAAACAATATGAAATAAATATGATTAAAAACGATTCTAAAGGGTAAAACCAATTAAAACAGTAAATATAAATCAAAATTTAAAAAACACAGAGGACAACACAACTCACGTAGTTAAAAAGCCACCTTAATCGGTAATTAAGAGTTGGACAATATCGGAATATCGGATATATCGGCAAAAAAGCCATTATCGGACATCTCTAATACTAATAATATTACTACGACTACTACTGAAAATAATAATAACAAAAATAGGAATGATAATTATAACAATACTAATATTACTACTACTACTACTACTACTAGTAATAATAATAACAATAATATTAATGATGATATTTATAACAATACTATTAATATTACTATTACTACTAGAGATGTCCGATAATGGCTTTTTTGACGATATCCGATTTTCCGATATTGTCCAACTCTTAATTACCGATTCCGTTATCAACCGATACCGATATATACAGTCGTGGAATTAACACATTATTGTGCCTAATTTTGTTGTGATGCCACGCTGGATGCATTAAACAATGTAACAAGGTTTTCCAAAATAAATCAAGTTATGGAAAAAAAATGCCAACATGGCACTGCCATATTTATTATTGGAGTCACAAAGTGCATTATTTTTTTTAAACATGCCTAAAAACAGCAGCTTGGAATTTGGGACATGCATGAGGAGGTTGAGGTGGGCGGGGTTGAGGTGGGGGGGGGGGTATATTGTGGTAGCGGTGGGTGTATATTGTAGCGTTCCGGAAGAGTTAGTGCTGCAAGGGGTTCTGGGTATTTGTTCTGTTGTGTTCATGTTGTGTTACGGTGCGGATGTTCTCCCGAAATGTGTTTGTCATTCTTGTTTTGTGTGGGTTCACAGTGTGGCGCATATTTGTAACAGTGTTAAAGTTGTTTATACGGCCACCCTCAGTGTGACCTGTACGGCTGTTGACCAAGTATGCCTTGCATTCACTTGTGTGTGTGAAAAGCCGTAGATATTATGTGACTGGGCCGACACGCAAAGGCAGTGCCTTTAAGGTTTATTGGCGCTCTGTATTTCTTCCTACGTCCGTGTACACAGCGGCGTTTTAAAAAGTCATACATTTTACTTTTTTTAAACCGATACCGATAATTTCCGATATTACATTATAAAGCGTTTATCGGCCGATAATATCGGCAGTACGATATTATCGGACGTCTCTAATTACTACTAATAATAAAGATAATGATGATGACGTTAATAATTGATTGATTTTGATTGATTGAAACTTATATTAGTAGATTGCACAGTACAGTACATATTCCGTACAATTGACCACTAAATGGTAAAACCCCAATACGTTTTTCAACTTGTTTAAAGGGGAACATTATCACAATTTCAGAAGGGTTAAAACCATTAAAAATCAGTTTCCAGTGGCTTATTTTACTTTTCGAAGTTTTTTTCTAAATTTTACCCATCACGCAATATCCCTAAAATAAGCTTCAAAGTGCATGATTTTAACCATCGTTATATACACCCGTCCATTTTCCTGTGACGTCACACAGTGAAGCCAACACAAACAAACATGGCGGAAAGAACAGCAAGCTATAGCGACATTAGCTCGGATTCAGACTCGGATTTCAGCGGCTTAAGCGATTCAACAGATTACGAATGTATTGAAACGGATGGTTGTAGTGTGGAGGCAGGTAGCGAAAACGAAATTAAAGAAGAAACTGAAGCTATTGAGCCATATCGGTTTGAACCGTATGCAAGCGAAACCGATGAAAAAGACACGACAGCCAGCGACACGGGAGAAAGCGAGGACGAATTCGGCGATCGCCTTCTAACCAACGATTGGTATGTGTTTGTTTGGCATTAAAGGAAACTAACAACTATGAACTAGGTTTACAGCATCTGAAATACATTTGGCAACAACATGCACTTTGAGAGTACAGACAGCCCAGTTTTCATCAATTAATATATTCTGTAGACATACCCTCATTCGCTCTCTTTTCCTGAAAGCTGATCTGTCCAGTTTTGGAGTTGATGTCAGCAGGCCAGGGAAGCTAGGGTCAATATTCTTCTATGCCATCTCTGTCGTAGCATAGCTTTCGTCGGTAAAGTGTGCGGAACAAACGTCCAAATTCTTGCCAATTTCGCATCTTTGGGCCACTGGTGCAACTTGAATCCGTCCCTGTTCGTGTTGTTACACCCTCCGACAACACACCGACGAGGCATGATGTCTCCAAGGTACGGAAAACAGTCGAAAAAACGGAAAATAACAGAGCTGATTGGACTCGGTGTTTGAGAAAATGGCGGATTGCTTCCCGTTGTGACGTCATCGCTCCGAGAGTGAATAGAAAGGCGTTTAATTCGCCAAAATTCACACATTTAGAGTTCGGAAATCGGTTAAAAAAAAAAAATGGTCTTTTTTCTGCAACATCAAGGTATATATTGACGCTTACATAGGTCTGGTGATAATGTTCCCCTTTAAGTCGGGGTCCACGTAATCAATTCATGGTAAAATAGAAGAGTGATTGCATTGTTTTTAAATGTGTTGAGGTTGAATAACTGCACATGTTCACTCCTAGGGGGCGTCGTAAGGCCAACAAACATTGATGGAAATCAGTGCTATAATTTAGGTGTCACTAACGAAGGAGAAGCCAAGATCTGTGGAATGCGACACTATTTCCTGTGAGGCACAAATTGCACGCTAACTTGTTTTGGCACTAAACATAGCAGAGGAATATGTTAGCGGCTGCTTCTAAATATAGCATGCGGATGTTAGCGTGATGCTAATGACTTCCTGACTGTCATCTTAATGCCAAGTGCGTGGCCCCCACAGACTAACCCAAGTCATTACAGACGTCAGGCGACAAACACCTGCTACTCCGTCCAGCGATGGCGTCTCTACACGCTTATAAAACGCCATGACAACAGCTGTGTTTTTAGCGGGGACAAAAGCTGGCAGAAGGAGGTCCCGCGTTCTACGACCTCCCAGCTCGGCGAGCTCTGCAGTTTGGCGAGGACGTAGCCTCAGATGTTCTTGGCACAGGACGGCATCTGTAAAAGCTGACAGGCTGGTCAGGACAGCTGTTGTTGATTGTCTTTCCTGTAAATTAGCGCAGTAAACGTCCATAAAGTCGCTCGATGGCATGCTAGCGAGCGGCGCAAAGAGATGTTGTTTGCGCGGAGCAGCTCAATCAGCGAGACGCAAAGCGGCCCTTTGGGACTCGCTGCGCGGGGAAGACGTCCAAGTTGAAGGAAAACAACATCTTGGCGTCCTACTGAGTGGAAGTTGTTGTGTCCTGTCTTCTCTGATAGCAGCTTGTACTCCTCACTCTTTGGAACAAGGGCTTTTTCATTTCACACGCTAAATACTAGCTTGTCTGCTCGCTCACGGGCCCACTGAAAGAAAGCGCTACCTGATTACGTTACATCATACTTGCCAACCTTGAGACCTCCGATTTCGGGAGGTGGGGGGTGGGGGCGTGGTCGGGGGTGGGGCGGGGCGTGGTTAAGAGGGGAGGAGTATATTGACAGCTAGAATTCACCAAGTCAAGTATTTCATACATATTATATATATATATATATATATATATATATATATATATATATATATATATATATATATATATATATATATATATATATATATATATATATATATATATATGTATATATGTATATATATATATATATATATATATATATCTACATCCTGAAAATATGCAAACAAAACTGTGTTTAGATAATTGATACTTCAAACTTGCATAAATAAATTTTAAGGAATATAACATAACTTGGCTTCTGAGAATTTCAAAATGTAATGAATAAAATGCTAAAGTTGTTGATAAACAAGCAATTATTTTAATAATTAAATATGGTCATTTTAAATGAATTATTATGATAATTTAAAATCAACTATTTCAAATATGTTTATTTTAATGTATAATTCTATGGCTGGATGTAATAAGGAGTCACGAAAAAATACAAATAAAAATACAATTAATTTTGATGTTTTTAGCAAAATATAGTAAAAATTTATTTAGTTTTTTTATTTATTTAATTAATAAATATATTTATTTTTAGGTAAAATAAACATAATAATACAATTTATCTTTAGTCTGGATGATTTAGTTCTTGTCACCCTGTTGTCCTCCCGTCATGAAAAAAGGCTGTCCTCACTCAGGTCCGCATGGAGCTGGAGGGGGCGTGGCTTCCAGCTCCGGCTGAAAATCGGGAGATTTTCGGGAGAATATTTGTCCCGGGAGTTTTTCGGGAGAGGCGCTGAATTTCGGGAGTCTCCCGGAAAATTCGGGAGGGTTGGCAAGTATGCGTTACATCTTCACAGATTGGTGTGTGGAGACCATAGTGCTACCTGTTAGCCAATAAGGTTATGGTGGGTAAAGTCCTGGTTAGGTTAACGGCAGTAAAATGTCACAAAGTCAGCTAGCTGATGAAGCTACAGTGCTAACATACGTTTAGTATACTGCATACAATATTGCAGCCAGTAGGAACCCTATTTTTTCTGAGTGCACAGACCAAAGAAATGTATAAAGTTTTTTCAAATCTTATCAAATCTCCCCAAAAACCTAGGGATGATACTCGAAACCGATTTTCCCGGTTGTTCGATAAGAAAAGAACCGAGTCCTCGGACTCGAATCCCTTTTTGAGAACCGGTACCCGTTATCGAGACCACTATAGTAAAGAAAAGAGTTCGTTCTTTATGCCAATCCCTGGGAACGAATCCCGTCCCACAAAAAATGCCCCGTGGGACATCACAAGAAATGACGTCACGTAGGTCAGTCATTAGGCGCCGATAGGGAAAGCAGGAAAAACAATGGACCGGAAAAAGCGCTCCAAGGTGTAATAAAGTTCAAAACAAAAGGTATAATCCAATGAATAACTTTACTGAAAGATTTGAACAGGGTACAAACACATGACTGTAGATGTTATGCCTACATCAAAGTGCCACCTATGTCTATCAAGCTCCATGTTCTGATGTTTAAATGTTAGTTGTCTGGTTGTGGTTGTGTCTGTGCTTGTGTTTTTGTTCTGTTGTTTTTGTGTATGTTAAGAAAGCAATGATGCACTGTGCGCAAGACAAATTTCCCCGCGGGGACAATAAAGTTGAACCTTGAACCTTGATGACTGTCATGTCTGTGTGACCATGTTTTGTATTAGTCATGTTTTGTTTTGTTTAGTTTAGTTATTGGACTCTTTAGTTTCTGGCTTTTCACTCCCTTGTCTTGTTTCCATGATTACCCATTAGTTTCACCTGTTCCACGTTTGGACTCATTGTGCACTCTTGTTTGTCACCATAGCAACCCATTAGTTTTCACCTGTCACGTCACGCACCTGTTTCACGTTTTGAGTCACGCACCTGTTTTCGTTAACCATGTCTGTAGTATTTAAGTTCATTGTTTTCAGTTTGTCTTTCTGGCGACATCCCACATTTTTGCTCTTCACATTCCTGACACTTGTTTTTTCATGTCCATCTTTCATGCTGCAACTTTAGTCCAAGCCAAGTAAGTTTTTATTTATTAATGCTATAGTCTTTTGGTTTCATAGTTTGTTCTCCGCCACTGTGCGCGCTTTTCGTTTGTACTCTTTTTTTGTCCTTTATTAGTGTAAAAAATAAATTATGTACTCTCATTCCCGTCTCGCCCGAGCCAACTTTCCGTTGCTTTCTAGAAAAACTAAACCCCAGGACCAAGTCATGACAATGACGAACACTTTTACGACCAACCGGAAACATAGCAACCAGTCTAGCAACTCACCTCCTTTACGGCAGCTGTCGCAACGTTCTTAAAGCAACCGCAGCACATACATATATATACACAACATATATGACATCTCCCTTTGTTTTTCTTTCCTTGTAAACCAAACAAAATCACACTGTATATGTGTTGTCTGTCTAATTATAAATAATGCAGATGAGGCGTGTTGGCTGAGTTCTTGATGTTTACTTTCACAGCGTGCTCATAACCTCATTCTTAGCTGCCGGGTGACGACATGCAACAACAGTGTTAGGGGCTACTGCGCATGCTCGTCACTCCCATTGCATGCTGGGTAGTTGTTATATTCCCTAGCTCATAACATCACATCTTTCCCCCTATAAAGAAAGTATGTTAACTCAAAAAAGTGTATTTCTTTTTTTAGCTTTAACTTTTAATTTTTTTAGCATTGTAACCACATTTGCAAACAACTTTTCTCTGCGTAGAATTTTCTTTCAATAAAGAAATAAAGTGCAAAAATGTCAAAGCATCATAACAAACAGTTATGTCAAATAGCAGCAGAAGTGCACTTTTTGGAGAGCTGTATTATTTTCAGTTTTGTGCCCAAGGGACTGATTTTATTTAACACTATATTATTATTTATACACCTATAGTGATCACAGAGACAGGTTGTTTTTGTGTTACTGTATACATTTGTTTTTCTGAAAAATCCCACTTAATATACTTTGGGTAACAACAGTCAATATTTATTTATTTTATTTTATTTTTTAGGGGGGGGGGGGGGGTAACAGTCAATATTTATTTATTTATTAGATTTTTTTGTTTTTTTTGTTAAACCAAATATTGTGTTTTTTTTCCATATACAACAACCTATCTGGACTCGATAAGAGAATCGATAAGGAATCGGTTCGATAAGAGGATTCGATAATAGGCTCGAACTCGATCATTTCTTATCAAACATCATCCCTACCAAAAACTATGTGATACAGCTAAAAGTGCTATCTGACTGAATTGCAGGAAATAAAACGATTCCTGGGTGGCTTACACAAAAGAGAAAAGGTTACCTGATTGTGTTGTGAGGGGGGAAAAAAATTATAATATACCTGACTTTTTTTTTTTTACTTTCGAGTACCGTATTTTTCGGACTATAAGTCGCAGTTTTTTTTCATAGTTTGGCCGGGCTCCAGTGCGATTTATATATGTTTTTTTCCTTCTTTATTATGCATTTTCGGCTGGTGCGGCTTATACTCCGGTGCGACTTATACTCCGAAAAATACGGTAAATATAGAGTGCTACCTGGTCTGTTTACAGGACCTGGTTGGGTTCCAGAACTAGAGTGCTTCCTGAGTGGCTCACATGTAAGTAATGATGCCTAATTGGACAGTAAAGTGCTAACAGTGGGTGTAGCCTATACTTAAGTTCACGAAACAAACACAATTGTCACCTTTTGTGTTGAAGAGGCGGGACCTCTTGCAGCTGTACACCACTTCCTGTTGGCAGTGCTCCGACCGGGACACGATGGCCTGCAGCTGCGCCGCAGAGGCGCCGTAGTCGAGCGCCACGACGTGCGGCGCCTGCAGAGTCGAGGCCTGGACTCGGACCGGAGACGTGCTGTTGTGGGCCAGCACCGTCCAAACTTTCTCCTCTGAAAAACACAAAGTTGTATGAATACGGAAAAAAAATAAAAAATTTTCCAAGCAGCTCGAGAAGAGCATCTGCGAAACGACTGCAGCAGGTCTGAGTCACCGCGCCGAGCGGACTATTAAATAATTAACCTTGCCATCCGTCCACTGTTTTTTAATTGTGAGCGCAGTGCAGCTGTGTGCTTTATAACGTGATTACTTGGCGTTCTGCAGTCCACTCAGAAATTAATTGCTCATGAATCTTGGAGGCGCCGCCAGCAGAGTGGAGTGTCGAGTCGACTGACAGCTGCGTGTATTTTACTTTGGGTCTGGGCGGGAGAGACGTCGCTCGTCCTCACACAACTCCCGTCCATTCTTGACGCCATGCTGCGAGCACTTTTTCACATTTATTTTAGTCTCCAAGGCCGGTGTGATATTTGACGCCTTACAAATACTGACAGCCTTGGCAAACCATGCCAACTCTGCCAGTCGACCAAGATTGTTTATAATAGTTCAGATATAATGGCGAGACAAACGCATTTATCTGCACAAACACAGCACAAAAGGTAGGGGACAGGTTTGGAGAAATTTTTACAAGATATGGGGCTATTAATAATCGAACGTTAATAACATAAACAATTATAATAGTAATAACATGACAACCATAATAGTTAGACAAAGTATGTATCTGCACAAACGTAGCACAAATGTTGGGGACAGGTTTGGAGAAATTTTGATAAGACGGGGGGTTATTAATAATCAAACGTTAATAACATAAACAATTATAATAGTTAATAACATGACAACCATAATAGTTGGACAAAAGCATTTTGCAGCATAAAAATAGCACAAATTTAGCACAAATGTTGGGGACAGGTTTGGAGAAATTTTGACAAGACAGGGGGTTATTAATAATCAAACGTTAATAACATAAAAAATTATAATAGTTAATAACATGACAACCATAATAGTTAGACAAAGGCATTTCTCTGCACAAACCAGCACAAATGTAGCACACATGTTTGGGACAGGTTTGGCTACATTTTGACAAGATATGGGGCCATTAATAATCAAAGGTTAATAACAAACAATTATAATAGTTAATAACATGACAACCATAATAGTTAGACAAAAGCATAAAAAAATAGCACAAACTTAGCACAAATGTTGGGGACAAGTTTGCAAGAGATTTTGACAAGACAGGGTTATTAATAATCAAACGTTAATAACATAATCAATTATAAAAGTTAATAACATGACAACCATAATAGTTAGACGAAAGCATTTATCTGCACAAACCAGCACAAATGTAGCACAAATGTTGGGGACAGGTTTGGAGACATTTTGACAAGATGGGGGCTATTTATAATCAAACGTTAATAACTTAAAAAAATGTAACAGTTAATAACATGGCAACCATAATAGTTGGACAAAAGCATTTTGCAGCATAAACATAGCACAAATTTAGCACAAATGTTGGGGACACGTTTGCGAGAGATTGTGACAAGATACGGAGGGGGTTATTAATAATCAAATGTTAATAACATAAAAAAATTATAATAGTTAATAACATGACAACCATAATAGTTAGACAAAAGCATTTCTCTGCACAAACCAGCACAAATGTAGCACAAATGTTGGGGACAGGTTTGGAGAAATCTTGACAAGACGGGGGGTTATTAATAATCAAACGTTAATAACATAAACAATTATAATAGTTAATAACATGACAACCATAATAGTTAGACAAAAGCATTTTGCAGCATAAAAAATAGCACAAACTTAGCACAAATGTTGGGGACAAGTTTGCAAGAGATTTTGACAAGACGGGGTTATTAATAATCAAACGTTAATAACATAATCAATTATAAAAGTTAATAACATGACAACCATAATAGTTAGACAAAAGCATTTATCTGCACAAACCAGCACAAATGTAGCACAAATGTTGGGGAGAGGTTTGGAGACATTTTGACAAGATAGGGGGCTATTAATAATCAAATGTTAATAACTTAAAAAAATCTAACAGTTAATAACATGACAACCATAATAGTTGGACAAAAGCATTTTGCAGCATAAACATAGCACAAATTTAGCACAAATGTTGGGGACACGTTTGCGAGAGATTGTGACAAGATACGGAGGGGGTTATTAATAATCAAATGTTAATAACATAAAAAAATTATAATAGTTTATAACATGACAACCATAATAGTTAGACAAAAGCATTTCTCTGCACAAACCAGCACAAATGTAGCACAAATGTTGGGGACAGGCTTGGAGAAATTTTGACTAGACAGGGGGTTATTAATAATCAAACATTAACATAACAAATTATAAAAGTTAATAACATGACAACCATAATAGTTAGACAAAAGCATTTTTCAGCATAAACATAGCACAAACTTAGCACAAATGTTGGGGAAAAATGTGCGAGAGATTTTGACAAGATAGGGAGGGGGGTATTAATAATCAAATGTTAATAACATAAAAAAATTATAATAGTTAATAACATGACAACCATAATAGTTAGACAAAAGCATTTTGAAGCACAAATGTAGCACAAATGTTGGGAACAAGTTTGGGAAAATATTGACAAGGTGGTGGGTAGAGGGGTGGGGCTTATGAATAATAAAATGTTAACAACATAAAAACTGTTAGTGGCATAACATTTTTTGCAGCACAAATGAAGCACAAACGAATGGACCACATTTCGGGAGATTTTGACAAGGTTGGATGGGAGGCTGGCTATGAATAATTACACGTTATCAACATAAAAACTATAAAAGCTGAAATAAATAATATAATAGTCAGACAAACAAATTTTGCAGCACGAGCATAGCACAAACGTTTGGGACCATTTTAGAGTGATTTTGACAAGATGGGGCGCTGGTAAGAAATAGTAACACATTAACTACATAAAAACTATAATGGTTAACATAAAAACTATTATAGTTAAGATAACAACTGCAATAGTGAGACAAAGATTTGGCAGCACAAACCAGCACAAATGTAGCACAAACAAATGGGACAAGTTCGGGGAGATTTTGACAAGGTTGGGGGCGCTGATTATGAATAATAAAACGTTAATAACATAAAAACTATATTAGCTAACATAAAAGGTATAACAGTCAGAGAAACTAGTTTAACAGCACAAGCATAGCACAAACGTTTGGGACAAGTTTGGGGAGATTTGGACAAGGTTGGGGAGCTAGTTATGAATATTAATATGTTATAACATAAAAATATAATACTTAATAGCATAAAAACTATCATAGTTAGACAAAAAAATGTTGGCAGCACAAATATAACACAATCGTTTGGGACAAGTTTGGGGAGCTAGTTATGAATATTAATATGTTATAACATAAAAAATATACTTAATAGCATAAAAACTATCATAGACAAAAAAATGTTGGCAGCACAAATATAGCACAAACGTTTGGGACAAGTTTGGGGTGATTTTGACAAGGTGGGGCGCTGGTTATAAACAATAACACGTTAATGACATAAAAACTATAATAGTTACCATAAAAAAACTATAATAGTGAGTCAAACATTTTGCAGCACAAACCAGCACAAATGTAGCACAAAAGTTTGGGACAAGTTTGGGGAGATTTTGACAAGGTTGGAGGTGCTGGTTATGAATAATACAATGTTAATAATATAAAAACTATAATAGGTAACATAAAAACTATAATAGTCAAACAAACAAGTTGTGCAGAAGAAACGTAGCACAAACGTTTGGTACAAGTTTGGGGAGATTTTGTCAAGATGGAGGTGGCTTGGGTTGTGAATAATAACATGTTACCTTAAAAAAATATATGCGTTAAAGAAAAAAATGTCTGTAGCACAAATGTGGCACAAACGTTTGGGACGAGTTTGGGGAGATTTGGACAAGGTTGGGGAGCTGGTTATGAATATTAATATGTTAACATAAAAAATGTAATACTTAATAGCATAAAAACGACCATTGTTAGACAAAAAAATGTTGGCAGCACAAATATAGCACAAATGTTTGGGACAAGTTTGGGGAGATTTTGAAAAGGTTGGATGGGGGGCTGGTTATGAATAATAACATAAGTATGATAGCTAACATAAAAATGATAATAGTCTCACTTTGCAGCACAAATGTAGCACAAACGTTTGGGACAAGGTTGGGGAGATTTTGACAAGGTTGGATGGGGGGGCTGGTTATGATTAATAACATAAGTATGATAGCTAACATAAAAATTATAATAGTCATATTTTGCAGCACAAACGTTTGGGACAAGGTTGGGGAGATTTTGACAAGGTGGCAGGGGCTATGAATAAAAACACGTTACTAACGACAAATAGAATAGTTAGTAGCATAAACACTACAATAGTTAGACAACAATCATTTGCAGCACAAACATAGCACAAACATATTTTGACAATGTGGGGCAGCTGGTTATAAATAATAACATAAAAACTATAATAGTTCATAACATAAAAGCTATATAAAAACGTATTTTATGATAACTTATGACACAAAGTAACATTTTTATGGCACAAATGTACCACAAAGAAATGGAAGTAGTATTTTAAAATTTGCAACGATAAGGGCTAGGTAGCACACATGAGAACATAAGGTAACGTGGTAGAAATAATCCCTATCAGCCTCAAAATCCGATCACTTATCCAATTTCGGACATTTTCTGAGATGTGCTCTTACTCCTACTTGGTTATATTGAAGATGGTTAACTGCTACCTAAACAGGATACAGGTGGCAAAATGCTACCTGATTATGGTAAAGTACTACCTGATTATGTTAGATAATGACTTACTAGGTTACGATAAAGTTAGCTAAACTCCTACTTGGTTATATTGAAGATGATTCACTGCTATTTTGTCAGGAAAAAAGTGGCAAAGAGCTACCTGATTATGGTAAGGTGCTACCTGATTATGTTAGGTGAAGTCTTACCAGTTACGATAAAAGTAACAAAGTGCTAACGATTATGGTAGCTAAACGCCGACCTGGTTATATTAGAGATGGTTAAGTGCTACTTGATCAGGATAAATATGGGAAAGTGCTATCTGATTATGGTAAAGTACTACCTGATTATGTTAGATAATGACTTACCGGGTTACGATAAAGGTAGCTAAACTCCTACTTGGTTATATTGAAGATGATTCACTGCTACTTTGTCAGGATAAAAGTGGCAAAGAGCTACCTGATTATGGTAAGGTGCTACCTGATTATGTTAGGTGAAGTCTTACAAGTTACGATAAAAGTAGCAAAGTGCTAACGATTATGGTAGCTAAACGCAGACCTAGTTCTATTAGAGATGGTTAAATGCTACTTGATCAGGATAAAGATGGGAAAGTGCTACCTGTTTATGGTAAAGTACTACCTGATTATGTTAGATAATGACTTACTAGGTTACGATAAAAGGTAGCTAAACTCCTACTTGGTTATATTGAAGATGATTCACTGCTACTTTGTCAGAATAAAAGTGGCAAAGAGCTACCTGATTATGGTAAGGTGCTACCTGATTATGTTAAGTAAAGTCTTACCAATTACGATAAAGGTAGCAGAGTGCCAACGATTATGGTAGCTAAACGCCGACCTGGTTTTATTAGAGATGGTTAACTGCTACTTGATCAGGATAAAGATGGGAAAGTGCTATCTGATTATGGTAGAGTACTACCTGATTATGTTAGGTAAAGTCTTACCAGTTACGATAAAAGTAGCAAAGTGCTAACGATTATGGTAGCTAAACGCAGACCTGGTTCTATTAGAGATGGTTAAGCGCTACCTAAACAGGATACAGGTGGTAAAGTACTACCTGTTTGTTAGATAATGACTTACCGGGTTACGATAAAGGTAGCTAAACTCCTACTTGGTTGTATTGAAGATGATTCAGTGCTACTTTGTCAGGATAAAAGTGGCAAAGAGCTACCTGATTATGGTAAGGTGCTACCTGATTATGTTAGGTGAAGTCTTACCAGTTACGATAAAAGTAGCAAAGTGCTAACGATTATGGTAGCTAAACGCCGACCTGGTTATATTAGAGATGGTTAAGTGCTACTTGATCAGGATAAAGATGGGAAAGTGCTACCTGATTATGTTAGATAATGACTTACTGGGTTACGATAAAGGTAGCTAAATTCATACTTGGTTATATTGAAGATGATTCACTGCTACTTTGTCAGGATAAAAGTGGCAAAAAGCTACCTGATTATGGTAAGGTGCTACCTGATTATGTTAGGTGAATTCTTACCAGTTACGATAAAAGTAGCAAAGTGCTAACGATTATGGTAGCTAAACGCCGACCTGGTTATATTAGAGATGGTTAAGTGCTACTTGATCAGGATAAAGATGGGAAAGTGCTACCTGATTATGGTAAAGTACTACCTGTTTATGTTAGATAATGACTTACCGGGTCACGATAAAAGGTAGCTAAACTCCTACTTGGTTATATTGAAGATGATTCACTGCTACTTTGTCAGGATAAAAGTGGCAAAGAGCTACCTGATTATGTTAGGTAAAGTCTTACCAGTTACGATAAAAGTAGCAAAGTGCTAACGATTATGGTAGCTAAACGCCGACCTGGTTATATTAGAGATGGTTAAGTGCTACTTGATCAGGATAAAGATGGGAAAGTGCTACCTGATTATGTTAGATAATGACTTACTGGGTTATGATAAAGGTAGCTAAATTCATACTTGGTTATATTGAAGATGATTCACTGCTACTTTGTCAGGATAAAAGTGGCAAAGAGCTACCTGATTATGTTAGGTGAAGTCTTACCAGTTACGATAAAAGTAGCAAAGTGCTAACGATTATGGTAGCTAAACGCCGACCTGGTTATATTAGAGATGGTTAAGTGCTACTTGATCAGGATAAAGATGGGAAAGTGCTACCTGATTATGGTAAAATACTACATGATTATGTTAGATAATGACTTACCGGGTCACGATAAAAGGTAGCTAAATCCCTACTTGGTTATATTGAAGATGATTCACTGCTACTTTGTCAGGATAAAAGTGGCAAAGAGCTACCTGATTATGGTAAGGTGCTACCTGATTATGTTAAGTAAAGTCTTACCAGTTACGATAAAGGTAGCAGAGTGCCAACGATTATGGTAGCTAAACGCAGACCTGGTTCTATTAGAGATGGTTAAGTGCTACCTGATCAGGATAAAGGTGGCAAACTGCTACCTGATTATGGTAAAGTACTACCTGATTATGTTAGATAATGACTTACCGGGTTACGATAAAGGTAGCTAAACTCCTACTTGGTTATATTGAAGATGGTTCAGTGCTACTTTGTCAGGATAAAAGTGGCAAAGAGCTACCTGATTATGGTAAGGTGCTACCTGATTATGTTAGGTGAAGTCTTACCATTTACGATAAAAGTAGCAAAGTGCTAACGATTATGGTAGCTAAACGCAGACCTGGTTCTATTAGAGATGGTTAAGCGCTACCTAAACAGGATACAGGTCTTAAAGTACTACGTGTTTGTTGGATAATGACTTACCAGGTTACGATAAAGGTAGCTAAACTCCTACTTGGTTATATTGAAGATGATTCACTGCTACTTTGTCAGGATAAAAGTGGCAAAGAGCTACCTGATTATGGTAAGGTGCTACCTGATTATGTTAGGTGAAGTCTTACCAGTTACGATAAAAGTAGCAAAGTGCTAACGATTATGGTAGCTAAACGCCGACCTGGTTATATTAGAGATGGTTAAGTGCTACTTGATCAGGATAAAGATGGGAAAGTGCTACCTGATTATGGTAAAGTACTACCTGTTTATGTTAGATAATGACTTACCGGGTCACGATAAAAGGTAGCTAAACTCCTACTTGGTTATATTGAAGATGATTCACTGCTACTTTGTCAGGATAAAAGTGGCAAAGAGCTACCTGATTATGTTAGGTAAAGTCTTACCAGTTACGATAAAAGTAGCAAAGTGCTAACGATTATGGTAGCTAAACGCCGACCTGGTTATATTAGAGATGGTTAAGTGCTACTTGATCAGGATAAAGATGGGAAAGTGCTACCTGATTATGTTAGATAATGACTTACTGGGTTATGATAAAGGTAGCTAAATTCATACTTGGTTATATTGAAGATGATTCACTGCTACTTTGTCAGGATAAAAGTGGCAAAGAGCTACCTGATTATGTTAGGTGAAGTCTTACCAGTTACGATAAAAGTAGCAAAGTGCTAACGATTATGGTAGCTAAACGCCGACCTGGTTATATTAGAGATGGTTAAGTGCTACTTGATCAGGATAAAGATGGGAAAGTGCTACCTGATTATGGTAAAATACTACATGATTATGTTAGATAATGACTTACCGGGTCACGATAAAAGGTAGCTAAATCCCTACTTGGTTATATTGAAGATGATTCACTGCTACTTTGTCAGGATAAAAGTGGCAAAGAGCTACCTGATTATGGTAAGGTGCTACCTGATTATGTTAAGTAAAGTCTTACCAGTTACGATAAAGGTAGCAGAGTGCCAACGATTATGGTAGCTAAACGCAGACCTGGTTCTATTAGAGATGGTTAAGTGCTACCTGATCAGGATAAAGGTGGCAAACTGCTACCTGATTATGGTAAAGTACTACCTGATTATGTTAGATAATGACTTACCGGGTTACGATAAAGGTAGCTAAACTCCTACTTGGTTATATTGAAGATGGTTCAGTGCTACTTTGTCAGGATAAAAGTGGCAAAGAGCTACCTGATTATGGTAAGGTGCTACCTGATTATGTTAGGTGAAGTCTTACCATTTACGATAAAAGTAGCAAAGTGCTAACGATTATGGTAGCTAAACGCAGACCTGGTTCTATTAGAGATGGTTAAGCGCTACCTAAACAGGATACAGGTCTTAAAGTACTACGTGTTTGTTGGATAATGACTTACCAGGTTACGATAAAGGTAGCTAAACTCCTACTTGGTTATATTGAAGATGATTCACTGCTACTTTGTCAGGATAAAAGTGGCAAAGAGCTACCTGATTATGGTAAGGTGCTACCTGATTATGTTAGGTGAAGTCTTACCAGTTACGATAAAAGTAGCAAAGTGCTAACGATTATGGTAGCTAAACGCCGACCTGGTTATATTAGAGATGGTTAAGTGCTACTTGATCAGGATAAAGATGGGAAAGTGCTACCTGATTATGGTAAAGTACTACCTGTTTATGTTAGATAATGACTTACCGGGTCACGATAAAAGGTAGCTAAACTCCTACTTGGTTATATTGAAGATGATTCACTGCTACTTTGTCAGGATAAAAGTGGCAAAGAGCTACCTGATTATGTTAGGTAAAGTCTTACCAGTTACGATAAAAGTAGCAAAGTGCTAACGATTATGGTAGCTAAACGCCGACCTGGTTATATTAGAGATGGTTAAGTGCTACTTGATCAGGATAAAGATGGGAAAGTGCTACCTGATTATGTTAGATAATGACTTACTGGGTTACGATAAAGGTAGCTAAATTCATACTTGGTTATATTGAAGATGATTCACTGCTACTTTGTCAGGATAAAAGTAGCAAAAAGCTACCTGATTATGGTAAGGTGCTACCTGATTATGTTAGGTGAAGTCTTACCAGTTACGATAAAAGTAGCAAAGTGCTAACGATTATGGTAGCTAAACGACGACCTGGTTATATTAGAGATGGTTAAGTACTACTTGATCAGGATAAAGATGGGAAAGTGCTACCTGATTATGGTAAAGTACTACCTGATTATGTTAGATAATGACTTACTAGGTTACGATAAAGGTAGCTAAACTCCTACTTGGTTATATTGAAGATGATTCACTGCTACTTTGTCAGGATAAAAGTGGCAAAGAGCTACCTGATTATGGTAAGGTGCTACCTGATTATGTAAAGTAAAGTCTTACCAGTTACGATAAAGGAAGAAGAGTGCCAACGATTATGGTAGCTAAACGCAGACCTGGTTCTATTAGAGATGGTTAAGTGCTACTTGATCAGGATAAAGATGGGAAAGTACTACCTGATTATAGTAAAGTGCTACCTACTTTAAAGTATGGGTGTTAAATGAGTGGAACACTTAAACAAAGAACACGTAAAACTGATAACACATTCAGAGAATCACAAGTCCAGTTCAATTTCAATTCCGGCATTTTAGGCTGCAACAATCAAGCTGATTGATATCGACCACTATCAACCTCGATGGAAAGATTTACTGTATTGCGCTAAAGACATGCAAGGAATGTTTGCTTAACACAGATTTGGTTCCACAAATACATTTAGCCCCCCCCCCGACCATGCTGCTGCAGTGTCGGGAAAAAAAAAAAAAAAAAAGCATCGTAACTTTTATGCCTCCTGGTGTTGTTCTTGTTTCATAATAAAAAGCCGTAAATCAGGTCGGATATTTACGCGGTGAATGTCAGCGTAAAAGATGCTCGCTGTCACGCGGACGTATCGCAGCCGACGCTCAGGCGCCATCTGTGCGGCCGGCTGACATTTTGCATCCGTGGAAAAAGAAAAAAAAAAGAAAAGCTAATTAATTCTTGTCTGCACCTGACAGTGCCACCCCCCTCCGCCACCCCCCGCCCGCGTGACGGAGGAAGAGAAGAAAACCGCAAACAATCTTTCCAACAAGTCAGCCTTTGTTTGTGGAGTCGAATGAAAGGACGACTCCATTCTCTTCCAGCGTGCAGTGTTTACTCTGCCTGGGAGAAAATCCCTCCTCGGTTATGATTATGCACGCCGGGTCGTCACGCTGAGAGCTGTTTGCATCCGGGATGTGTTTTCTAATTGAGGTCAAGTCCACGTAAAGCGAAAGCCGAGAGGCGGCGATAAAAGCCCTCGTCTCCCGCTGCGTGACGCCCGCCTCCTTCAGCCTCGCAAAGGTTACCGTATTTTCCCGACTATAGAGCGCACCATGAATTGATTAACGTGGACCCCGACTTAAACAAGTTGAAAAACGTATTCGGGTCTTACCATTTAGTGGTCAATTGTACGAAATATGTACTGTACTGTGCAATCTACTAATAAAAGTCTCAATCAATCAATCAAAACCAGCGATACACGCCGCATACTATGGCGTCACATTAGTGCCAAAAATCCGAGCGCATAAAAACTGTTATCGCGCGCTGATTCTCCACTTCGTGCGCGCGCGCGACACCCTTTTGCGCACGCGCGGTGCCTTTCTGTGCACGCGCGACGCCTTTCTGCGCGCTCTCTGCGTACTCCTGGCATCTCTCCTCGCGCTGTCATGTTTCTTTTTGGCACTTTGGGGGCGGGTATGCTTAGACGGCCCTTTCTTTCTCATTGGCTGTGAGCATTTTTCATATGACCAATCATTCTCCAGTGTAGCAACGTTGTAGCCATCTTACCTCGGACATCTAGCCTCAATCATTACATTGATGTCAATGGTACATGTATTAATGACATTACCATAACTTGCTCGATTTTCAACCAATTTACAAACGGTTTGCCTTGTTACAAATCTTATTACATGTAGATATGACATAGGATGCTGTACCTGTTGAAATTACCTCTTTCGCTTTAAAAAAAAAATGACTTAATTGTGCAACATAGTTGTGTAGGGTCAGTGTTAGTCAGTTCTCTGATTATTTTAAACTGTTTCAGAATACATTATTAAAAGCTATTTTTAACATTTTAAAAACAAAATTCAAAGATTATTTCATTAATTTTATGGCTGAATCAAAAGAAATTCCATAAATTAGAAAACAAATGTTCAAGAAGAAGTGAAAATATAAAATAATGTTATGGTTGGATGTTATTGCTGGTGGACCAGTTCTGGCTGAAAGATGTGATTATGGTGTTTGTTGTCTTATTATTTATTTGGGTCACATTTTGTATTACCCTGTATTGTGTTTATGTGGTATGAAATAACCTTCATCAACGCGCGACATTTTTTTATCCACTTCTTCCTCCGTAAATCTTGATACATATTGACGATGACCCGCCCTGCTATACTTCTGATTGGCTCTGAGCATTTTTCAGCATTTTTCGCCTGACCAATCAGAAAGAAGGGGCCGTCTAAGCATACCCGCCTCCAAAGTGCCAAAAAGAAACATGACAGCGCGAGGAGAGATGCCCGGAGTACACAGAGAGCGCGCAGAAAGGCGTCGCGCGCGCGCAGAAAGGCACCGCGCGCGCGCAAAAAGGCACCACACGCGCGCAAAAGGGTGTCGCGCGCGCACGAAGTGGAGAATCAGCGCGCGATAACAGTTTTTATGCGCTCGGATTTTTGGCACTAATGTGACGCCATAGCATACTGTAAAAACTGAAATCTAAGTAAGATTAAATATCTCAAATAAGGGTGATATTTGCTTATTTTCTGTCTAATAAGATAATTCTTCTCACTAAGCAGATTTTATGTTAGAGTGTTTTACTTGTTTTAAGTGTTTTGGTCCTAAATGATCTCAGTAAGATATTACAGGTTGTTGCTGAGATTTGATGACCTAGATTGAGTAAAACATGCTTGAAACTAGAATATCAACTGTTGCAAAGCCGTGTCATCAACACTCACAAGTATAAAACTGCTTTTTTTAAATAATTTCTTACTTCAAGCATGAAAAAAAAAATCATGATGCCGAGCGCATATCATTATGTCAAGATAATGCAGGCATGTGATTTTTCCGTCTAAAGTCGGAATTCCGTCTTTTTTAATCTTGGGAAGAAAAAAAATATTATCTCCCGTTTTTCCGTTTTTTTTTCCGACCCTAAATCAAGATTCGAGACGTAGTTTATATTACGCCGTAGTTGATTGGTCGATATGTTCCTTGTGACCAATCAGGACATCTGCATACCTGCAAACTTTTGAAATCAGAAAAACCTAGTAGCCAGGGTCCAGTGGCCGCAGGCCCCGGTAGGTCCAGGACAAAGTCCTGGTGGGGGGTTCCTTCGCCCCCCGACGCAAAATGATTATTAGCATTCAGACAGGTTAAAATGTTGCTAAAACCATCACTTTTCTATCAGTCACAGTGACTTTTCAAAACAAAAATATTACAGCAAAAATCATATGGGTTGATTGACATGTTTATTCTGTAAGCTAACTTCAATAGTTTGAAATTATTTTGACAGTTAATGCCAGTTATCCTGTCAACCTTTCACAAGACTTCAATTTGTTAATTGAAAGTATAAACAGTATAAACACTTTTTACAGTAAACAAATGGTAAAACAGTACTAAACAATTCCATTAAAAAAAAAATTGGTGTCATTATTAACTTTCTGTCCAAGCTTGTATAATCTACTGCCTTGTTCAATTGTAAAAAATATTCTGTGCCTAAAATTCACATTTCTATCACAATTATCATACTGTAAATATGGTAAGCTAACTTCATTAAAATTAATAGTCCTGTCAATAGCATGGAATTACAATTCAAATGTAGTTTTTTTGTAAGCCTTTCAAAAGAATTCAAAATATGAAAAATTAATGAAAATTAATTTAAGCCATCAACACTTGAAAAGTGGCACATCACATCTCTAATGTAATCATTTTAACTTTTCAACAGAAATAGCACTGCAAAAATATTAAGGACATACTTCTGTATTTTGGTAGTTATGCTGTCAACATTTAACAAGATTTCTTCAACTTGGACTTGAAAGCATAAATAGTATAAACACTTTTAACAGTATAACAGTACTAAACAATTCCAATAGATAACATTGGTGTCATTACCTTTTTGTTTGCTCAATTATTGCCTCCGTAAATAAAACTTCGGCATTTATCACATCCAAAGAATCTGTTTGGGCGACGAAAAACGTTGAAAGTTTTCCACTTGTATCGCTAGCAACGGCATTAGACTTGTGTTTTTTTGTCCCAACGTGGTCTTTTACATCGCTAATTCCTCCGTGTCCGATCGAAAAATCTTGTCTGCACAAGGTGCAATTCGCGTAGTTTTCACCCTTTTTGGAACGGATAATTATTTCCGGATAGGCTTTTTAATATTCTTCACGGAATGACTGCAGTTTTCTTTTCGGTTTAAGACTCGTATGCGATTTTTCTCCGGCTGATTCCATGATCGTTCGCTCGTTTGGAAACAATGGCCTCGTGCTTGACAGCGGTGCTATAAATAGCCTCGCGCATGGCATTCGGAATGGCTCGATAGGAAGTTACGGGAAGCAGTGTCGATTGTCATTGTTGTTACGCGATTTCGTGAATAAAACTTAAAAAAAAAATATTTTTTTTAATGAATGAAAAACCGTATTTTTTATCACTGCAACCGTAACCCGGAATAGGTTGATGAAAACCGTACTAATTACAGGAAAACCGGAGTAGTTGGCAGGTATGCATCTGTTATGAATGATGACGTTAATAACGTCATCATTCATAATCGTTATTACCGCCATTTTCCATATGTAAACAATGTCGGTTCTCAAGAGAAAGGACGCTTTACGAGTAAAAGAAATTGATAAACATGTCAAAAATAAGTTTCGATGGGACTGGATGGAAAGGGAAATCACTGATACTGTTGGGAAGAAGGAAGTTACGACTTTGTTCGGTGATTTTATTCGGAAAATCGATTGTCCCGGAAAGGTTTTGTGCACGTGGTGTCATGATAATATTGACTATGGATCACAAGGTTTCAAGGCTTTGGAAGTACATGCGAAACGCCAAACATATGAAACAACTTGAAGCAAGGAAAACAAACTTTTCACTAGCTGGTACTTTTGGATGTCAACCGAAAGTGAGCAAACCTTACGGACTTCATCCTTTGTTTACATCGACAACTGCCGTAGACATCGAGAGGAAAGATCCACCCAAACAACCCACTTCAGTTACAGACAGGGTTGTTAAAAATGAGGCAAGCTAAAAAATATTTGCTTGCGAAATACGCATGTTTGTTTTAAATATCAACCAATTATTGCTTTGCGAAATATAAATGGGTTTTTCTAAAAATAAAAAGCCATGTGAAAATATATTCTGAAATTACAGAAATTCAAAGAGTCGCATTATTGATTCCAGTTAACAAATTATTTGAAATAAATTTGCATATAATACTATTTTGTAATATTAAGTTCTTATGTAGTCTCTTGAAACAATATTGTCAGTGGTGTAACAATCTTGAAGGTAAATATTTTCACACTTGTTTCATGCAATATGTCAGTGTCCTCACATTATTATTATTTCCTATTTTCAAATTTGAGTAAACAATACTAAACATGTTTAATTATTTTCATAAATGTATATCCTATTTTGGCGAAAAGAATGAAATGTTTACATTTGGTATTTTGTTATATTTATAACTAAACTTGTAGGCAATTAGGCATATACATTAAAACTGTGAATTGTTATTAGTGATAATAACACTGATCAATGTGACACCTGTGGATGTGACTAAATACTGTTGGGACTGAACCATATACAGTGATTCATTAGCATAATTGGGTTATGTATGTTCTATTAATGATGTTTTCATGTCTTTAAACACTAAAATATTTTCTTCAAATGGTGCTCTCTTTGTTAATTTTAGCATGTGAAAAACCAGGAGCTTCGTCCCCCAGACCCCCGGAAATGTTTTCAGTCTTTTTCATTGTGGTCAAATCACATGCCTGATAATGGCACTAGCATTTACTTAATTTAAGAATATTTTTCAACATATTGAGCAAAAAAGGTCTTAATTTTTTTTTCTACCAAGAAAAGTGCACTTGTTATTAGTGAGAATATTCTTATTTTAAGGTATTTTTGGGTTCATTGAGGTTAGCTAATTTTACTTGTTTTGGAAAGTCTTGACAAGCCGAATTTTCTTGTTCTATTGGCAGATAATTTTGCTTAGTTCAAATAAAATACCCCAAATTTTTTTTTTTTTTTTTTCTTGTTTTTGAACACTGACTTTTTGCAGTGCACCCACCACGTTTTACAAGGAAAAAATAGTTCTCCTCATATTAGCCGCACCGGACTATAAGCGGCAGATATCGTTGTGAATATTAGAGTTTGAAAAACAGCTAACTTCGACAAAAATGCTATAGTAAAATAGTGTTTGTTTGGATGAACACATACTGGTCAAAATAACAAGGGTGGACCTTGTTGTGTGAATGCTCCAAAATGCATCTATTTATTCTCCTTCTTCTCCAGATTTTAGCGCACTCTACCTTCCACATTTTTCATTCAATTCAAACCGTTCCAACTAGAGATGTCCGATAATGGCTTTTTTTGCCGATATCCGATATTGTCCAACTCTTAATTACTGATTCCGATACCAACCGATACCGATATATACAGTCGTGGAATTAACACATTATTATGCCTAATTTTGTTGTGATGCCCCGCTGGATGCATTAAACAATGTAACAAGGTTTTCCAAAATAAATCAACTCAAGTTATGGAAAAAAATGCCAACATGGCACTGCCATATTTATTATTGAAGTCACAAAGTGCATTATTTTTTTTAACATACCTCAAAGCAGCAGCTTGGAATTTGGGACATGCTCTCCCTGAGAGAGCATGAGGAGGTTGAGGTGGGGGAGGGGAGGATAGGGAGTAGTGGGGGTGTATATTGTAGCGTCCCGGAAGAGTTAGTGCTGCAAGGGGTTCTGGGTATTTGTTCTGTTGTGTTTATGTTGTGTTACGGTGCAGATGTTCTCCCGAAATGTGTTTGTCATTCTTGTTTGGTGTGGGTTCACAGTGTGGCGCATATTTGTAACAGTGTTAAAGTTGTTTACACGGCCACCCTCAGTGTGACCTGTATGGCTGTTGACCAAGTATGCCTTGCATTCACTTGTGCGTGTGAAAAGCTGTAGATATTATGTGACTGGGCCTGCACGTAAAGGCAGTGCCTTTAAGCTTTATTGGCACGATGTACTTCTACCTGCGTCCGTGTACACAGCGGCGTTTTAAAAAGTCATACATTTTACTTTTTGAAACCGATACCGATAATTTCTGATAGTACATTTTAAAGCATGTATCGGCCGATAATATCGGCAGTCCGATATTATCGGACATCTCTAGTTAGCATATTAGCTAATGCTAGCGACGCTAGCTTGATTACATTAGGACAGCGCGTACAAATATGCATGCAAACACTCCTACAGACATCACACATGGGACGCTTTAGTGAGTATGAACAGTTTTAGTTATATTGTAAAACTTACAAACGTTGCCTGGAGTGATGAATGAAGAATCCATACGAGTCTAAACGCTATTGACAGCTGGTAGGCCAACGCCACACTCCGGTTGAAAAAAATGTATTAAAAAAAAGCACGATGCTCGCCATAGATGGCGCCATAGGACAAACAATAAAAACCTTTTTAGGCGTATTTGCAGTTTTTTCGTTTGAACTACTTTTTAAAACAAATGTTATGGAGCCAGAACACTGCCAGTAAGGTTTGGTATCGAAAAAAATAAAAAATAAAAAAGACTTCTTACTGGCAGTGTTCTGGCTCCATAGTATGTTATACTTTTTCATTACATGGTCACTAGTGCCTAGTTTCTCTTGTTATATTCTTATTTTACTGTTATATTTTTATTCTCATTGTTGCTATTTATTTTTATTCTTATTGTAATATTTTTCTATTTTGTTTCCATTTATACCCCCATTATTTAATTTTTACTTTTTAAATTCGATCTCAATTATGTACACTGCTGCTGGAATTTTTTAATTTTCCTGAGGGAATTTTCCTGAAGGAATCAATAAAGTACTGTCTATCTATCTATCTATCTATTGTGAAGAATGCATATATATATGTTTAAGAGTTATTTCTTTTTAATTCATAGTCTAATCTTATGTCCGCAAGTAAACTATGTGTGTTACCTTGAGGGCCTGCACTGTATGAGATGGAATACTCCCTTTTGTCTTATCTGTAGTGGAACAATGAAGCCGTGTTCCTTTTCAGACAGGTGGGGGCCTTCTTCGTTTTGCAAGAAGTAGGCTCTTCCGTTCGAGTGTTAGATCAACTCGAGCAGCCGATACGAATGTATTGATTGAGTTGACCTCCCAAAGCTTTGGAATAAACTAGAAAATATTCCTATTCTGTCCTGGTGATCCTTCTTACTCAGTTTATATGTCATCCAAAAGAACTTGGGATTGACCAGTAACTTAAATTCCCTTGGAGGAAGAACTGGTCCGACGCAACACTATCCATCTATCCATCCATCCATCCATCCATCCACCCATCCACCCATCTGTTATCGGAGAGAAAGACCTAAATTGGCCGCACCGTCTAATAAAAATCTGCAGGGTGCAAATTGTATAGTGCGAAATTTACGGTACATCCGCCATCTCGGAGCTCACCTGTCATATTGCAGTACGCCTGCGCGGCGCCCAGGGGTCCGCTCCCGTCCGGATCGATGGCGTAGAAGCCCGAGGAGCCGCCGATCAGCTTGTAGGCCTCGCAGGACGACTCGTAGACGGCTGCGGAGAAGGAAGGGTCGGGGTGTCAAAGAAGGACAATTTCCAACCTTAATAGTCTTATTAAGTCCAAATGAAAAATAATACACCAATTCATAACCTGAATGGGATTTCATCGACCGGTTTCTGATCTCGTTTATCCCTGCTGGACCGCCTATGTCTATGCGGAAGGTTCTGGAGGGGGACTGGGCCGGCTTTTTAAGAACTATTACATTAATCATGTACAATAGGGAAGGTATTTTTATGGCCCCATTCCTGGCCGGATCTCGCGTGAGAGGAAGAGGAGGGGTTTATCATTTTGCAACGCAGTCTACTAAAAATAATGGAAAGCGCCACTCTCCGTACCAACCGACGCTGTGGTCATAGTTGGAATTGCCACATTTTAAGATATTCAACACGCTACTGCCGTCTGGCGGCTCAGGTGGATTGTGCGCGCCACCATTTTCGTCACGTTTCACGTGTCAGGTATGAATCCCCTTTGTACTGTATGTTCACAGATTGAGTCAGTGCTTCTCAATTATTTTCTGGAGGAGAAAACCAAACCTCCACCCTGACTATAAATAGCATCAGTTCTGTATAAAATTGTTATAAGTACACCTCTGCATAACATTCGAGAAAACAAACAAACAAAAAATATTGATCAACTCGCGACAAAAGAATAACTTTCTATGACAGAAAATATTGAAAGTGCATCAACTTACCTGAAATGAAAAAAATAAATAAATCCTTATTGAAACAAAAAACGTTTTTTTTTACCAACTTGAACCATTTGATACTGAAAAATACAGCAAAAATAAAAATAAAAGCATAATAATAAATTCAAATTGATCAGCACATGGGAGCACAATATATACACAACACTTTAACCCCCAAAACTAAAAATAAAACAATTTGTGTTTTTAAATAAAAATGAGGAAAGTCAGGATTAATGGTTAAAATGAGCACGTGCACGTTTTGTCGAGCACAGCTTTTCAAAGTAAGGTGTTAGGGGAATATTTTCCACCTTCAAGGCGGTCCCACTCTCATTTTACTTTGTTCTGTTCAAGGACGAAACACAATGGGTTTTTATCGTTGCCAACACACACACACACACACACACACACACACACACACACACACACACACACACACACACACACACACACACACACACACACACACACACACACAGTATCTTATTGGTTTCGATGGTGAGGAGAGGTGCCAAGAACGAGCCAAAGAGAAGGAATGTGCGTGTGTCTAAAACACATGCTTAGGTTAATGTTCAGGTTCAGAACTCAGCCAAGTAGGACAAAAGCATGTGAGTTGAGGGACAATCCAGGGCAGACTTGGGCAAGTTAAGGCCCGGGGGCCACATGCGGCCCGTTAAGCTTTTCAATCTGGCCCGCCGGACATTCCCAAATAATTTTTTTTAGATGTTTAAGATAGAAGGTTTAGCTGCCATTATGATGTGCAGTGATGTTGTCACGGTGGGGGTCGCATCTTTATGCGGGGTCGTTCTCCCGGGATGCAGAACGGACAACTCCGGACAAAGCGTGAAGGTAGGAGTATGATTTATTTAACATAAATCCATACTTGCCAACATTGAGACCTTCGATTTCGGGAGGTGGGGGCGTGGTCGGGGTGGGGCGGGGGGCGTGGTTGGGGGCGTGGTTAAGATATATATATAAGAAATACTTGACTTTCAGTGAATTCTAGCTATATATATATATATATTTTATTACATATATATATATATATATATGTATATATATATAAATAAATAAAAGAAATACTTGAATTTCAGTGTTCATTTATTTACACATATACACACACATAACACTCCTCTACTCATTGTTGAGTTAAGGGTTGAATTGTCCATCCTTGTTCTATTCTCTGTCACTATTTCAGAACACACACATTATACAAATATACATTATAAAATCAATAAGAAAACGGGAGCTCTAATTTGGGAGTCTGAATTTGGATCAGAAGTTCTTATATAAACATTGCGCACTCACGTCGCCTTTTTGTATTGATTACTGCAGCTGTGCACTGGATTCATTCCCAAATACAAACTACAACTCACAAACACTTTAGAGTTAGGCTCCACCATCAGAATGTGTACTTAAACTTATAAAGATCACATGGATATTATTCAGTGAGTTGATTCACCAAAACTAACCTGTTATACAGGAGGAAAAAGCACACAGGATGTTTCAATTGTTCACAGACTGGTCGCGCTCATCAGAATGACAAGACACTTCCGGTCTGCAGGTGATAGCATTCGATTGGGAAGAAACGCCCTACTGCCCCCTACTGACCAATGTGAATACTTATAAATGTGTAATGACAGCTCCAAAAACGAATTCAAACCACAAAATAAAATAAATAAATCAACACAAAAATGTGACACATTATGGGTGGGTCACATATGCATGTACAGTAGATGGCAGTATTGTCCTGTTTAAAAGTGTCACAACATTGCTGTTTATTGCAGACGAACTGCTTTACGGTAGACAAAAACTTGACTGCTGTTGTTGTGTGTTGTTGCCACGCTGGGAGGACATTAATGAAACTGCCTAACAATAAACCCACATAAGAAACCAAGAACTCGCCCTCCATCATTAGCTGTTTATATTGTGGGAAAGCGGACGTGTGAACAGGCTGTCAACACGTCACTCAGGTCCGTATGGAGCTGGAGGGGGCGTGGCCTCCAGCTCCGCCTGAATTTCGGGAGAAAATTTGTCCCCGGAGGTTTTCGGGAGAGCCGCTGAATTTCGGGAGTCTCCCGGAAAATCCGGGAGGGTTGGCAAGCAGCTTAAACCAAAAACAGGAAGCAAAAGGAAAGCGTGCCGTTCGCAGGAAAAGCTAAAGAAACCCAACTTAGCACTGGAATCTAGTGATGGGTCCGGCAACACCGATGCATCGGCGCATGCGTCGAGCTCATAGAGCAAAACCCTGTGTCGGTGCACGTACCGCTTTTAGAAAGTCACGTGACCGATCATGAGCTGTTTCGGTCACGTGACCGATACGCGAACTGTGTCGCACTGACGCCAAACTGTGTTTATAAGGACGCGCATCTGTCAATGAGATGCTGCTGCCAACAGAATCGCCGCACTTCTGTCGTTGGTCATTTGTGATTTATCGTCGTCGGAGATCATGGAGCAGCTTCAGGCAAAAAGAACGATTTCCGCCGTGTGGGATTATTTTGATCATATCGGGAAAAAAAAGGTATTTGTGTTCATTTCCTTGTCGTTTCATCCTGTTCTTTTAAAGTTTCCACTTGATCTATTATTAATTCAAAATGATTCTTAGTTTACTATTCATATTTTCTGCAGGTTAAATGTCGCATTTGTACGACAGAATTGTCGTACATTAACAAATCCACCTCCTCAATGCTGAGGCATTGTAGGGCCAGGCATGAAAATGAAGTTCCAAAGACACCCAGGATAATAACTAAGAAGAGAAATCGTCTAAAATTTAATACGTTGGAAAAACTGGGTGTTTTTTTTAATAAAAATGTGTAAAAAAAATAAAAATTCCCAGTCCACAAGCATCCTCATTCACAACACGTTCTCTTACGTTATAATACATGTTCACATTATTTATTGACTATATCTAAAATAGATAAAAATATATTTTTATTTAAATGAAGATATGAAATAATTCTAAATGAAATACAATGACTTGGTTTATATTAGTGATGGGTCCGGCAACACCGATGCATCGGCGCATGCGTCGAGCTCATAGAGCAAAACCCTGTGTCGGTGCACGTACCGATTTTAGAAAGTCACGTGACCGATCATGAGCTGTTTTGGTCACGTGACCGATACGTGAACTGTGTCGCACTGACGCCTCCTCTGTGCCCTGTGAGCGTGTCTTCTCTACAGCCGGATAAATAATAACTAAGAAGAGAAATCGTCTAAAATGTAATACGTCGGAAAAACTTTTTATATTTATTTATAAAAATGTGTAAAAAATTAAAATAAAATAAATTCCCAGTCCACAATCATCCACAACACGTTCTCTTAGATTTCCATGTTATGATACATGTTCACATTATTTATTGACTGTATCTAAAAAAGATACAAATATATTTTTATTTAAATGAAGATATGAAATAATCCTAAATGAAATACAATGACTTGGTTTATATTACTGTATATAGTAGGGCAGGGGTCACCAACGCGGTGCCCGCGGTCACCAGGTAGCCCGTAAGGACCAGATCAGTCGCCCGCTGGCCTGTTCTAAAAATAGCTCAAAGAGCAGCACTTACCAGTGAGCTGCCTCTATTTTTAAAATTGTATTTATTTACTAGCAAGCTGGACTCGCTTTGCTCGACATTTTTAATTCTAAGAGAGACAAAACTCAAATAGAATTTGAAAATCCAAGAAAATATTTTAAAGACTTGGTCTTCACTTGATTAAATAAATTCATAAATTTTTTTACTTTGCTTCTTATTACTTTTAGAAATACAATTTTAGAGAAAAAATACAACCTTAAAAATGATTTTAGGATTTTTAAACAAATATACCTTTTTACCTTTTAAATTTCTTCCTCTTCTTTCCTGACAATTTAAATCAATGTTCAAGTAAATTTATTGTTTTTATTGTAAAGAATAATAAATATTTTAGCGATGAAGAATATTTGTGAAATATTTCTTCAAACTTACTATAATTAAAATTCAAAAAAATTATTCTGGCAAATCTAGAAAATCTGTAGAATCAAATTTAAATCTTATTTCAAAAGTATTTTGAATTTCTTTTACAATTTTTGTTCTGGAAAATCTAGAAGAAATACTGATTTGTCTTTGTTAGAAATATAGCTTGGTCCAATTTGTTAAATATTCTAACAAAGTGCAGATTGAATTTTAACCAATTTAAAACATGTCATCAAAATTCTAAAATGTATCTTAATCAGGAAAAATTACTAATGATGTTCCATAAATTATTTTTTTAATTTTTTCAAAAAGATTCAAATCAGCTAGTTTTTCTCTTCTATTTGTCGGTTGAATTTTAAAGAGTCGAAATTGAAGATAAACTATGTTTCAAAATTGTATTTTAATTATTTTCGTGTTTTCTCCTCTTTTAAACCGTTCAATTAAGTGTTTTTTTCATCATTTATCATTTTATTTTATCTACAAAAAACCTTCCGTAAAAGGAAAAAAAAATGTACGACAGAATGACAGACAGAAATACCCATTTTTTTAATATATATATATATATATATATATATATATATATATATATATATATATACACACATTTATTTATTTAGCTATTCTTGTTTAAATCACACTTATGTGTAACTTACAAATGACAATATATTTATTTATTTAAGTGTGTATCAAACTGGTAGCCCTTCGCATTAATCAGTACCCAAGAAGTAGTTTTTGGTTTCAAAAAGGTTGGTGACCCCTGTACTAGGACATAAAATCAGTGTCAGTTGAGTCGGTCCATAGGTTGCCTGTAGGGATTTTTAATGTCCAGCAGATGTCAGTATTTAGTGACACAGTATCGACACAGTATCAATACAGTTTTGCAATGTGTCGAAACGCTTCATGACGCCTCATCAACCCATCACTGCTGGAATCATAAACTAGGAAATTTACTACCTGTGGCATGAACAAACGAGACTTACGTGGACCAGGCATGAAGCGAACAATGACGCCAGTCCGACTGACTAGCAAAGGCAGGCTTTAATAATGCCTCTGATTAGTGCTCGGGTAGCAGGTGAGCGGCCGAACACTAATCAGAGACAGGTGAACATAATTAGCAACCATGGCAACCAAAACAAACTCAGGGAGGTGCACACACAGGAACTAAAAGGAGTCCAAACTAATAACTACACAAAACATGATCTAGACCACAGATCATGACATATGTTTTCTAATGACCGTAAGTCTTGAACTATACTAAGTATTTCAATGGTTGGAATCTGCACTTTTGGATGATATACCAGTTACTATGGTAATCTAATTAGTTACTATGGTCATCTAATTAGTTACTATAGTAATCAATGTCACAGCAGCTCAGACGAGACACCAAGCAGTGTGGGTGGGAAGCGTTTCCACAGACGCTGAAGGAGATTTTCACAACAAAGTTCTAAAGCTTAGTGATGTATCAGATATATCAGATTGTAGGTTGGTTTATTTTGTACCCTTCGCGTTCATATTTCACTGTTTCTTTCATTTTTGTTGCGTTTCACTTGATTGTAAAATATGTCGATCGAAAGGGGGTGTGACGTTCATATTTTGTCAATATACAGTGTTTTATCATTCATAGAAAAATTTAAAATTCCTTTACGTTTTTTAAGGCGGTCTGTCATGAAGTTTCCAGCATTCAATCAGACATTATTGTGAGGTTTTGTATTAGTGTTCCTAAAAATAGATATACCGACCCCCAGGCACATTTTTTTTTCTAAATGTGGCCCCCGAGTCAAAATAATGGCCCAGGCCTGATCTAGGGAGAACGCGCCAGACTTTGTAGTAAAATAAATTTTTCATCTTTAATTCTAGTCCCCTCGCCTTATTCAGACAAAAGAACCTGGGAGGTACGAACACACTCAAGTCATTTTCTGCGATTAATCGCAACTAATCGAATTGCAAGAGTGTGATTAATCGAATTAATTTTTTTTACTATTGTCACTATTTGATATATATATTTTTAGCTTACACACAAAGCTAAATAAAAAGCATAGCTATTCACATTAGCATTTTTTTTGTAAAATATTGTTTGTACTGATAAAATAAATAAATAAATAAATAGCAGAGCGACTTTATATGTGTCAACATTTTTATTTTATTTCAATTGTTTTGTTTGTTGTATACATTTCCTGTTCTACGGTTATCATCACACTTTCCCCCTTTCCCCAGTACATCCTATATGTGTGGTTGCAGTACACTCTTGTTTAATAGTAATACTACTGCATAATTACTTGGATTTGGCAGCGAGCTTCTGTTTGTTTGAACAAGATATCCAAAAAGTTGCGAGCGGATTAGGATGAAAGCTCGTGCGGCACAGAGGCGGGCTCGCAGCCAACGGAAGGCTTGACGTGATTTTTGATTCGGATCCAGGGTTTGTTTTCTGTCTGTATTTCCCCCCCTATAAATGAAGCACTTTCACAAAAAAACGTCCTTTTTTTTGCCGCGTTCCAGGCGCCAACGTACCCCAGCGACTTTGATCTGATAACATGCACAAAAGTTGACACAAACAGGTTTGAATGGCTAATCAAGTTTCCAATCCTCACCTGTGACCTGTTTTTAATTAATGTGTGTGTATAAAAGGTCAGTGAGCGTCTGGGCTTCATCCAGTGCTGCACAGATGTTTCTGGATTCTGAGTCATAGGGAAGGCAAAATAATTGTCAAAGGATCTGCGAGAAAAGGTAATTGAACTGCATAAAACAGGAAAGGGGTATAAAAAGATATCCAAGGAATTGGGAATGCCAATCAGCAGTATTGAAACGCTGATTAAGAAGTGGAAAATGAGAGATTCAGGTAGACCAGCAAAAATTTCAGCCACAACTGAAAAATCCACAAATAAGTTCAGCTGAAATACAGGACTCTCTGAAAAATTGTGGTGTGGCTGTTTCAAGACGCACAATAAGGAGGCACTTGAAGAAAAATAGGCTGCATGGTCGAGTGGCCAAAAAGTTCAATTTTGGTCTCATCACTCCAAATGACTTTGTTCCAGAAGTTCTGAGGTTTGTCTCTGTGCTGTTTGGCGTAATGGAAGCGGGATACTTTGTGACATTTGCGCAGAAATGGCTTTCTTCTGGCGACTCGACCAAGCAGCCCATTTTTCTTCAAGTGCCTCCTTTTGTCATTTTGATTTAAAAGGAGTAAACACAGTTGTTTGCCAATAAATAGCTTCACACAACCATTAAGCATGAGTGGAAGAAAGGTTTTTGTGTTATCATTCATATTCTCTGAAGAATGGCCAAGAAATCATACATTCTCCCAGGGTATGTAAACTTATGAGCACGACTGTACATGTTCAAATTACGACGGCAGACAGTAAGAGTCAATGGACCTATATTCGTATGTGTGATCTACTAAGACTGCAATGTGAAAACATCCATCCATCCATTAATTTTCTACCGCTTGTCCCTTGCACATTTTTCTCAAATAATCGGATCTCCTTTGAAACGCACACAAGGCTCTAAGGTTGGGGTCTGATCATAGCTAATCATTACTATCAACACCGACATCGCACCCTTGTGGTGAAAAATGATAACACTCATAACTTTCTTCCATATGCTGCGATCTTCTCAAAATTTTTGATGGAGGCATTTGCATATGCTATCTGTTAGCGTGCTAACCCCCCCGCTGGTTTTTAAGCCGTACGCCTCAGGGTCATATAACTTGATATTTGACACATGATAACTAGCATGCTAACCTTTTTAGCTAGTTTTTCAGCTGCACACCTCAGAGTCAAATAAATTGGAACTTGACACATGCAAACTTCTTACCTAATTTTTCTAGGCAATTTTGATGCTGTACACCTCTCAGTCATATAAGGCAATGGTCCCCAACCTTTTTGTAACTGCGGACCGGTCAACGCTTGAAAATTTGTCCCACGGACCAAGGGGGGTATGGTATTTTTAATTTTTTTTTGTCATAAAAAAATACAATCATGTGTGCTTAAGGACTGTATCCCTGCAGACTGTATTGATCTATATTGATATATAATGTAGGAACCAGAAATATTAATAACAGAAAGAAACAACCCGGTGGTTGGGGACCACTGATATAAGGTATCACTTGAGACATGCTAAATTTTAGCATGCTAGCAATAGCATGCTAACTTTTCTAGTACATTTTGCAGCCGTATGCCTCAAAGTCATATAACTTGTCACTTGAGACAAGCTAAATATTAGCATGCCCATGCTAGCATGCTAACTTTAGCATGCTAACATTTTTAGACAGTATGCTTAAGAGTCATATAACTTGATATTTGACACATACTAACTTTTAGCATGCTAACTCTTTAAGCTATTTTTTCAGCGGTACACTTCAGAGTCATATTACTTAGAACTTGACACATGCAAAATTTTTCTGACAATTTTGCAGGCGTACGCCTCAGTCATATACGTTATCATTTGAGACAAGCTACATCTTAGAATGCTAGCATAAGCATGCTAACCTTTTCAGCCAATTTTGCAGCCGTACGCCTCAGAGTCATATAACCTGTCACTGGAAAGAAGCTAAATCTTAGCATCCCCATGTTAACTTGCTAGCATGCTAACTTTAGCATGCAAACATTTTTTTAAACAATTGTGCGCCCGTATGCCTCAGAGTCATACAACTTGTTACCTGAGACATTCTAAATCTTAGCATGCTAACTTTTTCAGCCAACTTTGCAGCTGTACCCCTTAGTCACATGACGTATGAAGTATGATGTATGAAGTATGATGTATGAAGTATGAAGTTTGAAGTATGAAGTATGATGTATGATGTATGAAGTATGAAGTTTGAAGTATGAAGTATGATGTATGATGTATGAAGTATGAAGTTTGAAGTATGAAGTATGATGTATGAAGTATGATGTATGAAGTATGACGTATGAAGTATGACGTATGAAGTATGATGGATGAAGTATGAAGTACGAAGTACGACGTATGATGTATGAAGTATGACGTATGAAGTATGACATATGAAGTATGATGTATGAAGTACGAAGTATGAAGTTTGAAGTATGAAGTATGATGTATGAAGTATGATGTATGAAGTACGACGTATGAAGTATGATGTATGAAGTATGAAGTACGAAGTATGACATATGAAGTATGAAGTATGAAGTACGAAGTACGACGTATGAAGTTTGATGTATGAAGTATGATGTATGAAGTATGACGTATGACGTATGAAGTATGACGTATGAAGTACAAAGTATGACGTATGAAGTACAAAGTATGAAGTATGATGTATGAAGTATGATGTATGAAGTATGACGTATGAAGTATGATGTATGAAGTATGACGTATGAAGTATGAAGCATGAAGCATGAAGTATGACGTATGAAGAATGAAGTATGAAGTATGAAGCATGAAGTATGACGTATGAAGTATGACATATGAAGTATGAAGTATGATGTATGAAGTATGACGTATGAAGTATGACATATGAAGTATGAAGTATGATGTATGAAGCATGAAGTATGAAGTATGACGTATGAAGAATGAAGTATGACATATGAAGTATGACATATGAAGTATGATGTATGAAGCATGAAGTATGAAGTATGAAGTATGATGTATGAAGTATGAAGTATGATGTATGACGTATAATGTATGAAGTATGACATATGAAGTATGACATATGATGTATGAAGTATGAAGTATGATGTATGAAGTATGATGTATGAAGTATGATGTATGAAGTATGAAGTATGAAGTATGATGTATGAAGTATGATGTATGAAGTATGAAGTATGAAGTATGATGTATGAAGTACAAAGTACGAAGTATGATGTATGAAGTACGACGAAGTATGACGTATGAAGTATGAAGCATGAAGTATGACATATGAAGTATGACATATGAAGTATGATGCATGAAGCATGGGAGTATGAAGTATGACATATGAAGTATGAAGTTTGAAGTACGAAGTATGAAGTATGAAGGAGTTTCTGATGCCTTCCTCACTCTCACTTGTCACCCCTTCCTGTCCGTGCTTTTAATACTCATTTCTGCCTATTTTTAATTCTGGCCCCGCTCCCACCTGTCATGTTGCAGCCCACATTGAGAAGGTGTGCATGAGAAGGCGTGCATGAGAAGGCGTGCATGAGAAGGCTTGCATCAGTATTCCCGTGCCGGGAATGGCGGCGCGTGCTCGGCAAATGTCAAGGTGATCATACAGGACGTCAGAAAGCAAGAAAAAAAGTGTCTAATTGTAATAAGGCTATTTACGACCTGGTGACAAACAGGGAGAGTGTCACAATGGCGACGTGTTGCTGGTGGAGCTCACACCTGACGAGCACACCTTTTATGCAGCACTGTGTGGAAATGTTCACTGCGTCTGCTCACACCAACAACTCATCTCAGGCAAGTCCAAGCACGGCCAAACATATGAAGATAAAAAACACATTTGATGGAAAACAATTGTAGTTTTGTAGTTTTGCATGCAGAGAAACAAAGGTACTTGAACGTGAATACATGAATATTTCACGGTAGCCAAGGTTTTTTTAAAAACGTTAAATTCTTATGCTCTAATTAATGTTCACAAAGATCACTCATTAAAATGAAAACAAAGTCATTTTGTCCAAATATTTCTTTGTACTTTTATAAAGAGAAACACTTTTGTGCTTTTCCCTTTTTATTTGTGTGTAAAGAACATGCAGGGAAACATACTTGTTGGTATTTTAGGTATACAGTATAATCCTCCATCTTGCTAGCCACATTCATTCATTCATGCATATATTTTAGGTATATAATCCTCCATCTTGGGAGCCACATTCATTCATTCATGCATATATTTTAGGTATATAATCCTCCATCTTGGCAGCCACATTCATTCATTCATGCATATATTTTAGGTATATAATCCTCCATCTTGGCAGCCACATTCATTCATTCATGCATATATTTTAGGTATATAATCCTCCATCTTGGGAGCCACATTCATTCATTCATGCACATATTTTAGGTATATAATCCTCCATCTTGGGAGCCACATTCATCCATTCATTTTAGGTATATAATCCTCCATCTTGGCAGCCACATTCATCCATTCATGCATCCGTGCATTCATTTTAGGTATATAATCCTCCATCTTGGCAGCCACATTCATTCATTAATTTATTTATCCATTCATCCTTTCATTAATTTATTCATTCATCCATCCATTCTCTCATTCATCCATTCCTTAATGTATTCATCCATTTCTCCATCCGCCCACCCATTCACACATTCATCCATCAATTTATTTATTCGTTCCTGCATCCATCCATCCACCCATTCATTTATTAATTTATTAATGCATTTTGTCCCTTCATCCCTCCATCGATTCATAAATCTATTAATTTATTCATATACTCATTCATCTTTCTGTCCGTCCGTCCTTCCATCTATCCATCCATTCATTCATTCATCCATTCATGCTGTCAATTATTCATTCATTCATTATTCATTGATAATTTATAAATGTATTATTTTATTAATTCATACATTCACACTTAATAATTCCACCTGTCCATCCATCCATCCATTCATCAATTCATAAATCCATCCATTCATTCATTCATCTTTCTGTCCATCTGTCCACCCATTCATTCATTAATTTGTTCATTCATTTATTCATCATCCCTTCATCCATCCATCCTTCTATATGTCCATCCATGAATCTATTCATCCATCCATTTATTCATTATCCATCCATCCATTTCTCAATTCATCCACCCACCCACCCATTCATTCATCCATCCATCCATGCGTCCAGACATTCATCCATCATTAAATCTGTCCAGCCATTCATATATTCATTATCCATCCATCCATCCATCCATTTATCAATTCATCCATCCACCCACCCATTCATTCATCCATCCTTCCATGCGTCCAGACATTCATCCACCATTTCATCTGTCGAGCCATTCATCCATCCATATATTCGTTATCCATCCATCCATTTATCTATTCATTCATCCATATATTCATTAATCAATTAATTCATTTATCCATGATTTCATCCATCTGTCCATCCATTATCCATTGATTCATCCATTCATCCATCATTTCGTCTGTCTATTAATTACCCATCCATCCGTCCGTCCATCCATTTATTCATCATTCATATATCAATCCATCATGCATATATTCATCCATTCATCATTTATGCATCCATTCATTCATCCATCATTTCATCTATCCATTCATTTACCCACCCATCCATCCATCCATCCATCTATTCATCATTCATATATCAATCCATCCATTCATCCAGCCGTTTATTCATCCATCCTTTTATCCAGCCATCCACTCATTCATCGATATTTCATCCATTTGTTCATCAATCATTCCATCGGTCCATCCATCCAGCCATCATCTATTAATTATTAATTCATTCATTTGTTTATCCATCCATTCATCATTCAGCCATTCATTAATCAATCCATTCATTGATCGATCATTAACATCTATTTATCTGTCCATCCATTCATATATTCATCCATTCATCATTTATCCATCCATTCTTTCATCCATCCATCCATCCATTCATCATTTATCCATCCATTCTTTCATCCATCCATCCATTCATCATTGCATGTGTATTTCAATAAAGTAAAAAAAACAGCAGGCTTCTTCTCTGAAAAGAGACGACAGCAACACGCACCTGCTAGCTCAAGTGCGCCCCCCACCCTCTTGGTGGTGAGTCAGAGTACTACAGCGCCTGTTTGCATGATCTTTCTGTGTTTACATTTTGAGGGTGAAGATGTCACGCTCACACTGGATGACACACTGGCTGTGGAAGTCGACATGTTTGAATAAAAACATCACATTGGCGACACGCTGACAAACAAAAATAAGCACACATCCTGCCGCCATGAAGTCTGATATTCATAACTTCCTGTGTTTGGAGGCGGAAAGAAAGCAATCACTCACAGTCGTGACAGGTGGCGCCGGAGTAGCCTGTTCCGGAACAGTCACAGGAGAAGGAGCTCCACGTCTGGGAGCACACGCCCCCGTGCTCGCATTTGTTAGGCGCACACCTGCAACACAACAACACAACTTGAGTGTGAACACAACTCCATCTCAGACCGACCACAATCGTCAAGGTGTGCTTTTTCTTTGGCTTTTGCTGGCAGGAAGAAGAAGAAAACGCACAGAAAGTTACCTCAACATTTAAAGCAGATCTTCCTTATTGGTAAACTTGTCTGGAATAAATCAATCATCCAAATTAATAAAGTAACAAACTTAAAGTTATGTTTAGTTGGTCATTGACACACGCTAAACGTTAGCACGATAACGTTAGCATGCTCGCATGCTAAGATGAACACAAGTAAAACACGCTGCAGGACTGCTTGTATCGCACATGATATCACACACAATTAAACACGCTGCAGGACTCCTTGTATCGCACATGATATCACACACAATTAAACACGCTGCAGAACTCCTTGTATCGCATATGATATCATGCACAAGTAAACACGCTGCAGGACTGCTTGTACCGCACATGATATCACACACAATTTAAAACGCTGCAGGACTCCTTGCATCGCACATGATATCATGCACAAGTAAAACATGCTGCAGGACTGCTTGTACCGCACATGATATCACACACAATTAAAAACGCTGCAGGACTCCTTGCATCGCACATGATATCACACACAATTAAACAAGCTGCAGGACTTCTTGTATCGCATATGATATCATACACAAAAAAACACGCTGCAGGACTGCTTGTATCGCACATGACAGCACACACAAGTAAACACGGTGGAGGACTGCTTGTATCGCACATGATATCACGCACAAGTAAAACATGCTGCAGGACTGCTTGTACCGCACATGATATCACACACAACTAAAAACGCTGCAGGACTCCTTGTATCGCACATGATATCACACACAATTAAACAAGCTGCAGGACTTCTTGTATCGCATATGATATCATACACAAAAAAACACGCTGCAGGACTGCTTGTATCGCACATGACAGCACACACAAGTAAACACGGTGGAGGACTGCTTGTATCGCACATGATATCATGCACAAGTAAAACATGCTGCAGGACTGCTTGTACCGCACATGATATCACACACAACTAAAAACGCTGCAGGACTCCTTGTATCGCACATGATATCACACACAATTAAACAAGCTGCAGGACTTCTTGTATCGCATATGATATCATACACAAAAAAACACGCTGCAGGACTGCTTGTATCGCACATGACAGCACACACAAGTAAACACGGTGGAGGACTGCTTGTATCGCACATGATATCACGCACAAGTAAAACATGCTGCAGGACTGCTTGTACCGCACATGATATCACACACAACTAAAAACGCTGCAGGACTCCTTGTATCGCACATGATATGACACACAATTAAACAAGCTGCAGGACTTCTTGTATCGCATATGATATCATACACAAAAAAACACGCTGCAGGACTGCTTGTATCGCACATGACAGCACACACAAGTAAACACGGTGGAGGACTGCTTGTATCGCACATGATATCACGCACAAGTAAAACATGCTGCAGGACTGCTTGTACCTCACATGATATCACACACAACTAAAAACGCTGCAGGACTCCTTGCATCGCACATGATATCACACACAATTAAACAAGCTGCAGGACTTCTTGTATCGCATATGATATCATACACAAAAAAACACGCTGCAGGACTGCTTGTATCGCACATGACAGCACACACAAGTAAACACGGTGGAGGACTGCTTGTGTCGCACATGATATCACGCACAAGTAAAACATGCTGCAGGACTGCTTGTATCGCACATGATATCACACACAATTAAACACGCTGCAGGACTCCTTGCATCGCACATGATATCACACACAATTAAAAACGCTGCAGGACTCCTTGTATCGCACATAATATCATGCACAAGTAAACATGCTGCAGGACTGCTTGTACCGCACATGATATCACACACAATTAAAAACGCTGCAGGACTCCTTGCATCGCACATGATATCACACACAATTAAACATGCTGCAGGACTTCTTGTATCGCATATGATATCATACACAAAAAAACACGCTGCAGGACTGCCTGTATCGCACATGACAGCATACACAAGTAAACACGGTGGAGGACTGCTTGCATCGCACTTGATATCACACACAAGTAAAACACGCTGCAGGACTGCTTGTATCGCACATGATATCACACACAATTAAACACGCTGCAGGACTCCTTGTATCGCGCATGATATCACACACAATTAAACACGCTGCAGAACTCCTTGTATCGCATATGATATCATGCACAAGTAAACACGCTGCAGGACTGCTTGTACCGCACATGATATCACACACAATTAAAAACGCTGCAGGACTCCTTGCATTGCACATGATATCATGCACAAGTAAACATGCTGCAGGACTGCTTGTACCGCACATGATATCACACACAATTAAAAACGCTGCAGGACTCCTTGCATCGCACATGATATCACACACAATTAAACAAGCTGCAGGACTTCTTGTATCGCATATGATATCATACACAAAAAAACACGCTGCAGGACTGCTTGTATCGCACATGACAGCACACACAAGTAAACACGGTGGAGGACTGCTTGTATCGCACATGATATCACGCACAAGTAAAACATGCTGCAGGACTGCTTGTACCGCACATGATATCACACACAATTAAAAACGCTGCAGGACTCCTTGCATCGCACATGATATCACACACAATTAAACAAGCTGCAGGACTTCTTGTATCGCATATGATATCATACACAAAAAAACACGCTGCAGGGCTGCTTGTATCGCACATGACAGCACACACAAGTAAACACGGTGGAGGACTGCTTGTATCGCACATGATATCACGCACAAGTAAAACATGCTGCAGGACTGCTTGTACCGCACATGATATCACACACAACTAAAAACGCTGCAGGACTCCTTGTATCGCACATGATATCACACACAATTAAACAAGCTGCAGGACTTCTTGTATCGCATATGATATCATACACAAAAAAAACACGCTGCAGGACTGCTTGTATCGCACATGACAGCACACACAAGTAAACACGGTGGAGGACTGCTTGTATCGCACATGATATCACGCACAAGTAAAACATGCTGCAGGACTGCTTGTACCGCACATATTACACACAACTAAAAACGATGCAGGACTCCTTGTATCGCACATGATATCACACACAATTAAACAAGCTGCAGGACTTCTTGTATCGCATATGATATCATACACAAAAAAACACGCTGCAGGACTGCTTGTATCGCACATGACAGCACACACAAGGAAACACGGTGGAGGACTGCTTGTATCACACATGATATCACGCACAAGTAAAACATGCTGCAGGACTGCTTGTACCGCACATGATATCACACACAACTAAAAACGCTGCAGGACTCCTTGTATCGCACATGATATGACACACAATTAAACAAGCTGCAGGACTTCTTGTATCGCATATGATATCATACACAAAAAAACACGCTGCAGGACTGCTTGTATCGCACATGACAGCACACACAAGGAAACACGGTGGAGGACTGCTTGTATCGCACATGATATCACGCACGAGTAAAACATGCTGCAGGACTGCTTGTACCGCACATGATATCACACACAACTAAAAACGCTGCAGGACTCCTTGTATCGCACATGATATCACCCACAATTAAACAAGCTGCAGGACTTCTTGTATCGCATATGATATCATACACAAAAAAACACGCTGCAGGACTGCTTGTATCGCACATGACAGCACACACAAGTAAACACGGTGGAGGACTGCTTGTATCGCACATGATATCACGCACAAGTAAAACATGCTGCAGGACTGCTTGTACCGCACATGATATCACACACAACTAAAAACGCTGCAGGACTCCTTGTATCGCACATGATATCACACACAATTAAACAAGCTGCAGGACTTCTTGTATCGCATATGATATCATACACAAAAAAACACGCTGGAGGACTGCTTGTATCGCACATGACAGCACACACAAGGAAACACGGTGGAGGACTGCTTGTATCACACATGATATCACGCACAAGAAAACATGCTGCAGGACTGCTTGTATCGCACATGATATCACGCACATTTAAACATGCTGCAAAACTGCTTGTATGGCACATGATATCACACACAAGTAAACACGCTACAGGACTGCTTGTATCGCACATGACATCACACACAAGTAAAACACGCTGCACGACTGCTCGTGTCACACATGATGTCGTGCACAAGTGAAAATGCTGCACAGCTGCTTGCATCGCACATGATATCACGCACAATTAAACACGCTGCAGGACTGCTTGTATCGCACATGATATCACGCACATTTAAACACGCTGCAAGACTGCTTGTATCGCACATGATATCACACACAAGTAAACACATCATATCACACTGATATGATATCACACTTGTAACATGCAAGCACATCATTGTTTTATTTTACTGATATCAACTGCAGACCTGGACCCCCCCCCCCCCCCTCACCTAAAAGGTAACTTTGATGATTACTTCCATCCTTTCCTAGGAGAAGGTTCCACTTCATGTCCCCAACATTTCCTTAACGCCTCGCTTTTTTGAAGACATCAAATACTGCGCCGTCATCTTTTATACTTTGAAAATACTCCTGGCTTCATCTTCCACTCCCACACACACACACACACACACACACACACACACACACACACACACACACACACACACACACACACACACACACACACACACACACAAAGATTAAAAAACTACATCCAGGACGTGCGAGGATTAAAATGTTCTTCAAGTCCAAGTCAAAGTGGCCACTTGACATTTGGCGAAGGAACATGGCGCCTGGTGAAACATCAACCCTCGCGCTCCCTGGGCGAAGTCACAAGAAAACAGACGCCACGGATCCTTCCTGTTTTATGTCGACAGCCGCTTGAGGCGTCATCCACATAAACGTGTTCACCTGCGTGTATGTATTCATGCTGCCGATTGCGATATCATCATCTACGAGTGACGTAGGCCCGATACCGATGGCATGTATCAACCTAACTGCAGCCTGCGTGTGATATCATGCCATATTTATTATTGAAGTCACAAAGTGCATTCTTTTTTTTAACATGCCTCAAAACAGCAGCTTGGAATTTGGGACATGCTCGCCCTGAGAGAGCACGAGGAGGTTGAGGTGGGCGGAATTGGGGGGGGGATCGCGGGGGTTGTATATTGTAGTGTCCGGGAAGCGTTAGTGCTGCAAGGGGTTCTGGGTATTTGTTCTGTTGTGTTTATGTTGTGTTACGGTGCGGATGTTCTCCCGAAATGGGTTTGTCATTCTTGTTTGGTGTGGGTTCACAGTGTGGCGCATATTTGTAACAGTGTTAAAGTTGTTTATACGGCCACCCTCAGTGTGACCTGTATGGCTGTTGACCAAGTATGATTGGCATTCACTTGTGTGTATGTGGAAAGCCGTAGATATTATGTGATTGGGCCGGCACGCAAAGGAATTGCCTTTAAGGTTTATTGGCGCTCTGTCCGTGCACACAGCGGCGTTTTAAAAAGTCTTAAATTTTACTTTTTGAAACCGATACCGATAATTTCCGATATTACATTTTAAAGCATTTATCGACTGATAATATCGGCAGTCCAATATTATCGAACATCCCTATATATATCTATAATTATTGTTTTTTTTTTATGATCTATGGAAAATAGGGAGCAGGAGAAAAATATACTAAAAGTAAACATTTTATTTAAAAAGTAACCTTCCTCTGATTATAATCCCTCAGCTATCAAGGCAGAAAGGAAATGTCAACACAAGCATGGAAAACACTCCAACAATGTAATTCACATTAAACACTTGACAATAAGCTTCTAAAATAAAGAATATGTGAGAAATGTTCAATAAAGTGTAAGAAAATAGTGCAAAGTGTGAAAATGTAAACAAAGAGAAACCTAAGAAGAACTATTTTCTGCAGGTTTTTAGTGCCAGGATGTTACAGCTGTGCTCTAAAGGGTGAGCGCTTTAGTGCAAAAGACGAGCAAAAACTCACGGGGCGTCATTTTCCAGTTTTTTTTTTTATTTTGCAAAAAGGTCGACGCTTGTCAAAAGAACTGTTCACACCTTGACGCCAGGGAGAGCGTTTATTGGTGTTTATGCACTCGGCGGGAGTCACACATTGTCTGATTGACGCCGTCTCTCACACGGCCGACTCCGTCTGTAATTTCAAACACTTTGGCTTCCTGCTAAGTGAGGCATCAGACGCCACGCGGATCCGATGGCGGCTTAATTGGCAGCTATTTCGGTTTGCTGTCTGGCGACTTACGGGGAGACCCTGGTGGATATGCCGCTCGCTGCATTATACAGCGTGCTGATCACAGCGGGAGCAACAAACATCTGTTTTGATTATGGGATGTATCTACCATCAGAATACTCTCTCTTACAGTCTTGTTGGTCACACGCGTACCAGAGGAGACCGGTTGTACAGTAGCTCCAAACTAATCCACTCCTAAACACATTATGATGGGACTGTCTGTGGCTGGAGAGATATACTGCATTTTCTGTCAGTCTGGAATCTTTACATGAACAAAAACGCAGTAACGTATCTTTACTTTGTAACTTTGCAGGTTCCATAGTGTAGTGGTTTACACGCAGAAGTACTTATTTGTCCTACACGATATTACTGACGTTTTCGAATGTTACAATCCTAATATAAACAGCGACAACGACGCTTGAAGAGCCTTGTGGGGACAAGCAGTGGGCCTGCTTGCTTGTAGTGTTTCATTACGTCGCCAACTAGTGGCCTGGCATGCACATTACACCATTTTCAGTTGTTTTGGGAACTCAAAGTAGTTAAATATTCCTAGTTGGAACTTGGTTCTAACTATATGCAGGAATGTTTCATAGTGTAGTAGTCATCATGTCTGCTTTACACGTAAAAGGTCTTGGGTTCGATTACTTTTTCACGACTTCACTCTTACACTACCAATACAGTAGAATTGTTTTATTAACTGCGACAAAGACACTTGGCAAGCCTTAAGAGAAAAAGCAGTTGGCATGCATGCTTGTCATTCCTTCACATCGCCAACTAGTGGCCTGGCATGCATATTACACCACCTGCAGTCATTTTGAGACTCCTACATGCACTATTAATCCACTCTGCGTAAAAGAAAACACAATAAACCTTCTAGACATACATGGGTTCCATAGTGTAGTAGTAATCACGTCTGCTTAACACGCAGAAGGTCCTGGGTTCGATTCCCAGTGGAACCATGTCTATCACAAAGTTAGAAACAGAGGTGTTCCTAGTTTTTAAACACGGGGGGTTGCTTATCCCCCAAAAGTTGCACTAATAATAAAAAAATCATAAATAATGATTATGTTTTATAATAATATTATAATCTCTACTTTACACTCTGTAGTGTAGACAGATTTATAATCATCCATCCATCCATTTTCTACCGCTTATTCCCTTTGGGGTCGCGGGGGGCGCTGGAGCATATCTCAGCTACAATCGGGCGGTAGGCGGGGTACATATTTAAGTGAATAACGACAGGTTGTATGATTATTTAAAATCATATTTTGTCCACTTTATATTGAATTTGTTGGCACCTTTTGTTTAATAACAAAAACATAACAAACTTTCTTATACATTTTTTTTAAAGAAGAGTATCTAGATATGTTCTAAATATGTTTCTTTAAAAGAAAAACATTTTTGGTTTTTACATTTGTTTTAATAAGTTGCATAAAATTACAACCAAGTTCAAATTAGGAATTTTTAACTACTTTGAGTTCCCAAAACAACTGAAAACGGTGTGGTAATGGTAATTTTTTGGGAAAAGTGTGAGCAAAGTCTTTAATTAATCTGATTGTTCTGATTGTAATAGGCATGGTTCCACTGGGAATCGAACCCAGGACCTTCTGCGTGTTAAGCAGACGTGATAACTACTACACTATGGAACCCATGTGTGCCAGTAAGGTTGACTGTGTTCATGTTTGTGTCAGTCTCAAAATGACTGAAAGTGGTGTAATATGCATGCCAGGCCACTAGTTGGCGATGTAAAGAAGGAATCTACAAGCATGCATGTCAACTGTTTTTTTAAGGCTTGTCAAGTGTCTTTGTTGCTGTTGATACAACAGTTTTAAGTAAAAATTGTAGTGTTTTGGTTGTGTAAGAGTGAAGTAGTGAAAAGAACATGGTTCCACTGAGAATCGAACCCAGGACCTTCTGCGTGTTAAGCAGACATGATAACTACTACACTATGGAACACATGTGTTAAAGAAAGGTTTACTGTGTTTTCATTTGTGCAGAGTGGATAATTTGTGTCCATAGGAGTACCAAAATAACCAAACGTGGTGTAATATACATGCCAGGCCACTAGTTGGCGATGTAAAGGAATGACAAGCATGCATGCCAACTGCTTTTTCTCTTAACACTTGTCAAGTGTCTTTGTCACTGTTGATACTACAATTTTAAGTAAATATTCTACTGTTTTGGTTGTGTAAGAGTAAAGTGAAGAAAAGTACAAGGTTCCACTGGGAATCGAACCCAGGACCTTCTGCGTGTTAAGCAGACGTGATAACTACTACACTATGGAACCTTTAGAGCGGTCATATATAATGTAACAACATGTTAACAAATCTGCAAATAGCTAGAATCAAGTTCAAACTAGGACTGTTTAACTTCTTTGAGTTCCCAAAACAACTAAAAATGGTGTAATGTGTATGCCAGGTCACTAGTTGGCGATGTGAAGGAAGATTTGCAAATGCATGTTCACCGAAATATAAATATAACATACACATATTTTTTAAAAACACTTTTGTGTTTTTGTGAGTTTAAAGTTGGAACTAAGTAAATACTGCACTAGTGGTGTGATAATGGTATAATTTGCACGGCAAAATATATATCTTTAGCAACAGTGCAATTGTTTCGTTGTGATAGACATGGTTCCACTGGGAATTGAACCAAGGACCATCTGTTTGTAAAGCGGACGTGGTAACTACTACACTATGGAACCCATGTGTTTTAATTTTGAGCAGTTTTTCTAAAAATGTATGAAAATGGTGTAATGTGCATGCCAGGCCACTCGTCCATCCATCCAACCATTTTTTACCGCTTGTCCCCCTCGGAGTCGCGGGGGGTCGCTGGAGCCTATCTCAACTGAATTTGGGCGGAAGGCGGCGTACACCTTGGACAAGTCGCCACCTCATCACAGAGCCAACACAGATAGACAGACAAAATTCACACACTAGGGCCAATTTAGTGTTGACAATCAACCTATCCCCAGGTGCATGTCTTTGGAAGTGGGAGGAAGCCAGAGTTCATTGCTGAACATAAAAAATTTGCTAACACTTATTTTGCAAAATATATCATTACCACATCACTAGTGCAGTATTTACTTAGTTCCAATTTTAAACTCACTAATACAAAAAAGTACTTTTGAAAAATATTTAGGTGAACAAGCAGTTTCAACTAGTGGCCTGGCATGCATATTACACCACTTTCCGTTGTTTTTTTTAGAAACACTGCGCAAAGGAAAACATGGTTGCACTTTGTGGCAAACATGGGTTCCATAGTGTAGTAGTTATCACGTCTGCTTAACACGCAGAAGATCCTGGGTTCGATTCCCAGTGGAACCATATCTACCACGAGCAAAACAACTGCAGTGCTGCCAAAGTTTAACACTTGACGTGCAAAATATACAATTTCCACACAACTTAATGACAGTAGTTTTTTTTAAAATAATTTACATATTTATATTTGAGAAAAAAAAATCTTTAAACTTTACACAAGCCCCGGTTTCCCTTTGTGCTTGGGCACCTGATACAACATCCTCAATTTCCATTACTTTGATGCCACTCTGCATGTCTGTAGCTCTTATTTACATCGTCAACTAGTGGCCTGGCATGCACATTACACCACTTTCAGTTGTTTTACAAAAAAAAAACTGTATAAAAGAAAACAGTTAAAACTTCCTGACACTCATGGGTTCCATAGTGTAGTGGTTATCACATCTGCTTTACACGCAGAAAGTCCTGGGTTCAATTCCCAGTGGAACCATGTACTTTTCACTACTTTACTCTTACACAACCAAAACACTACAAGTTTTACTTAAAATTGTTGTATCAACAGCAACAAAGACACTTGGTAAGCCTTAAAAAAACAGTTGGCACGCATGCTTATAGATTCCTTCTTTACATCGCCAACTAGTGTCCTGGCATGCATATTACACCGTTTTCAGTCATTTTGAGACTGACACAAACATGAACACAGTAAACCTTAGTGGCACACATAGGTTCCATAGTGTAGTAGTTATCACGTCTGCTTTACATGCAGAAGGTCCTGGGTTCGATTCCCAGTGGAACCATGTCTATCACAAAGTTAGAAACAGTGTTACTAGTTTTTAAACAAAGGGGGTTGTTTATCCCTCAAAAGTTGCACTAATAATGATATAATAATAATTGTGTTTTATTATGATAATGATGTCATTAATAATATAATCTCTACTTTACACTCTTTATGAAATGAAAACTCGACAGATTTATAATCATAACTTAGTGAACATTTACAGGTTGTATGAATTTTTTGGCATCATATTTTGCCCACTTTATACACAGTGTATATATATATATATATATATATATATATATATATATATATATATATATATATATATATATATATATAGTCAAGGTTCCACTGGGAATCGAACCCAGAACCTTCTGCATGTTAAGCATGAAATGATAACTACTACACTATGGAACCCAGGTGTGTCAGCAAGTGTTTACTGTGTTTTCATTTGTGCAGAGTGAATTAATTGTGTATGTAGGAGTCTCAAAATAACCAAAAGTGGTGTAATATGCATGCCAGGCCACTAGTTGGCGATGTAAAGAAACAAGCTACAAGCATGCATGCCAACTGTTTTTTTTTCTTAAGGCTTGTCAAGTGTCCTTGTTGTTGTTGATACAACAATTTTAAGTAAAAGTTATACTGTTTTGGTTGTGTAAGAGTGAAGTAGTGAAAAGTACATGGTTCCACCAGGAATCGAACCCAGGAACTTCTGCGTGTAAAGCAGACATGATAACTACTACACTATGGAACATATAAATATGTCATAATTAATGTGACAACATGTCAACATACCTGCATATATTTAAAACCAAGTTCAAACTAGGAATGTTTAACTACTTTGAGTTCCCAAAACAAAACAAATTTTTGGGAAAAGTGTGAGCAATGTCTTTAATTAATCTGATTGTTTTGATTGTAATAGACATGGTTCCACTGGGAATCAAACCCAGGACCTTCTGCGTGTTAAGCAGACGTGATAATTACTACACTATGGAACCTATGTGTGAAAGAAAGGTTTACCTTGTTTTCATTTGTGCAGAGTGGATTATTTGTGTACATAGGAGTACCAAAATAACCAAGAGTGGTGTAATATACATGCCAGGCCACTAGTTGGCGATGTAAAGGAATGACAAGCATGCATGCCAACTGCTTTTTCTCTTAACTCTTGTCAAGTGTCTTTGTCACTGTTGATACAACAATTTTAAGTAAAAATTCTACTGTTTTGGTTGTGTAAGAGTAAAGTGAAGAAAAGTACAAGGTTCCACTGGGAATCGAACCCAAGACCTTCTGCGTGTTAAGCAGACGTGATAACTACTACACTATGGAACCCATGTGTGAAAGAAAGGTTTACTGTGTTTTCATTTGTGCAGAGTGGATTATTTGTGTACATAGGAGTACCAAAATAACCAAAAGTGGTGTAATATACATGCCAGGCCACTAGTTGGCGATGTAAAGGAATGACAAGCATGCATGCCAACTGCTTTTTCTCTTAACACTTGTCAAGTGTCTTTGTCACTGTTGATACAACAATTTTAAGTAAACATTCTACTGTTTTGGTTGTGTAAGATTAAAGTGAAGAAAAGTACATGGTTCCACTGGGAATCGAACCCAGGACCTTCTGCGTGTAAAGCAGACGTGATAACTACTACACTATGGAACCTTTAGAGCTGTCATATATAATGTGACAACATGTCAACAAACCTGCATATAGTTAGAATCAAGTTCAAACTCGAAATGTTTAACTTCTTTGAGTTCCCAGAACAACTAAAAATGGTGTAATGTACATGCCAGTCCACTAGTTGGCGATGTGAAGGAAGATTTGCAAATGCTTGTTCACCGAAATATAAATATAACATACACCTATTTTTCAAAAACACATTTGTGTTTTTGTGAGTTTAAAGTTGGAACTAAGTAAATACCGCACTAGTGGTGTGATAATGGTATAATTTGCACGGCAAAATATATATCTTTAGCAACAGTGCAATTGTTTCGTTGTGATAGACATGGTTCCACTGGGATTCGAACCCAGGACCATCTGTTTGTAAAGCTGACGTGGTAACTACTACACTATGGAACCCATGTGTTTTAATTTTGAGCAGTTTTTCTAAAAACGGATGAAAATGGTGTAATGTGCATGCCAGGCCACTCATCCATCCATCCAACCATTTTCTACCGCTTGTCCCCCTCGAGGTCACGGGTGGTCGCTGGAGCCTATCTCAACTGAATTTGGGCGGAAGGCGGAGTACACCCTGGACAAGTCGCCACCTCATCACAGGGCCAACACAGATAGACAGACAACATTCACACACTAGGGCCAATTTAGTGTTGACAATCAACCTATCCCCAGGTGCATGTTTTTGGAGGTGGGAGGAAGCCGGAGTTCATTGCTGAACATAAAAAACTTATTTTGCAAAATATACCATTACCACATCACTAGTGCAGTATTTACTTCGTTCCAATTTTAAACTCACTAATATAAAAAAGTACTTTTGAAAAATATTTAGGTGAACAAGCAGTTGCAAGTCTTTCTTCACACTGCCAACTAGTGGCCTGGCATGCATATTACACCACTTTCCGTTGTTTTTTTTAGAAACACTGCGCAAAGGAAAACATGGTTGCACTTTTTGGCAAACATGGGTTCCATAGTGTAGTAGTTATCACGTCTGCTTAACACGCAGAAGGTCCTGGGTTCGATTCCCAGTGGAACCATGTCTACCACTAGCAAAACAACTGCAGTGTTGTCAAAGTTTAACCTTTGACTAACACTTGTCGCACAAAATATACAATTTCAACACAACTTAATGACAGTAGTTTTTTTTAAAATAATTAACATATTCATATTTGACAAAAAAAAATCTTTAAACTTTACACAAGCCCCGGTTTCCCTTTGTGCTTGGGCACCTGATACAAAATCCTCACTTTCCATTACTTTGATGCCACTCTGCATGTCTGTAGCTCTTATTTACATCGCCAATTAGTGGCTGGCATGCACATTACACCACTTTCAATTGTTTTCCAAGTAAAAGAAAACACAGTTAAAACTTCCTGAAACACATGGGTTCCATAGTGTAGTAGTTATCACGTCTGCTTTACACGCAGAAAGTCCTGGGTTCAATTCCCAGTGGAACCATGTTCTTTTCACTACTTTACTCTTACACAACCAAAACACTACAATTTTTACTTAAAATTGTTGTATCAACAGCAACAAAGACACTTGACAAGCATTAAAAAAACAGTTGGCATGCATGCTTGTAGTTCTTTCCATCGCCAACTAGTGGCCTGGCATGCATATTACACCATTTTTGGTTATTTTGAGACTTCTACATCCACAATTTATCCACTCTGCACAAACGCAAACACGTTAAACCTTCCTGACACACCTGGGTTCCATAGTGTAGTAGTTATCACATCTGCTTTACACAAAGAAGGTCCTGGGTTTAATTCCCAGTGGAACCTTGACTATATATATATATATATACATACTGTGTATAAAGTGGCCAAAATATGATGCCAAAAAATTCATACAACCTGTAAATGTTCACTAAGTTACGATTATAAATCTGTCGAGTTTTCATTTACTAAAGAGTGTAAAGTAGAGATTATATTATTAACGACATCATTATCATAATAAAACACAATTATTATTATATCATTATTAGTGCAACTTTTGGGGGATAAACAACCCCCTTTGTTTAAAAACTAGTAACACCTCTGTTTCTAAACTTTGTGATAGACATGGTTCCACTGGGAATCGAACCCAGGACCTCCTGCGTGTTAAGCAGACGTGATAACTACTACACTATGGAACCTATGTGGGGCCAAAACGACAACAGTGTTTTCGTTTGCGCAGTGTTTCTAAAAAAACAACTGAAAATAGTGTAATGTGCATTCCAGGCCACTAGTTGGCAGTGTGAAGAAAGACTTGCAACTGCTGTTCACCTAAATATTTTTCAAAAGCACTTTTGTGAATTTGTGAGTTTAAAATCAGACCCAAGTAAATACTGCACTAGCATTGTTTTAATGATATATTATGTCTATCAACATTTTTTATAACTTACACCCCCCCCCCCCCACACACCCCTGAAAAATCTCAACCATGACACCGTAGTGCATCCCTGTAGCCTTTCTTTACATCGCCAACTAGTGGCCTGCCATGCACATTACACCACTTTCAGTTGTTTTACGAAACTCTGTGAAAAAAAAACACAGTAGAGCTTCCTGCCACGCATGGGTTCCATAGTGTAGTAGTTATCACGTCTGCTTAACACGCAGAAGGTCCTGGGTTCGATTCCCAGTGGAACCATGTACTTTTCACGAAGTTAGAAACAGAGGTGTTACTAATTTTTAAACACAGGGGGTTGCTTATCCCACAAAAGTTGCACTAATAATGATATAATAATAATTTTGTTTTAGTATGATTCGTATTACTCTACAATAATCAGATCATCTCTACTTTACACTCTGTAGTAAATGAAAACTTGATAGATTTATAATCATATTTAAGTGAATATTTACAGGTTACAAGATTATCTTGGAGACATGTCTGCTCTGATGGTGACCTATGATACATTTGAGGACCCGAAATAGACGATGTGAGTGAAAAGTCCAAAGTTATTTTCGCTCGCTCAAACACAAACATTCTAATCTGGATTGTTTCACCTGGCTGCAAGCGACATGGCAAGGTTGCTGCTTCGAGACTCTCTTTTAAACTCACAAATACACAAAAGTACTTACGAAAAATATTTACACAAACACACAGTTGCAAGTCTTTCTTAGTGGCCTGGGATGCATATTCCACCACTTTCACCTGTTTTTTGGAAACTCTGCACAAACAATAACACAGTTGATGTTTACAACACACATGGGTTCCATAGTGTAGGAGTTATCACGTCTGCTTAACACGCAGAAGGTCCTGGGTTCGATTCCCAGTGGAACCATGTCTATCACAAGCAAAACAACTGCATTGTTGCTAAAGTTTAACCTTTGACTAACACTTGCCACGCAAACTATTTGATGTCCACATAGCTTAATGACAGTAGTTTAAAAAAAAAAATTAATTTACATATTTCAGAAAAAAAAATCTTTAAACTTTACACAAGCCCAGGTTTCCCTCTGTACTTGGGGACCTGATACAACATCCTCACTTTCCCCTCAACTTTGACACCACTGTGCATGTCTTTAGCTCTTATTTACATCGCCAACTAGTGGCCTGGCATGCACATTACACCACTTTTAGTTGTTTTATAAAACTCTGTGTAAAAGAAAACACAGTAAAAACTTCCTGAAACACATGGGTTCCATAGTGTAGTAGTTATCACATCTGCTTTACACGCAGAAGGTCCTGGGTTTGATCCCCAGTGGAACCATGTACTTTTCACTACTTTACTCTTACACAACCAAAACAGTAAAATGTTTACTTAAAATTGTTGTATCAACAGCAACAAGGACACTTGACAAGCCTTTAAAAAAAAAAAAAAGTTGGCATGCATGCTTGTAGATTCATTCTTTACATCGCCAACTAGTGGCCTGGCATGTATATTACACCACTTTCAGGTGTTTTACAAAACTCTGAAAAAAAACCCACAGTAAACCTTCCCGACCCACATGGGTTCCATAGTGTAGTAGTTATCACGTCTGCTTAATACGCAGAAGGTCCTGGGTTTGATTCCCAGTGGAACCATGTCTATCACAAAGTTAGAAACAGAGGTGTTACTAGTTTTTAAACAAAGGGGGTTGCTTATCCCCCAAACGTTGCACTAATAATGATAAAATAATAATTGTGTTTTATTATGATTCGTATTACTCTACATGAATCAAATAATTTCTACTTTACACTCTGTAGTAAATGAAAACCTGACGGATTTATAATCATATTTAAGTGAATAATGACAGGTTATATGATTATTTAAAATCATATTTTGGCCACTTTATATTGAATTTGTTGGCACCTTTTTGTTAAAAAACAAAAACTAAAAAAACTTAAAAAAACCCAAAACATTTAGGGAGGTTAATTTAAATATGTTCTAGATGTTAATCCCAGCTTTAAAACATTTTTATAAGACTAATTAAGGTTTTTACATATGTTTTAAAAAATTGCTTAGAATTAGAACCAAGTTCAAACTAGGAATGTTAAAGTTAAAGTGCCAATGATTGTCACACACACACTAGGTGTGGTGAAATTATTCTCTGCATTTGACCCATCACCCTTGTTGAACTACTTTGAGTTCCCAAAACAACTGAAAATGGTGTAATATACGTGCCAGGCCACTAGTTGGTGATGTGAAGAAAAACTAAACTTTCCGTCCAGGCCTTACAGAATAGTTTTTTCGTTCTGTGTTTGTGTGACTTAAAGATTTGTGTCATGTACACTTTGGGTTGTGTTTGTGAAAAATACTGTTTTACATTGTAAATATTTCACTGTGTTTTTATTCATGTACCGATACCAAATGTGACAAAAAACACTGTCATATAAATGTCAGTCCACCAGCTGGTCTTTATTATTATTCCTGGTTTGAACTTGGTTCTAACTTCACTGCAGTGCATTCTGGGGGTCCACAGTGTAGTACGAGGGTCCTCAGAATGCACTGCAGTGTAGTTAGAACCAAGTTCGAACTAGGAATATTTAACGACCAAAAGGGCTGAAAATGGTGTAATATGCATGCCAGGCCACTAGTTGGCAGTGTGAAGAAAGACTTGCAACTATGTGTTTAAGTAAATAGTTTCAAAAGTACTTTTGTGTTTTAGTGAGTTTAAAATTAGAACTAAGTTAATATTGCACTATCATTGTGGAAATAGTATAGCATTAAGGTAAGTGTTAGTAAAGTCTAACCCTTCAGCGATGCTTGTGATGGACATGGTTCTACTGGGAATCAAACCCAGGACCTTCTGCATGTTAAGCATGAAATGATAACTACTACAGCAGTAGTTCTCAACCTTTTTTCAGTGATGTACCCCCTGTGAAATTGTTTTTAATTCAAGTACCCCCTAATTAGAGCAAAGCATTTTTGGTTGAAAAAAAGAGATAAAGACGTAAAATTCAGTACTATGTCATCAGTTTCTGATTTATTAAAATGTATAACAGTGCAAAATATTGCTCATTTGTAGTGGTCTTTCTTGAACTATTTGGAAAAAAAGATAGGTTTTTATTTATATTTATAAAGGATTTTTGAATTGTTACTATTTTTAGAATATTCAAAAAAAAATCTCACGTACCCCTTAGCATACCTTCAAGTACCCCCAGGGGTACGCACCCCCATTTGAGAACCACTGTACTACACTATGGAACCCATGTGTGTCAGCAAGTGTTTACTGTGTTTTCATTTGTGCAGAGTGGATTAATTGTGAATGTAGAAGTCTCAAAATAACCAAAAGTGGTGTAATATGCATGCCAGGCCACTAGTTGGCGATGTAAAGAAACAAGCTCCAAGCATGCATGCCAACTGCTTTTTCTCTTAAGGCTTGTCAAGTGTCCTTGTTGTTGTTGATACAACAATTTTAAGTAAAAGTTCAATGGTTTTGGTTGTGTAAGAGTGAAGTAGTGAAAAGTACATGGTTCCACCGGGAATCTAACCCAGGACCTTCTGCGTGTAAAGCAGACATGATAACTACTACACTATGGAACATATAAATATGGCATATATAATGTGACAACATATCAACATACCTGCATACAGGTAAAAGCCAGTAAATTAGAATATTTTGAAAAACTTGATTTATTTCAGTAATTGCATTCAAAAGGTGTAACTTGTACATTATATTTATTCATTGCACACAGACTGATGCATTCAAATGTTTATTTCATTTAATTTTGATGATTTGAAGTGGCAACAAATGAAAATCCAAAATTCCGTGTGTCACAAAATTAGAATATTGTGTAAGGCTAATACAAAAAAGGGATTTTTAGAAATGTTGGCCAACTGAAAAGTATGAAAATGAAAAATATGAGCATGTACAATACTCAATACTTGGTTGGAGCTCCTTTTGCCTCAATTACTGCGTTAATGCGGCGTGGCATGGAGTCGATGAGTTTCTGGCACTGCTCAGGTGTTATGAGAGCCCAGGTTGCTCTGATAGTGGCCTTCAACTCTTCTGCGTTTTTGGGTCTGGCATTCTGCATCTTCCTTTTCACAATACCCCACAGATTTTCTATGGGGCTAAGGTCAGGGGAGTTGGCGGGCCAATTTAGAACAGAAATACCATAGTCCGTAAACCAGGCACGGGTAGATTTTGCGCTGTGTGCAGGCGCCAAGTCCTGTTGGAACTTGAAATCTCCATCTCCATAGAGCAGGTCAGCAGCAGGAAGCATGAAGTGCTCTAAAACTTGCTGGTAGACGGCTGCGTTGACCCTGGATCTCAGGAAACAGAGTGGACCGACACCAGCAGATGACATGGCACCCCAAACCATCACTGATGGTGGAAACTTTACACTAGACTTCAGGCAACGTGGATCCTGTGCCTCTCCTGTCTTCCTCCAGACTCTGGGACCTCGATTTCCAAAGGAAATGCAAAATTTGCATGGTTGGGTGATGGTTTGGGGTGCCATGTCATCTGCTGGTGTCGGTCCACTCTGTTTCCTGAGATCCAGGGTCAACGCAGCCGTCTACCAGCAAGTTTTAGAGCACTTCATGCTTCCTGCTGCTGACCTGCTCTATGGAGATGGAGATTTCAAGTTCCAACAGGACTTGGCGCCTGCACACAGCGCAAAATCTACCCGTGCCTGGTTTACGGACCATGGTATTTCTGTTCTAAATTGGCCCGCCAACTCCCCTGACCTTAGCCCCATAGAAAATCTGTGGGGTATTGTGAAAAGGAAGATGCAGAATGCCAGACCCAAAAACGCAGAAGATTTGAAGGCCACTATCAGAGCAACCTGGGCTCTCATAACACCTGAGCAGTGCCAGAAACTCATCGACTCCATGCCACGCCGCATTAACGCAGTAATTGAGGCAAAAGGAGCTCCAACCAAGTATTGAGTATTGTACATGCTCATATTTTTCATTTTCATACTTTTCAGTTGGCCAACATTTCTAAAAATCCCTTTTTTGTATTAGCCTTAAGTAATATTCTAATTTTGTGACACACGGAATTTTGGATTTTCATTTGTTGCCACTTCAAATCATCAAAATTAAATGAAATAAACATTTGAATGCATCAGTCTGTGTGCAATGAATACATATAATGTACAAGTTACACCTTTTGAATGCAATTACTGAAATAAATCAAGTTTTTCAAAATATTCTAATTTACTGGCTTTTACCTGTATATGTAGAACCAAGTTCAAACTAGGAATGTTTAACTACTTTGAGTTCCCAAAACAACTAAAAATAGTGTAATGTGTATGCCAGGCCACTAGTTGGCAGTATGAAGAAATGTTTGCAAATACTTGTTCACCAAAATATAAATGTAACATACACATATTTTGTGATAGACATGGTTCCACTGGGAATCGAACCCAGGACCTTCTGCGTGTCAAGCAGACGTGATAACTACTACACTATGGAACCCACGTGTGGTAGAAACGACAATTGTGTTTTCGTTTGCGCAGTGTTTCTAAAAAAACAACTGAAAATGGTGTAATGTGCATGCCAGGCCACTAGTAAAAAAACATAGTAAACCAGCCTGTCGATCATGGGCTCCATAGTGTAGTAGTTATCACGTCTGCTTAACATGCAGAAGGTCCTGGGTTCGATATCCAGTGGAACCATGTCTATCACAAACAAAACAATGACATTGCTGAGCATAAAGATTTTGCTAACACATATCCTACAAAATATACCATTACCACACCATATATTACACCATTTTCAGTTGTTTTTGGAACTCAAAGTAGTCAAACATTCCTCGTAAGAACTTGGTTGTAATTTTATGCCAATTCTTAAAACATATGTAAAAAACTTAATTAGGTTTTTGCTGTTTTAAAGATTGGATAAACATATCTAGAACATCCATCCATCCATTTTCTACCGCTTATTCCATTTGGGGTCGCGGGGGGCGCTGGAGCCTATCTCAGCTACAATTGGGCGGAAGGCGGGGCACACCCTGGACAAGTCGCCACCTCATCGCAGGGCCTATCTAGAACATATTTAGATGAATTTCCCTAAATATTTATTTTTTTAAATTTTTTACAAAAAGGTGCCAAACAAATTCCATATAATGTGGCCAGTATATGATTTTAAATAATCATATAACCTGTCATTATTCATTTAAATATGATTATAAATCTATAGAGTTTTCATTTACTACAGAGTGTAAAGTAGAAATGATCTGATTCATGTAGATAAATACAAATCATAATAAAACATAATCATGAATTATGGCTATAATATTATTAGTGCATTGAACATTATTTTATTTATATGCACATATGTTTACATCTTGTCTTATTATATATGACACATCCATATGTTCCATAGTGTAGTAGTTATTAGGGCTGCAACTAACAATTAATTAGATAATCAATTAATCTGTCGATTATTACTTCGATTAATTGATTAATAATCGGATAAAAGAGACAAACTACATTTCTATCCTTTCCAGTATTTTATTGGAAAAAAAACAGCATACTGGCACCATACTTATTTTGATTATTGTTTCTCAGCTGTTTGTAAATGTTGCAGTTTATGAATAAAGGTTTATAAAAAAAAAAATAAAAAAAAATAAATAAAAAAAATAAAAAAATAATAATTGCCTCTGTGCATGCGCATAGCATAGATCCAATGAATCGATTACTAAATTAATCGGCAACAATTTTTATAATCGATTTTAATCGATTAGTTGTTGCAGCCCTAGTAGTTATACTTTAAGGCACAGTTTGTCTTATAACTTACATCACTATGTACACAGTGGACACCAATTTTAGTCATTTTTGGGAACTCTGCGTGAAAGAAAACAAAGTAAAACTTCCTGACACACATGGGTTCCATAGTGTAGTAGTTATCACGTCTGCTTTACACGCAGAAGATCCTGGGTTCGATTCCCAGTGGGACCATGTCTATCACAAGCAAAACAATGGCCTTGCTAAAGATCAACATTTTGCTAAGACTTATTTAGCAAAATATACCATTACCACATCACTAGTGCATCCATCCATCTTCAACCGCTTATCCGGAATTGGGTCGCGGGGACAACAGCTCCAGCAGAGACCCCCAGACTTCCCTCTCCAGAGCAACATTAGCAACTTCCTCCTGGGGAATCCTGAAGCGTTCCCAGGCCAGAGAGGAGATGTAATCCCCCCATCTGGTCCTTGGCCTGCCGTGGGGTCTCCTCCCAGTGGGACGTGCAACGAGGACCTCCCTAAGGAGACGCTCTTGAGGCATCCGCACGAGATGCCCGAACCACCTAAGCTCCTTTCCAAGCGAAGGAGCAGCGCCTCTACTCCGAGTCTCTCTCGGGTGACTGAACTTCTCACCCTATCTCGAAGGGAGATGCCAGCCACCCTTCTGAGGAAACTCATTTCAGCCGCTTGTATCCGCGATCTTATTCTTTCGGTCATGACCCACACTTCATGACCGTAGGTGAGAGTAGGAATGTAGATAGCTCGGTAAACCGAGAGCTTTGCCTTCTGGCTCAACTCTCGTTTCGTCACAACAGTGCGGCAGAGAGACTACAATGCTGCCCCAGCTGCTTCGATTCTCCGGCTGATTTCCGTCTCCATCTTTCCCTCACTCGTGAACAAGACCCCGAGATACTTAAAACTCCTCCACCTGGGACAGAGTCTCGTTCTATACCTGGACTGTACAAACCATCGGTTTCCTGCTGAGAACCATGGCCTCAGATTTGGAGATGCTGATCCTCATTCCAGCCGCTGAACACTCGGCTGCGAACCGATCACTAGTGCAGTGTTTACTTAATTCCAATTTTAAACTCACTAAAACACTAGATTACTTTTGAAAATTATTTCGGTGAACAAGCAGTTGCAAGTCTTTCTTCACACTGCCAACTAGTGGCCTGGCATGCATATTACACCACTTTCACCTGTTTTTTGGAAACTCTGCACAAACAAAAACACGGTTATCATTTACGCCACACATGGGTTCCATAGTGTAGTAGTTATCACGTCTGCTTAACACGCAGAAAGTCCTGGGTTCGATTCCCAGTGGAACTATGTCTATCACAAGCAAAATAGCTGCAGTGTCCCTACAGTTAATGCTTTGCTTACACTTATTCTGCAAAATATGATAGTGCAGTGTTTACGTAAGTCCAATTTTATTCTCTTTCTCACTGGCACTCATCGAAGGCGGACGCTTATTTTTCCCTCTCCCTTATCTCACCTGCTTTCTTCTTTGTTTTAACTTTCTTCTTGCTTCTTTTTGCACTGCTCTCTAAACTCTAAACAATGGAATTTATCAACTGGCCTCGCAACAAATTTGTTAAGGGGGAACCTGCCTGTCTTGGCGGAACGGTTGCTGCTAGACATGCGACGGACTCTTGGGAGAAGAGGAGTGCTGGATGCCTGGTGACCCGTCGAGGACGTTGAAGATATCTACCTATTTGGAACATAATAACGGGACATCTGCTGATTGGATTTCTCTGGCGTATCGACACATTGGAAGACGCTGACAGGAGTTCAAAGTACACTAAAGCTGCCACAAATGATTGGAGGAGGCGAGCAGAACAGTGGGCACTGAGACTTTTGGGATTTTTTCACCAAGACACAAAAGTACTTATGAAAAAGATTTACACAAACACACAGTTGCAAGTCTTTCTTCACACTGCCAACTAGTGGCCTGACATGCATATTACACCACTTTCACCTGTTTTTTGGAAACTGCACAAACGAAAACATGGTTGCTCTTTCTGACACACATGGGTTCCGCAGTGTAGTCGTTCTCACGTCTGCTTTACACGCAGTAGGTCCTGGGTTCGATTCCCAATGGAACCATGTCTACCACAAGCAGAACAACTGCAGTGTTGCTCAAGTTGAACCTGTGACTAACACTTGTCGCGCAAAATATACCATTTCCACACAGCGTGAAGGAATGACAAGCATGCATGCCAACTGCTTTTGTTCATAAGACTTGTCAAGCATCTTTGTTGATACAATAATTATAAGTAAAAATTCTGCTGTTTTGGTTGTGTAAGAGTAAAGTAGTGAAAAGTATATGGTTCCACTGGGAATCGAACCCAGGCCCTTTTGCATGTAAAGCAGACATGATATCAACTGCACTATGGAACCTATAGATTTGCTGTATATAATGTAACAACATGTCAACATACCTGAATATAGTTAGAACCAAGTTCACACTAGGAATGTCTAACTTCTTTGAGTTCCCAAAACTACTGAAAATTGTGTAATATTCATGCCGGGCCACTGGTTGGTGATGTGATGGAAAATTTGCAAATGCGTGTTCACCAAAATATAAATATAACACACATATTTTTCAAAAACACTTTTGTATTTTTGTGAGTTTAAAGTTGGAACTAAGTAAATACTGCACTAGTGGTGTGATAATGGTATAATTTATGCGACAAGTGTTAGCAAATCTGCAGTTGCTTTTGAGGTGATAGACATGGTTCCACTGGGAATCGAACCCAGGACCTTCTGCGTGTTAAGCAGACGTGATAACTACTACACTATGGAACCCATGTGTGTCAGAAACGACAACAGTGTTTTCGTTTGCGCAGTGTTTCTAAAAAAAACAACTGAAAATGGTGTAATGTGCATGCCAGGCCACTAGTTGGCAGTGTTTAGAAAGACTTGCAACTGCTTCTACACATAAATATTTTTCAAAAGCACTTTTGTGTATTCGTGAGTTTAAAATTAAACCTAAGTAAATACTGCACTATCATTGTTTTAATGATATATTTTGTCCATCAACATTTTTATAACTTACATATTTAAATAACAGAACCCCCTCTCCCCCCCAACTATGACGTTGTGCATGCCTGCAGCCTTTCTTCGCCAACTAGTGGCCTGGCATGCACATTACACCACTTTCAGTTGTTTTACGAAACTCTGTGGAAAAAAACACAGTAGAGCTTCCAAATGTGCATGGGTTCCATAGTGTAGTAGTTATCACATCTGCTTAACACGCAGAAGGTCCTGGGTTCGATTCCCAGTGGAACCATGTCTATCACAAAATTAGAAACAGAGGTGTTACTACTTTTTAAACACAGGGGGTTGCTTATCCCCCCAAAAATGCACTAATCATGATAAAATAATAATTGTGTTTTATTATGATTCTTATTACTCTACATGAATCAGATAATTTCTACTTTACACTCTGTAGTAAATGAAAACTTGATAGATTTCTAATTATATTTAAGTGAGTAATGACAGGTTATATGATTATTTAAAATCATATTTTGGCCACTTTATATTGAATTTTTTGGCAAAAAAAACTTTCTTTAAAAAAATATTTAGGGAGGTTGATTTAGATATGTTGTAGATATGTTAATCCCATCTGTAAAACAATAAATAACAATATCTAAGGTTTTTACATATGTTTTAAAAATTGCTAAGAATTAGAACCAAGTTCAAACTAGGAATGTTAAAGTTAAAGTGCCACTAGTTGGTGATGTGAAGAAAAACTAAACTTTCCATCCAGGTCTTACAGAATAGTTTGTCGGTGTTTGTGTGACTTAAAGATTTGTGTCATGTACACTTTGGGTTGTGTTTGTGAAAAATACTGTTTTACATTGTAAATATTTCACTGTGTTTTTATTCATGTACCGATACCAAAAGTGACAAAAAACACTGTCATATGAATGTCAGGCCACCAGCTTGCCACTTCATATACAGTATATATATATAGTCATGGTTCCACTGGGAATGGAACCCAGGACCTTCTGCGTGTAAAGCAGACGTGATAACTACTACACTATGGAACCCATGAGTGTCATGAAAGTTTGTGCAGAGTGGATAAATTGTGTATGTAGAAGTCTCAAAATAACCAAAAATGGTGTAATATCCATGCCAGGCCACTTGTTGGCGATGTAAAGGAATGACAGCCATGCATGCCAACTGCTTTTTCTCTTAAGGCTTGCCAAGCGTCTTTGTTGATACAATAATTTGAAGTAAGAATTCTACTGTTTTGGTTGTGTAAGAGTAAAGTAGTGAAAAGTACATGGTTCCACTGGGAATCGAACCCAGGACCTTCTGCGTGTTAAGCAGACGTGATAACTACTACACTATGGAACCCACTTGTGGCAAAACTACAACCGTGTTTTCGTTTGCGCAGTGTTTCTAAAAAACAACTGAAAATAGTGTAATGTGCATGCCAGGCCACTAGTTGGCAGTGTGAAGAAAGACTTGCAAATTCTTATTCTCCTAAATATTTTTTCAAAAGCACTTTTGTGTATTCATGAGTTTAAAATTGGACCCAAGTAAATACTGCACTAGCATTGTTTTAATGACATATTTTGTCTATCAATATATTTCTTTAAATTTACGTATTTAAATTACAGAAAAAGAAAAACGGAAAAATCTCAACTATGACACCGTTGTGCATCCCTGTAGCCTTTCTTTAAATCGCCAACTAGTGGCCTGGCATGCACATTACACCACTTTCAGTTGTTTTTACGAAACTCTGTGAAAAAAAAACACAGTCGAGCTTCCTGCCACGCATGGGTTCCATAGTGTAGTAGTTATCACGTCTGCTTAACACGCAGAAGGTCCTGGGTTCGATTCCCAGTGGAACCATGTACTTTTCTTCACTTTAATCTTACACAACCAAAACAGTAGAATGTTTACTTAAAATTGTTTTATCAACAGTGACAAAGACACTTGACAAGCCTTAAGAGAAAAAGCAGTTGGCATGCATGCTTGTCAATCCTTTACATCGCTAACTAGTGGCCTGGCATGTATATTACACCACTTTTGGTTATTTTGAGACTTCTACATACACAATTTATCCACTCTGCACAAACGCAAACACGGTAGACTTTCATGACACACATGGGTTCCATAGTGTAGTAGTTATCACGTCTGCTTAACACGCAGAAGGTCCTGGGTTCGATTCCCAGTGGAACCATGTCTAACACAAAGTTAGAAACAGAGGTGTTACTAGTTTTTAAACAAAGGGGGTTGCTTGTCCCCCAAAAGTTGCACTAATGATAAAATAATAATTGTGTTTTATTATGATTCGTACTACTCTACATGAATCAGATAATTTCTACTTTACACTCTGTAGGAAATGAAAACTTGATAGATTTCTAATTATATTGAAGTGAATAATGACAGGTTATATGATTATTTAAAATCATATTTTGGCCACTTTATATTGAATTTGTTGGCACTTTTTTGTTAAAAAAACAAAACAAAAAAAACTTTCTTTAAAAAAATATTTAGGGAGGTTAATTTAGATATGTTGTAGATATGTTAATCCCATCTGTAAAAAAATAAATAATAATAATGAAGGTTTTTACATATTTAAAAAAAAATCGCTAAGAATTAGAACCAAGTTCCAACTAGGAATGTTAAAGTTAAAGTGCCAATGATTGTCTCACACACACACTAGGTGTGGCGAAATGATTCTCTGCATTTGACCCATCACCCTTGTTTAACTACTTTGAGTTCCCAAAACAACTGAAAATGGTGTAATATACATGCCAGGTCACTAGTTGGTGATGTGAAGAAAAACTAAACTTTCCATCCAGGTTTTACAGAATAGTTTGTCGGTGTTTGTGTGACTTAAAGATTTGTGTCATGTACACTTTGGGTTGTGTTTGTGAAAAATACTGTTTTACATTGTAAATATTTCACTGTGTTTTTATTCATGTACCGATACCAAAAGTGACAAAAAACACTGTCATATGAATGTCAGGCCACCAGCTTGCCACTTTATATACAGTATATATATATAGTCATGGTTCCACTGGGAATCGAACCCAGGATCTTCTGCGTGTTAAGCAGACGTGATAACTACTACAATATGGAACCCATGTGTGTCATGAAAGTCTACCGTGTTTGCGTTTGTGCAGAGTGGATAAATTGTGTATGTAGAAGTCTCAAAATAACCAAAAATGGTGTAATATACATGCCAGGCCACTAGTTGGCGATGTGAAGGAATGACAGCCATGCATGCCAACTGCTTTTTCTCTTAAGGCTTGCCAAGCGTCTTTGTTGATACAATAATTTTAAGTAAAAATTCTACTGTTTTGGTTGTGTAAGAGTAAAGTAGTGAAAAGTACATGGTTCCACTGGGAATCGAACCCTGGACCTTCTGCGTGTAAAGCAGACATGATAACTACTACACTATGGAACCTATAGACTTGCAGTATATAATGTAACAACATGTCAACATACCTGAATATAGTTAGAACCAAGTTCAAACTAGGAATGTTTAACTTCTTTGAGGTCCCAAAACAACTAAAAATGGTGTAATGTGCATGCCAGGCCACTAGTTGGCGATGTGAAGGAAGATTTGCAAATGCTTGTTCACCGAAATATAAACATAACACATACCTATTTTTCAAAAACACTTTTGTGTTTTGTGAGTTTAAAGTAAGTAAATACTGCACTAGCGGTGTGATAATGGTATAATTTGTGAAACAAGTGTTTGATTGGGGTAGATATGGTTCCACTGGGAATCGAACCCAGGACCTTTTGCGTGTTAAGCAGACGTGATAACTACTACACAATGGAACCCACTTGCGGCAAAAACTACAACCGTGCTTTCGTTTGCGCAGTGTTTCTAAAAAAACCAACTGAAAATAGTGTAATGTGCATGCCAGGCCACTAGTTGGCAGTGTGAAGAAAGACTTGCAAATTCTTGTTCTCCTAAATATTTTTTCAAAAGCACTTTTGTGTATTCATGAGTTTAAAATTGGACCCAAGTAACTACTGCACTAGCATTGTTTTAATGACATATTTTGTCTATCAATATATTTCTTTAAATTTACGTATTTAAATTACAGAAAAAAAACCCGGAAAAATCTCAACTATGACACCGTTGTGCATCCCTGTAGCCTTTCTTTACATCGCCAACTAGTGGCCTGGCATGCACATTACACCACTTTCAGTTGTTTTACGAAACTCTGTGGAAAAAAAACACAGTAGAGCTTCCTGCCACGCATGGGTTCCATAGTGTAGTAGTTATCACGTCTGCTTAACACGCAGAAGGTCCTGGGTTCGATTCCCAGTGGAACCATGTACTTTTCTTCACTTTAATCTTACACAACCAAAACAGTAGAATGTTTACTTAAAATTGTTGTATCAACAGTGACAAAGACACTTGACAAGCCTTAAGAGAAAAAGCAGTTGGCATGCATGCTTGTCATTCCTTTACATCGCCAACTAGTGGCCTGGCAAGTATATTACACCCATTTTGGTTATTTTGGTACTCCTACGTACACAAATAATCCACTCTGCACAAATGAAAACACGGTAAACCTTTTTTTCACACATGGGTTCCATAGTGTAGTAGTTATCACGTCTGCTTAACACGCAGAAGGTTCTGGGTTCGATTCCCAGTGGAACCATGTCTATCACAAAGTTAGAAACAGAGGTGTTACTAGTTTTTAAACAAAGGGGGTTGCTTGTCCCCCAAAAGTTGCACTAATAATGATAAAATAATAATTGTGTTTTATTATGATTCGTAATACTCTACATGAATCAGATAATTTCTACTTTACACTCTGCAGTAAATGAAAACTTGATAGATTTCTAATTATATTTAAGTGAATAATGACAGGTTATATGATTATTTAAAATCATATTTTGGCCACTTTATATTGAATTTGTTGGCACTTTTTTGTTAAAAAAACACAAAAAAAAAAAACTTTCTTTAAAAAAATATTTAGGGAGGTTAATTTACATATGTCGTAGATATGTTAATCCCATCTGTAAAAAAATAAATAATAATAATGAAGGTTTTTACATATGTTTTAAAAAATTGCTAAGAATTAGAACCAAGTTCCAACTAGGAATGTTAAAGTTAAAGTGCCAATGATTGTCACACACACACTAGGTGTGGTGAAATTATTCTCTGCATTTGACCCATCACCCTTGTTTAACTACTTTGAGTTCCCAAAACAACTGAAAATGGTATAATATACATGCCAGGCCACTAGTTGGTGATGTGAAGAAAAACTAAACTTTCCATCCAGGTCTTACAGAATAGTTTGTCGGTGTTTGTGTGACTTAAAGATTTGTTGTCATGTACACTTTGAGTTGTTTTTGTGAAAAATACTGTTTTACATTGTAAATATTACTGTGTTTTTATTCATGTACCGATACCAAAAGTGACAAAAACCACTGTCATATGAATGTCAGGCCACCAGCTTGCCACTTTATATACAGTATATATATATATAGTCATGGTTCCACTAGGAATCGAACCCAGGACCTTCTGCGTGTAAAGCAGACGTGATAACTACTACACTATGGAACCCATGTGTGTCATGAAAGTCTACCGTGTTTGCGTTTGTGCAGAGTGGATAAATTGTGTATGTAGAAGTCTCAAAAAAAACAAAAATGGTGTAATATACATGCCAGGCCACTAGTTGGCGATGTGAAGGAATGACAGTCATGCATGCCAACTGCTTTTTCTCTTAAGGCTTGCCAAGCGTCTTTGTTGATACAAATATTTGAAGTAAAAATTGTACTATTTTGGTTGTGTAAGAGTAAAGTAGTGAAAAGTACATGGTTTTACTGGGAATCGAACCCTGGATCTTCTGCGTGTAAAGCAGACATGATAACTACTACACTATGGAACCTATAAATGTTTTGTATATAATTTAACAAATGTCAACAAACCTTCATATATTTAGAACCAAGTTCAAATTAGGAATGTTTTAGTTCTTTGCGTTCCCAAAACAACTGAAAATGGTGCAATGTGCACGCCAGGCCACTAGTTGGCGATGTGAAGGAAGATTTGCAAATGCTTGTTCACCGAAATATAAACATAACACACACCTATTTTTCAAAAACACTTTGTCTTTTGTGAGTTTAAAGTAAGTAAATACTGCACTAGTGGTGTGATAATGGTATAATTTGTGCAACAAGTGTTTGGTTTGGGTAGACATGGTTCCACTGGGAATCGAACCCAGGACCTTCTGCGTGTTAAGCAGACGTGATAACTACTACATTATGGAACCCACTTGTGGCTAAAACTACAACTGTGTTTTCGTTTGCGCAGTGTTTCTAAAAAAACAACTGAAAATAGTGTAATGTGCATGCCAGGCCACTAGTTGGCAGTGTGAAGAAAGAATTGCAAATGCTTGTTCACCTAAATATTTTTCAAAAGCACTTTTGTGTATTCGTGAGTTTAAAATTGGACCCAAGTAAATACTGCACTAGCATTGTTTTAATGACATATTTTGTACATCAATATATTTCTTTAAATTTAAGTATTTAAATTACAGAAAAAAAACCCGGAAAAATCTCAACCATGACACCGTGGTGCATCCCTGTAGCCTTTCTTTACATCGCCAACTAGTGGCCTGGCATGCACATTACACCACTTTCAGTTGTTTTATGAAACTCTGTGAAAAAAAAACACAGTAGAGCTTCCTGCCACGCATGGGTTCCATAGTGTAGTAGTTATCATGTCTGCTTAACACGCAGAAGGTCCTGGGTTCGATTCCCAGTGGAACCATGTACTTTTCTTCACTTTAATCTTACACAACCAAAACAGTAGAATGTTTACTTAAAATTGTTGTATCAACAGTGACAAAGACACTTGACAAGCCTTAAGAGAAAAAGCAGTTGGCATGCATGCTTGTCATTCCTTTACATCGCCAACTAGTGGCCTGACATGTATATTACACCCATTTTGGTTATTTTGGTACTCCTACGTACACAAATAATCCACTCTGCACAAATGAAAACACGGTGAACCTTTCTTTCAGACATGGGTTCCATAGTGCAGTAGTTATCACGTCTGCTTAACACGCAGAAGGTCCTGGGTTCGATTCCCAGTGGAACCATGTCTATCACAAAGTTAGAAACAGAGGTGTTACTAGTTTTTAAACAAAGGGGGTTGCTTGTCCCCCAAAAGTTGCACTAATAATGATAAAATAATAATTGTGTTTTATTGATCATTTCTACTTTACACTCTGCAGTAAATGAAAACTTGATAGATTTCTAATTATATTTAAGTGAATAATGACAGGTTATATGATTATTTAAAATCATATTTTGGCCACTTTATATTGAATTTGTTGGCACTTTTTTGTTAAAAAAACAAAACAAAAAAAACTTTCTTTAAAAAAATATTTACGGAGGTTAATTTAGATATGTTGTAGATATGTTAATCCCATCTGTAAAAAAATAAATAATAATAATGAAGGTTTTTACATATGTTTTAAAAAATTGCTAAGAATTAGAACCAAGTTCCAACTAGGAATGTTAAAGTTAAAGTGCCAATGATTGTCACACACACACTAGGTGTGGTGAAATTATTCTCTGCATTTGACCCATCACCCTTGTTTAACTACTTTGAGTTCCCAAAACAACTGAAAATGGTATAATATACATGCCAGGCCACTAGTTGGTGATGTGAAGAAAAACTAAACTTTCCATCCAGGTCTTACAGAATAGTTTGTCGGTGTTTGTGTGACTTAAAGATTTGTTGTCATGTACACTTTGAGTTGTTTTTGTGAAAAATACTGTTTTACATTGTAAATATTACTGTGTTTTTATTCATGTACCGATACCAAAAGTGACAAAAACCACTGTCATATGAATGTCAGGCCACCAGCTTGCCACTTTATATACAGTATATATATATATAGTCATGGTTCCACTAGGAATCGAACCCAGGACCTTCTGCGTGTAAAGCAGACGTGATAACTACTACACTATGGAACCCATGTGTGTCATGAAAGTCTACCGTGTTTGCGTTTGTGCAGAGTGGATAAATTGTGTATGTAGAAGTCTCAAAAAAAACAAAAATGGTGTAATATACATGCCAGGCCACTAGTTGGCGATGTGAAGGAATGACAGTCATGCATGCCAACTGCTTTTTCTCTTAAGGCTTGCCAAGCGTCTTTGTTGATACAAATATTTGAAGTAAAAATTGTACTATTTTGGTTGTGTAAGAGTAAAGTAGTGAAAAGTACATGGTTTTACTGGGAATCGAACCCTGGATCTTCTGCGTGTAAAGCAGACATGATAACTACTACACTATGGAACCTATAAATGTTTTGTATATAATTTAACAAATGTCAACAAACCTTCATATATTTAGAACCAAGTTCAAATTAGGAATGTTTTAGTTCTTTGCGTTCCCAAAACAACTGAAAATGGTGCAATGTGCACGCCAGGCCACTAGTTGGCGATGTGAAGGAAGATTTGCAAATGCTTGTTCACCGAAATATAAACATAACACACACCTATTTTTCAAAAACACTTTGTCTTTTGTGAGTTTAAAGTAAGTAAATACTGCACTAGTGGTGTGATAATGGTATAATTTGTGCAACAAGTGTTTGGTTTGGGTAGACATGGTTCCACTGGGAATCGAACCCAGGACCTTCTGCGTGTTAAGCAGATGTGATAACTACTACACTATGGAACCCACTTGCGGTCGAAACTACAACTGTGTTTTCGTTTGAGCAGTGTTTCTAAAAAAAACTACTGAAAATAGTGTAATGTGCATGCCAAGCCACTAGTTGGCAGTGTGAAGAAAGACGTGCAAATACTTGTTCACCTAAATATTTTTCAAAAGCACTTTTGTGTATTCATGAGTTTAAAATTGGACCTAAGTAAATACTGGACTAGCATTGTTTTAATGACATATTTTGTCCATCAATTTTTTTTTATAACTTACATATTTAAAATAAAGGAAAATAAAATCCAAAAAAATCTCAACTTTGACGCCACTGTGCATCCTTGTAGCCTTTCTTTACATCGCCAACTAGTGGCCTGGCATGCACATTACACCACTTTCAGTTGTTTTACAAAACTCTGTGTAAAAGAAAACACAGTAAACCTTCCTGATTCTCATGGGCTTCATAGTGTAGTAGTTATCACATCTGCTTTAATGCAGAAGGTCCTGGGTTCGATTCCCAGTGGAACACATATCTCACAAAATATACCATTGCCATGTATTACACCGTTTTCAGTTGTTTTGGGAACTCAAAGTAGTCAAACATTCTTCGTAAGAACTTGTTTGTAATTTTATGCCAATTTTTAAGACATATGTAAAAACCTTAATTAGGTGTTTGCATTTTTAAAGATATGATGAACATATCTAGAACATATTTAGATGAATTCCCCTAAATATTTTATTTTTTCATTTTTTTGTTTTTTACAAAAAGGTGCCAATAAATTCCATATAAAGTGGCCGGTATATGATTTTAAATAATCATATAACCTGTCATTATTCATTTAAATATGATTATAAATCTGTCAAGTTTTCATTTACTACAGAGTGTAAAGTAGAAATTATCTGATTCATGTAGATAAATACAAATCATTATAAAACATAATCATGAATTATGACTATAATATTATTAGTGCATTGAACATTGTTTTATTTATATGCACATATGTTTACATCTTGTCTTATTATATATGACACATCCATATGTTCCATAGTGTAGTAGTTATTAGGGCTGCAACTAACAATTAATTTGATAATCGATTAATCTGTCGATTATTACTTCGATTAATCGATTGATAATCGGATAAAAGAGACGAACTACATTTCTATCCTTTCCAGTATTTTATTGAAAAAAGCCCCAGCATACTGGCACCATACTTATTTTGATTACTGTTTCTCAGCTGTTTGTACATATTGCAGTTTATAAATAAAGGTTTATAAAGAAAAACAAAACAAAACATTTTTTAAAAGAAAAAAATAATAATAATAATAATTGCCTCTGCGCATGCGCATAGCATAGATCCAATGAATCGATGACTAAATTAATCGCCAACTATTTTTAGAATTGATTTTAATCGACTTAATCGATTAGTTGTTGCAGCCCTAGTAGTTATACTTTAAGGCACAGTTTGTCTTATAACTTACATCACTGTGTATACAGTGTACACCAATTTTAGTCGTTTTTGGGAACTCTGCATGAAAAAACACAAAGTAAGCCTTCCTAACTCACATGGGTTCCATAGTGTAGGAGTTATCACGTCTGCTTTACACGCAGAAGGTCCTGGGTTCGATTCCCAGTGGAACCATATGTATCACAAGCAAACAACGGCATTGCTGAAGATCAACATTTTGCTAACACTTATTCTGCAAAATATACCATCACTAGTGCAGTATTTACTTAGTTCCAATTTTAAACTCTTGAATACACAAAAGTACTTTTGAAAAATATTTCAGTGAACAAGCAGTTGCAAGTCTTTCTTTACACTGCCAACTAGTGGCAAAAACACAGCTGGCTTTTCTGAAACACATAGGTTCCATAGTGTAGTAGTTATCACGTCTGCTTAATGTGCAGATGGTCCTGGGTTCGATTCCCAGTGAGAACATGTTTACCACAAGCAAAATTCCTGCAGTGTTCTTCCAAATGATGATTTGCTTACACTTATACTGCAAAATTTACCAGTGCTAGCGCAGTATTCACTTAGGTACAATGTAAAAACTCTTTCTCACTGGCACTCATCAAAGGTGGACGCTCCCTTTTCCATCTCCCTTATCTCACCTGCTTTCTTCTTTGTTTTGTCTTGTTTCAACTTTCTTGTTGTCTCTTTTTGCACTGCTCTCTAAACTCTAATCCAGTGTTTTTCAACCTTTTTTGAGCCAAGGCACATTTTTTGCATTAAGAAAATCCGGAGGCACACCACCAGCAGAAATCATAAACTCAGTTGACAGTTAAAAGTTGTTGTCGCAATTATTGGATATGACTTTAAAGCATAACCAAGCATGCATCAATATAGCTCTTGTCTCAAAGTAGGTGTACTGTCACCACCTGTCACATCATGCCATGACTTATTTGGAGTTGTTTTGCTGTTTTCCTGTGTGTAGTGTTGTAGTTCTTGTCTTGCGCTCCTATTTTGGTGGCTTTTTTTCTTTTTTTGGTATTTTCCTGTAGCAGCTTCATGTCTTCCTTTGAGCGATATTTCCTGCATCTACTTCGTTTTAGCAATCAAGAATATTTCAGTTGTTTTTATCCTTCTTTGTGGGGACATTGTTGATTGTCATGTCATGTTCGGATGTACATTGTGGACACCGTCTTTGCTCCACAGTAAGTTTTTGCTGTTGTCCAGCATTCTGTTTTCGTTTACTTTGTAGCCAGTTCAGTTTTAGTTTTGTTCTGCATAGCCTTCCCTAAGCTTCAATGCCTTTTCTTAGGGGCACTCACCTTTTGTTTATTTTTGGTTTAAGCATAAGACACCTTTTTACCTGCATTTACAAAGCAATTAGCTACCGGCTGCCACCTACTGATATGGAAGAGTATTACACGGTTACTCTGCCGAGCTCTAGACAGCACCGACACTCAACAACAACAACACATAATTTGGAGACTATAATTACTGGTTTGCAAAAAAATGTTTTTAACCCAAATATGTTAAATTAGATAATCTCCCACGGCACACCAGACTGTATCTCACGGCACACTTGTGTGCCGCGGCACAGTGGTTGAAAAACACTGCTCTAAACAATGGAATTTATCAACTTGCCTCTCAACAAATTTGTCAAGGGGAACCTGCCTGTCTTGGCGGAATGGTTGCTGCTGGACACGCGACAGACTCTTGGGAGAAGAGGAGTGCTGCGTGCCTGGCGACCCGTCGAGGACGTTGAAGATATCTACCTATTCGGAACATGATAACAGGCCATCTGCTGATTGGATTTCTCTGGCGTATCGACACATTGGAAGACGCTGACAGCCGTTCGAAGTACCTTAAAGCTGCCACAAATGACTGAGGAATGCGAGCAGAACAGTGAGACCTTTGTGACTTTTGACTATATTGCAATCTTTGGCAACATCTTGGTCCTGGGTTCAATTCCCAGTGGAAACCATGACTATCACAAACAAAGCATTGCTAAAGATAAGGATTTTGCTAACACTATAAAATATATCATTACCACAATGCTAGTGCAGTATTTACTTAGTTGCAATTTTAAACTCACTAATACACAAAAGTACTTTTGAAAAATATTTACACAAACACACAGTTGCAAGTCTTTCTTCACACTGCTAACTAGTGGCCTGGCATGCATATTACACCATTTTCACCTGTTTTGTGGAAACTATGCACAAACGAAAACATGGTTGCCCTTTCTGACACACGTGGGTTCTATAGTGTAGTAGTTATCACGTCTGCTTAACACGCAGAAGGTCCTGGGTTCGATTCCTAGTGGAACCATGTCTATCACAAAGTTAGAAACAGAGGCGTCACTAGTTTTTTCACACCGGGGGTTACTTATCACCCAAAAGTTACACTCATAATGATACAATCATAATCATGTTTTATTATGATAATGATGACGTGAATAAAATAATCTCTACTTTACACTTTGTAGTAAATGAAAACTCAACAGATTTATAATCATGTTTTAGTGAATATTTACAGGTTGTATGATTTTATGGAATCATATTTTGGCCATTTTATATATATAGTCATGGTTTCACTGGGAATCGAACCCAGGACCTTCTGCCTATAAAGCAGACGTGATAACTACTACACTATGGAACCCATGTGTGTCAGGAAGGGTTTACCGTGTTTGCGTTTGTGCAGAGTGAATTGATTGTGTATGTAGAAGTCTCAAAATAACCAAAAGTGGTGTAATATGCATGCCAGGCCACTAGTTGGCGATGTATAGAAAGAAGCTACAAGCATGCATGCCAACTGCTTTTTCTCTTAACTCTTGTCAAGTGTCTTTGTCACTGTTGATACAACAATTTTAAGTAAACATTCTACTGTTTTGGTTGTGTAAGAGTAAAGTACATGGTTCCACTGAGAATCGAACCCAGGACCTTCTGCATGTAAAGCAGACATGATAACTACTACGCTATGCAACCTTTAGATATGTCATATGAAATGTGACAATATGTCAACATACCTGCATGTAGTTAGAACCAGGTTCAAACTAGGAATGTTTCACTACTTTAAGTTCCCAGCACAACTAAAAATGGTGTAATGTGCATGCCAGGCCACTAGTTTGCAGTATGAAGGAATATTTGCAAATGCTTGTTCACTGAAATATAAATATAACATACACATATTTTTCATAAACACTATTGTGTTTTTGTGAGTTTAAAGTTGGAACTAAATAAATACTGCACTAGTGGTGTGATAATGGTATAATTTGCACGACAAGTGTTAGCAAAACTGCAGTTGCTTTGGCTGTAATAGTTATGGTTCCACTGGGAATTGAACCCAGGGCCTTCTGCGTGTCAGGAAGATGTGATAACTACTACACTATGGAACCCATGTGTGTAAGTAACTACAACCGTGTTTTTGTTTGCGCAGTGTTTCTGAAAAAACAACTGAAAATAGTTTAATATGCATGCCAGGCCACTAGTTGGCAGTGTGAAGAAAGACTGCTTGTACACCTAAATATTATTCAAAAGCACTTTTGTGTATTTGTGAGTTTAAAATTAAACCTAAGTAAATACTGCACTTACACACTATTTTGTCTATCAACATTTTTTATAACTTACATATTTCAATTATAGAACCCCCCCAACTATGACGTTGTGCATGCCTGCAGCCTTTCTTCGCCAACTAGTGGCCTGGCATGCACATTACACCACTTTCAGTTGTTTTACGAAACTCTGTGGAAAAAAAACACAGTAGAGCTTCCTGCCACGCATGGGTTCCATAGTGTAGTAGTTATCACGTCTGCTTAACACGCAGAAGGTCCTGGGTTCGATTCCCAGTGGAACCATGTACTTTTCTTCACTTTAATCTTACACAACCAAAACAGTAGAATGTTTACTTAAAATTGTTGTATCAACAGTGACAAAGACACTTGACAAGAGTTAAGAGAAAAAGCAGTTGGCATGCATGCTTGTCATTCCTTTACAACGCCAACTAGTGGCCTGGCATGCATATTACACCACTTTTGGTTATTTTGGTACTCCAATGTACACAAATAATCCACTCTGCACAAATGAAAACAAGGTAAACCTTTCGTTCACACATGGGTTCCATAGTGTAGTAGTTATCACGTCTGCTTAACACGCAGAAGGTCCTGGGTTCGATTCCCAGTGGAACCATGTCTATCACAAAGTTAGAAACAGAGGTGTTACTAGTTTTTAAACAAAGGGGGTTGCTTGTCCCCCAAAAGTTGCACTAATGATAAAATAATAATTGTGTTTTATTATGATTCATATTACTCTACATGAATCAGATCATTTCTACTTTACACTCTGTAGGAAATGAAAACTTGATAGATTTCTAATTATATTTAAGTGAATAATTACAGGTTATATGATTATTTAAAATCATATTTTGGCCACTTTATATTGAATTTTTTGGCACTTTTTTGTTAAAAAAACAAAACAAAAAAAACTTTCTTTAAAAAAATATTTACGGAGGTTAATTTAGATATGTTGTAGATATGTTAATCCCATCTGTAAAAAAATAAATAATAATAATGAAGGTTTTTACATATGTTTTAAAAACTTGCTAAGAATTAGAACCAAGTTCCAACTACAAATGTTAAAGTTAAAGTGCCAGTGATTGTCACACACACACTAGGTGTGGTAAAATTATTCTCTGCATTTGACCCATCACCCTTGTTTAACTACTTTGAGTTCCCAAAACAACTGAAAATGGTGTAATGTGCATGCCAGGCCACTAGTTGGCGATGTGAAGTGTTTAAGTGAATAATGACAGGTTATATGATTATTTAAAATCATATTTTGGCCACGTTATATTGAATTTTTTGGCACTTTTTTGTTAAAAAAAACAAAAAAAAACTTTCTTTAAAAAAATATTTAGGGAGGTTAATTTAGATATGTTGTAGATATGTTAATCCCATCTGTAAAACAATAAATAACAATATTTAAGGTTTTTACATATGTTTTAAAAATTGCTAAGAATTAGACCCAAGTTCAAACTAGGAATGTTAAAGTTAAAGTGCCACTAGTTGGTGATGTGAAGAAAAACTAAACTTTCCGTCCAGGTCTTACAGAATAGTTTGTCGGTGTTTGTGTGACTTAAAGATTTGTGTCATGTACACTTTGGGTTGTGTTTGTGAAAAATACTGTTTTACATTGTAAATATTTCACTGTGTTTTTATTCATGTACCGATACCAAAAGTGACAAAAAACACTGCCATATGAATGTCAGTCCACCAGCTTGCCACTTCATATACAGTATATATATATAGTCATGGTTACACTGGGAATCGAACCCAGGACCTTCTGCGTGTTAAGCAGACGTGATAACTACAACACTATGGAACCCATGTGTGTCATGAAAGTCTACTGTGTTTGCGTTTGTGCAGAGTGGATAAATTGTGTATGTAGAAGTCTAAAAATAACCAAAAGTGGTGTAATATACATGCCAGGCCACTAGTTGGCGATGTGAAGGAATGACAGCCCATGCATGCCAACTGCTTTTTCTCTTAAGGCTTGCCAAGCATCTTTGTTGATACAATAATTTGAAGTAAAAATTCTACTGTTTTGGTTGTGTAAGAGTAAAGTATTGAAAAGTACAAGGTTCCACTGGGAATCGAACCCAGGACCTTCTGCGTGTAAAGCAGACATGATAACTACTACACTATGGAACCTATAGACTTGCTGTATATAATGTAACAACATGTCAACATACCTGAATATAGTTAGAACCAAGTTCAAACTAGGAATGTTTAACTACTTTGAGTTCCCAAAACAACTGAAAATGGTGTAATGTGTATGCCAGGCCACTAGTTGGCGATGTGAAGGAAGATTTGCAAATGCTTGTTCACCGAAATATAAACATAACATACACCTATTTTTCGAAAACACTTTTATGTTTTGTGAGTTTAAAGTAAGTAAGTACTGCACTAGCGGTGTGATAATGGTATAATTTGTGCAACAAGTGTTTGGTTGGGGTGGACATGGTTCCACTGGGAATCGAACCCAGGACCTTCTGCGTGTAAAGCAGACGTGATAACTACTACACTATGGAACCCACTTGTGGCAAAAACTACAACTGTGTTTTCGTTTGCGCAGTGTTTCTAAAAAAACTACTGAAAATAGTGTAATGTGCATGCCAAGCCACTAGTTGGCAGTGTGAAGAAAGACTTGCAAATGCTTGTTCACAAAAATATTTTTCAAAAGCACTTTTGTGTATTCGTGAGTTTAAAATTGGACCTAAGTAAATACTGCACTATCGTTGTTTTAATGACATATTTTGTCCATCAATTTTGTTTTATAACCGCCCATGTGCAGCTGAGATAGGCTCCAGCGCCCCCGCGACCCCAAAGGGAATAAGCGGTAGAAAATGGATGGATGGATGGAACTTAAATATTTAAATTAAAGAAAAATAAAATCCAAAAAAATCTCAACTTTGACGCCACTGTGCATCCCTGTAGCCTTTCTTTACATCACAAAACTCTGTGTAAAAGAAAACACAGTAAACCTTCCTGATGCTCATGGGCTTCATAGTGTAGTCGTTATCACATCTGCTTTAATGCAGAAGGTCCTGGGTTCGATTCCCAGTGGAACACAAAATATACCATTACCACACCATATATTACACCGTTTTCAGTTGTCTTGGGAACTCAAAGTAGTCAAACATTCTTCATAAGCACTTGGTTGTAATTTTATGCCAATTTTTAGGACATATGTAAAAACCTTAATTAGGTGTTTGCGTTTTTAAATATATGATGAACATATCTAGAACATATTTAGATGAATTCCCCTAAATATTTAATTTTTTAATTTTTTTGTTTTTTACAAAAAGGTGCCAATAAATTCCATATAAAGTGGCCGGTATATGATTTTAAATAATCATATAACCTGTCATTATTCATTTAAATATGATTATAAATCTATAGAGTTTTCATTTAATACAGAGTGTAAAGTAGAAATTATCTGATTCATGTAGATAAATACAAATCATTATAAAACATAATCATGAATTATGACTATAATATTATTAGTGCATTGAACATTGTTTTATTTATATGCACATATGTTTACATCTTGTCTTATTATATATGACACATCCATATGTTCCATAGTGTAGTAGTTATTAGGGCTGCAACTAACGATTCATTTGATAATCGATTAATCTGTCGATTATTACTTCGATTAATCGATTGATAATCGGATAAAAGAGACAAACTACATTTCTATCCTTTCCAGTATTTTATTGAAAAAAAAACAGCATACTGCCACCATACTTATTTTGATTACTGTTTCTCAGCTGTTTGTACATGTTGCAGTTTATAAATAAAGGTTTATAAAAAATAAATAAATAAATAAATAAATTTAAATAAAAAAATTAAAAATAATAATTGCCTCTGCGCATGTGCATAGCATAGATCCAATGAATCGATGACTAAATTAATCGCCAACTATTTTTATAATCGATAAGTTGTTGCAGCCCTCGTAGTTATACTTTAAAACACAGTTTGTCTTATAACTTACATCACTATGTACACAGTGTACACCAATTTTAGTAGTTTTTGGGAACTCTGCGTGAAAAAAAACAAAGTAAACCTTCCTGACTCACATGGGTTCCATAGTGTAGTAGTTATCACGTCTGCTTTACACGCAGAAGGTCCTGGGTTCGACTTCCAGTGGAACCATGTCTATCACACGCAAACAACGGCATTGCTAACAATCAACATTTTGCTAACACTTATTTTGCAAAATATACCATCACTAGTGCAGTATTTACTTAGTTCCAATTTTAATCTAACTAATAAATGAAAAATATTTTGGTGAACAAGCAGTTTCAAGTCTTTCTTCACACTGCCAACTAGTGGCCTGGCATGCATATTACACCATTTTCACCTGTTTTTTGGAAACTATGCGCAAACGAAAACATAGTTGCCCTTCCTGACACACGTGGGTTCCATACTGTAGTTATCACGTCTGCTTAACACGCAGAAGGTCTTGGGTTCGATTCCCAGTGGAACCATGTCTATCACAAGCAAAACAAGAGCTGTATTGCTAACATTTAACCTTTTGCTAAATCTTGTCGCGCAAAATATACAATTTCCACAGAGCGTATTGACAGTAGTTTTTTTTGATAATTTATATATTTATATATATTTTTTAAATCTTTATTTTTTACACAAGCCCCAGTTTCCCTCTGAGCTTGGGGACCCGAAACAACATCCTCACTTTCCGCTCAACTATGACGCCACTGTGTATGTCTGTAGCTCTTATTTACATCACCAACTAGTGGCCTGGCATGCACATTACACCACTTTCAGTTGTTTTATAAACTCTGTGTAAAAGACAGCACAGAAAACCTTCCTGCCACACATGGGTTCCATAGTGTAGTAGTTATCACATCTGCTTTACAGGCAAAAGGTCCTGGGTTTGATTCCCAGTGGAACCATGTTCTTTAATCTTACACAACCAAAAACAGTTGTATGTTTACTTAAAATTGTTGTATCAACAGCGACAAAGATGCTTGACAAGCCTTAAAAGAAAAACAGTTGGCATGCATGCTTGTCAATCCTTTACATCGCCAACTAGTGGTCTGGCATGTATATTACACCACTTTCAGTCATTTTGAGACTCTGACACAAACACAAACACAGTCAAGCTTCCTGATGCACATGGGTTCCATAGTGTAGTAGTTATCACGTCTGCTTTACACGCAGAAGGTCCTGGGTTCGATTCCCAGTGGAACCAGGTCTACCCCAACCAAACATGATGCACAAAGTTAGAAACAGAGGTGTTACTAGTTTTTAAACAAAGGGGGTTGCTTGTCCCCCAAAAGTTGCACTAATAATGATAAAATAATAATTGTGTTTTACTATGATTCGTAATACTCTACATGAATCAGATCATTTCTACTTTACACTCTGTAGGAAATGAAAACTTGATAGATTTCTAATTATATTTAAGTGAATAATGACAGGTTATATGATTATTTAAAATCATATTTTGGCCACTTTATATTGAATTGTTGGCACTTTTTTGTTAAAAAAACAAAACAAAAAAAACTTTCTTTAAAAAAATATTTACGGAGGTTAATTTAGATATGTTGTAGATATGTTAATCCCATCTGTAAAAAAAAAAATAATAATAATGAAGGTTTTTACATATGTTTTAAAAAATTGCTAAGAATTAGAACCAAGTTCCAACTAGGAATGTTAAAGTTAAAGTGCCAATGATTGTCACACACACACTAGGTGTGGTGAAATTATTCTCTGCATTTGACCGACCACCCTTGTTTAACTACGTTGAGTTCCCAAAACAACTGAAAATGGTGTAATATACATGCCAGGCAACTAGTTGGTGATGTGAAGAAAAACTAAACTTTCCATCCAGGTCTTACAGAATAGTTTGTCGGTGTTTGTGTGACTTAAAGATTTGTGTCATGTACACTTTGGGTTGTGTTTGTGAAAAATACTGTTTTACATTGTAAATATTTCACTGTGTTTTTATTCATGTACCGATACCAAAAATGACAAAAAACACTGTCATAGGAATGTCAGGCCACCAGCTTGCCACTTTATATACAGTATATATATATATATATATATAGTCATGGTTCCACTGGGAATCGAACCCAGGACCTTCTGCGTGTAAAGCAGACGTGATAACTACTACACTATGGAACCCATGTGTGTCATGAAAGTCTACCGTGTTTGCGTTTGTGCAGAGTGGATAAATTGTGTATGTAGAAGTCTAAAAATAACCAAAAATGGTGTAATATACATGCCAGGCCACTAGTTGGCGATGTGAAGGAATGACAGTCATGCATGCCAACTGCTTTTTCTCTTAAGGCTTGCCAAGCGTCTTTGTTGATACAAATATTTGAAGTTTAAATTGTACTATTTTGGTTGTGTAAGCGTAAAGTAGTGAAAAGTACATGGTTTTACTGGGAATCGAACCCTGGACCTTCTGCGTGTAAAGCAGACATGATAACTACTACACTATGGAACCTATAAATGTTTTGTATATAATGTGACAAATGTCAACAAACCCTCATATATTTAGAACCAAGTTCAAATTAGGAATGTTTAAGTTCTTTGCGTTCCCAAAACAACTGAAAATGGTAAAGTGTGCATACCAGGCCACTAGTTGGCGATGTGAAGGAAGATTTGCAAATGCTCGTTCACCGAAATAGAAATATAACATACACCTATTTTTCAAAAACACTTTGTGTTTTGTGAGTTTAAAGTAAGTAAATACTGCACTAGCGGTGTGATAATGGTAAAATTTGTGCAACAAGTGTTTGGTTGGACATGGTTCCACTGGGAATCGAACCCAGGGCCTTCTGCGTGTTAAGCAGACGTGATAACTACTACACTATGGAACCCACTTGTGGCAAAACTACAACCGTGCTTTCGTTTGCGCAGTGTTTCTAAAAAAACTACTGAAAATAGTGTAACGTGCATGCCAGGCCACTAGTTGGCAGTGTGAAGAAAGACTTGCAAATTCTTGTTCTCCTAAATATTTTTTCAAAAGCACTTTTGTGTATTCATGAGTTTAAAATTGGACCCAAGTAAATACTGCACTAGCATTGTTTTAATGACATATTTTGTCTATCAATATATTTCTTTAAATTTACGTATTTAAATTACAGAAAAAAAACCCCGGAAAAATCTCAACTATGACACCGTTGTGCATCCCTGTAGCCTTTCTTTACATCGCCAACTAGTGGCCTGGCATGCACATTACACCACTTTCAGTTGTTTTACGAAACTCTGTGAAAAAAAAACACAGTAGAGCTTCCTGACGCACATGGGTTCCATAGTGTAGTAGTTATCACGTCTGCTTAACACGCAGAAGGTCCTGGGTTTGATTCCCGGTGGAACCATGTACTTTTCTTCACTTTAATCTTACACAACCAAAACAGTAGAATGTTTACTTAAAATTGTTGTATCAACAGTGACAAAGACACTTGACAAGCTTTAAGAGAAAAAGCAGTTGGCATGCATGCTTGTCATTCCTTTACATCGCCAACTAGTGGCCTGGCATGTATATTACACCACTTTTGGTTATTTTGGTACTCCTATGTACACAAATAATCCACTCTGCACAAATGAAAACACGGTGAACCTTTCTTTCACACATGGGTTCCATAGTGTAGTAGTTATCACGTCTGCTTAACACGCAGAAGGTCCTGGGTTCGATTCCCAGTGGAACCATGACTATCACAAAGTTAGAAACAGAGGTGTTACTAGTTTTTAAACAAATGGGGTTGCTTGTCCCCCAAAAGTTGCACTAATAATGATAAAATAATAATTGTGTTTTATTATGATTCGTAATACTCTACATGAATCAGATCATTTCTACTTTACACTCTGCAGTAAATGAAAACTTGATAGATTTCTAATTATATTTAAGTGAATAATGACAGGTTATATGATTATTTAAAATCATATTTTGGCCACTTTATATTGAATTTGTTGGCACTTTTTTGTTAAAAAAACAAACAAACAAAAAAATTTCTTTAAAAAAATATTTACGGAGGTTAATTTAGATATGTTGTAGATATGTTAATCCCATCTGTAAAAAAAATAATAAAAATAATTAAGTTTTTACATATTTTTTAAAAAATTGCTAAGAATTAGAACCAAGTTCCAACTAGGAATGTTAAAGTTAAAGTGCCAATGATTGTCACACACACACTAGGTGTGGCGAAATTATTCTCTGCATTTGACCCATCACCCTTGTTTAACTACTTTGAGTTCCCAAAACAACTGAAAATGGTGTAATATACATGCCAGGCCACTAGTTGGTGATGTAAAGAAAAACTAAACTTTCCATCCAGGTTTTACAGAATAGTTTGTCGGTGTTTGTGTGACTTAAAGATTTGTGTCATGTACACTTTGGGTTGTGTTTGTGAAAAATACTGTTTTACATTGTAAATATTTCACTGTGTTTTTATTCATGTACCGATACCAAAAGTGACAAAAAACACTGTCATATGCATGTCAGCCCACCAGCTTGCCACTTTATATACAGTATATATATATAGTCATGGTTCCACTGGGAATCGAACCCAGGACCTTCTGCGTGTAAAGCAGACGTGATAACTACTACAATATGGAACCCATGTGTGTCATGAAAGTCTACCGTGTTTGCGTTTGAGCAGAGTGGATAAATTGTGTATGTAGAAGTCTCAAAATAACCAAAAATGGTGTAATATACATGACAGGCCACTAGTTGGCGATGTGAAGGAATGACAGTCATGCATGCCAACTGCTTTTTCTCTTAAGGCTTGCCAAGCGTCTTTGTTGGTACAATAATTTTAAGTAAAAATTCTACTGTTTTGGTTGTGTAAGAGTAAAGTAGTGAAAAGTACATGGTTCCACTGGGAATCGAACCCTGGACCTTCTGCGTGTAAAGCAGACATGATAACTACTACACTATGGAACCTATAGACTTGCTGTATATAATGTAAAAACATGTCAACATACCTGAATATAGTTAGAACCAAGTTCAAACTAGGAATGTTTAACTTCTTTGAGTTCCCAAAACAACTGAAAATGGTAAAATGTGCATGCCAGGTCACTAGTTGGCGATGTGAAGGAAGATTTGCAAATGCTTGTTCACCGAAATATAAACATAACACACACCTATTTTTCAAAAACACTTTTGTGTTTTGTGAGTTTAAAGTAAGTAAATACTGCACTAGCGGTGTGATAATGGTATAATTTGTGAAACAAGTGTTTGATTGGGGTAGATATGGTTCCACTGGGAATCAAACCCAGGACCTTTTGCGTGTTAAGCAGACGTGATAACTACTACACAATGGAACCCACTTGCGGCAAAAACTACAACCGTGCTTTCGTTTGCGCAGTGTTTCTAAAAAAAACAACTGAAAATAGTGTAATGTGCATGCCAGGCCACTAGTTGGCAGTGTGAAGAAAGACTTGCAAATTCCTGTTCTCCTAAATATTTTTTCAAAAGCACTTTTGTGTATTCATGAGTTTAAAATTGGACCCAAGTAAATACTGCACTAGCATTGTTTTAATGACATATTTTGTCTATCAATATATTTCTTTAAATTTACGTATTTAAATTACAGAAAAAAAACCCGGAAAATTCTCAACTATGACACCGTTGTGCATCCCTGTAGCCTTTCTTTACATCGCCAACTAGTGGCCTGGCATGCACATTACACCACTTTCAGTTGTTTTACGAAACTCTGTGGAAAAAAAACACAGTAGAGCTTCCTGCCACGCATGGGTTCCATAGTGTAGTAGTTATCACGTCTGCTTAACACGCAGAAGGTCCTGGGTTCGATTCCCAGTGGAACCATGTACTTTTCTTCACTTTAATCTTACACAACCAAAACAGTAGAATGTTTACTTAAAATTGTTGTATCAACAGTGACAAAGACACTTGACAAGCCTGAAGAGAAAAAGCAGTTGGCATGCATGCTTGTCATTCCTTTACATCGCCAACTAGTGGCCTGGCAAGTATATTACACCACTTTTGGTTATTTTGGTACTCCTATGTACACAAATAATCCACTCTGCACAAATGAAAACACGGTGAACCTTTCTTTCACACATGGGTTCCATAGTGTAGTAGTTATCACGTCTGCTTAACACGCAGAAGGTCCTGGGTTCGATTCCCAGTGGAACCATGACTATCACAAAGTTAGAAACAGAGGTGTTACTAGTTTTTAAACAAATGGGGTTGCTTGTCCCCCAAAAGTTGCACTAATAATGATAAAATAATAATTGTGTTTTATTATGATTCGTAATACTCTACATGAATCAGATCATTTCTACTTTACACTCTGCAGTAAATGAAAACTTGATAGATTTCTAATTATATTTAAGTGAATAATGACAGGTTATATGATTATTTAAAATCATATTTTGGCCACTTTATATTGAATTTGTTGGCACTTTTTTGTTAAAAAAACAAAACAAAAAAACTTTCTTTAAAAAAATATTTACGGAGGTTAATTTAGATATGTTGTAGATATGTTAATCCCATCTGTAAAAAAATAAATAATAATAATGAAGGTTTTTACATATGTTTTAAAAAATTGCTAAGTATTAGAACCAAGTTCCAACTAGGAATGTTAAAGTTAAAGTGCCAATGATTGTCACACACACACTAGGTGTGGTGAAATTATTCTCTGCATTTGACCCATCACCCTTGTTTAACTACTTTGAGTTCCCAAAACAACTGAAAATGGTGTAATATACATGCCAGGCCACTAGTTGGTGATGTGAAGAAAAACTAAACTTTCCATCCAGGTCTTACAGAATAGTTTGTCGGTGTTTGTGTGACTTAAAGATTTGTGTCATGTACACTTTGGGTTGTGTTTGTGAAAAATACTGTTTTACATTGTAAATATTTCAGTGTTTTTATTCATGTACCGATACCAAAAGTGACAAAAAACACTGTCATATGCATTTCAGTCCACCAGCTTGCCACTTTATATACAGTATATATATATATATATATATATATATATATAGTCATGGTTCCACTGGGAATCGAACCCAGGACCTTCTGCGTGTTAAGCAGCCGTGATAACTACTACACTATGGAACCCATGTGTGTCCTGAACGTCTACCGTGTTTGCGGTTGTGCAGAGTGGATAAATTGTGTATGTAGAAGTCTCAAAATAACCAAAAATGGTGTAATATACATGCCAGGCCACTAGTTGGCGATGTAAATGAATGACAGTCATGCATGCCAACTGCTTTTTCTCTTAAGGCTTGCCAAGCGTCTTTGTTGATACAAATATTTGAAGTAAAAATTTTACTATTTTGGTTGTGTGAGAGTAAAGTAGTGAAAAGTACATGGTTTTACTGGTAATCGAACCCTAGACCTTCTGCGTGTAAAGCAGACATGATAACTACTACACTATGGAACCTATAAATGTTACGTATATAATGTGACAACATGTCAACAAACCTTCATATATCTAGAACCAAGTTCAAATTAGGAATGTTTAAGTTTTTTGCGTTCCCAAAACAACTGAAAATGGTAAAGTGTGCATGCCAGGCCACTAGTTGGCGATGTGAAGGAAGATTTGCAAATGCTTGTTCACCGAAATATAAACATAACATACACCTATTTTTCAAAAACACTTTGTGTTTTGGGAGTTTAAAGTAAGTTAATACTGCACTAGTGGTGTGATAATGGTATAATTTGTGCAACAAGTGTTTGCTTTTGGTACACAAGGTTCCACTGGGAATCGAACCCACGACCTTCTGCGTGTTAAGCAGACGTGATAACTACTACACTATGGAACCCACTTGTGGCAAAAACTACAACTGTGTTTTCGTTTGCGCAGTGTTTCTAAAAAAACTACTGAAAATAGTGTAATGTGCATGCCAAGCCACTAGTTGGCAGTGTGAAGAAAGACTTGCAAATGCTTGTTCACCAACATATTTTTCAAAAGCACTTTTGTGTATTCGTGAGTTTAAAATTGGACCTAAGTAAATACTGCACTAGCATTGTTTTAATGACATATTTTGTCCATCAATTTTTTTTTTATAACTTACATATTTAAATTAAAGAAAAATAAAATCCAAAAAATCTCAACTTTGACGCCACTGTGCATCCCTGTAGCCTTTCTTTACATCGCCAACTAGTGGCCTGGCATACACATTGCACCACTTTCAGTTGTTTTACAAAACTCTGTGTAAAAGAAAACACAGTAAAACTTCCTGATCCTCATGGGCTTCATAGTGTAGTAGTTATCACATCTGCTTTAATGCAGAAGGTCCTGGGTTCGATTCCCAGTGGAACACATATCCTACAAAATATACCATTACCATGCCATGTATTACACCGTTTTCAGTTGTTTTGGGAACTCAAAGTAGTCAAACATTCTTCGTAAGAACTTGTTTGTAATTTTATGCCAATTTTTAAGACATATGTAAAAACCTTAATTAGGTGTTTGCGTTTTTAAATATATGATAAACATATCTAGAACATATTTAAATGAATTCCCCTAAATATTTTATTTTTTCATTTTTTTATTTTTTATAAAAAGGTGCCAATAAATTCCATTTAAAATGGTCGGTATATGATATTAAATAATCATATAACCTGTCATTATTAATTTAAATATGATTATAAATCCGTCAAGTTTTCATTTAATACAGAGTGTAAAGTAGAAATGATCTGATTCATGTAGATAAATACAAATCATTATAAAACATAATCATGAATTATGACTATAATATTATTAGTGCATTGAACATTGTTTTATTTATATGCACATATGTTTACATCTTGTCTTATTATATATGACACATCCATATGTTCCATAGTGTAGTAGTTATTAGGGCTGCAACTAACGATTCATTTGATAATCGATTAGTCTGTCGATTATTACTTCGATTAATCGATTAATAATCGGATAAAAGAGACAAACTACATTTCTATCCTTTCCAGTATTTTATTGGAAAAAAACCCAGCATACTGCCACCATACTTATTTTGATTACTGTTTCTCAGCTGTTTGTACATGTTGCAGTTTATAAATAAAGTTTAATAAAGAAAAACAAAACAAAACATTTTTTAAAAGAAAATAAATAAATAATAATAATTGCCTCTGCGCATGCGCATAGCATAGATCCAATGAATCAATGACTAAATTAATCGGCAACTATTTTTATAATCGATTTTAATCGATTTAATCGATTAGTTGTTGCAGCCCTAGTAGTTATTATTCCCAGTGGAACCATGTCTATCACAAGCAAACAACGGCATTGCTAAAGATCAACATTTTGCTAACACTTATTTTGCAAAATATACCATCACTAGTGCAGTATTTACTTAGTTCCAATTTTAATCTCACTAATAAATTAAAAATATTTCAGTGAACAAGCAGTTGCAAGTCTTTCTTCACACTGCCAACTAGTGGCAAAAACACAGCTGGCTTTTCTGAAACACATGGGGTTCATAGTGTAGTAGTTATCACGTCTGCTTACTACGCAGATGGTCCTGGGTTCAATTCCCAGTGAAACCATGTTTACCACAAGCAAAATGACTGCAGTGTTCCTCCAAATAATGATTTGCCTACACTTATACTGCAAAATATACCAGTGCTTGTGCAGTATTTACTTAGGTACAACATGAAACTCTTTCTCACTGGCACTCATCGAAGGCGGACGCTCCCTTTTCCCTCTTCCTTATCTCACCTGCTTTCTTCTTAGTTTTGTCTTGTTTCAACTTTCTTGTTGCCTCTTTTTGCACTGCTCTCTAAACTCTAAACCAGTGTTTTTCAACCTTTTTTGAGCCAAGGCACATTTTTTGCATTAAGAAAATCCGGAGGCACACCACCAGCAGAAATCATAAACTCAGTTGACAGTTAAAAGTCGTTGTCGCATTTATTGGATATGACTTTAAAGCATAACCAAGCATGCATCAATATAGCTCTTGTCTCAAAGTAGGTGTACTGTCACCACCTGTCACATCATGCCATGACTTATTTGGAGTTGTTTTGCTGTTTTCCTGTGTGTAGTGTTGTAGTTCTTGTCTTGCGCTCCTATTTTGGTGGCTTTTTTTCTTTTTTTGGTATTTTCCTGTAGCAGCTTCATGTCTTCCTTTGAGCGATATTTCCTGCATCTACTTCGTTTTAGCGATCAAGAATATTTCAGTTGTTTTTATCCTTCTTTGTGGGGACATTGTTGATTGTCATGTCATGTTCGGATGTACATTGTGGACACCGTCTTTGCTCCACAGTAAGTTTTTGCTGTTGTCCAGCATTCTGTTTTCGTTTACTTTGTAGCCAGTTCAGTTTTAGTTTTGTTCTGCATAGCCTTCCCTACGCTTCAATTCCTTTTCTTAGGGGCACTCACCTTTTGTTTATTTTTGGTTTAAGCATAAGACACCTTTTTACCTGCATTTACAAAGCAATTAGCTACCGGCTGCCACCTACTGATATGGAAGAGTATTACACGGTTACTCTGCCGAGCTCTAGACAGCACCGACACTCAACAACAACAACACATAATTTGGAGACTATAATTACTGGTTTGCAAAAAATGTTTTTAACCCAAATATGTGAAATTAAATAATCTCCTACGGCACACCAGACTGTATCTAACGGCACACTTGTGTGCCGCGGCACAGTGGTTGAAAAACACTGCTCTAAACAATGGAATTTATCAACTTGCCTCTCAACAAATTTGTCAAAGGGAACCTGCCTGTCTTGGCGGAATGGTTGCTGCTGGACACGCGACAGACTCTTGGGAGAAGAGGAGTGCTGCGTGCCTGGCGACCCGTCGAGGACGTTGAAGATATCTACCTATTTGGAACATGATAACAGGACATCTGCTGATTGGATTTCTCTGGCGTATCGACACATTGGAAGACGCTGACAGCCGTTCGAAGTACCTTAAAGCTGCCACAAATGACTGGGGAATGCGAGCAGAACAGTGAGACCTTTGTGACATTCGGCTATATTGCAATCTTTGGCAACATCTTGGTCCTGGGTTCAATTCCCAGTGGAAACCATGACTATCACAAAGAAAACATAGCATTGCTAAAGATAAGGATTTTGCTAACACTTATCCTATAAAATATATCATTACCACAATGCTAGTGCAGTATTTACTTAGTTGCAATTTTAAACTCACTAATACACAAAAGTACTTTTGAAAAATATTTACACAAACACACAGTTGCAAGTCTTTCTTCACACTGCTAACTAGTGGCCTGGCATGCATATTACACCATTTTTACATGTTTTTTGGAAACTATGCACAAACGAAAACATGGTTGCCCTTTCTGTCACACGTGGGTTCCATAGTGTAGTAGTTATCACGTCTGCTTAACACGCAGAAGGTCCTGGGTTCGATTCCCAGTGGAACCATGTCTATCACAAGCAAAACAAGTGCAGTACTGCTAACATTTAACCTTTTGCTAAATCTTGTCGCGCAAAATATATACAATTTCCACAGAGCGTATTGACAGTAGTTTTTTTGGGATAATTTATACATTTATATTTAAAAAAAAATCTTTATTTTTTACACAAGCCCCGGTTTCCCTCTGAGCTTAGGGACCCGATACAACATCCTCCCTTTCCGCTCAACTATGACACCACTGTGCATGTCTGTAGCTCTTATTTACATCGCCAACTAGTGGCCTGGCATGCACATTACACCACTTTCAGTTGTTTTATAAACCTCTGTGTAAAAGAAAGCACAGAAAACCTTCCTGACACACATGGGCTCCATAGTGTAGTAGTTATCACTTCTGCTTTACAGGCAAAAAGTCCTGGGTTTGATTCCCAGTGGAACCATGTTCTTTACTCTTACACAACCAAAACAGTTGTATGTTTACTTAAAATTGTTGTATCAACAGCGACAAAGATGCTTGACAAGCCTTAAAAGAAAAACAGTTGTCATGCATTCTTGTCAATCCTTTACATCGCCAACTAGTGGCCTGGCATGCATATTACACCACTTTCAGTCATTTTGAGAATCTGACACAAACACGAACACAGTCAAGCTTCCCGATGCACATGGGTTCCATAGTGTAGTAGTTATCACGTCTGCTTTACACGCAGAAGGTCCTGGGTTCAATTCCCAGTGGAACCATGTCTATCACAAAGTTAGAAACAGAGGTGTCAACAGTTTTTTAACACCATGGGTTACTTATCACCCAAAAGTTGCACTCATAACGATACAATCATAATCATGTTTAATTATGAATATGATGACGTGAATAAAATAATCTCTACTTTACACTTTGTAGTAAATGACAACCCAACAGATTTATAATCATGTTTTAGTGAATATTTACAAGTTATATGATTTTATGGAATCATATTTTGGCCCTCTTATATATATAGTCATGGTTTCACTGGGAATCGAACCGAGGACCTTCTGCCTGTAGAGCAGACGTGATAACTACTACACTATGGAACCCATGTGTGTCAGGAAGGGTTTACCGTGTTTGCGTTTGTGCAGAGTGAATTAATTGTGTATGTAGATGTCTCAAAATAACCAAAAGTGGTGTAATATGCATGCCAGGCCACTAGTTGGCGATGTACAGAAAGAAGCTACAAGCATGCATGCCAACTGCTTTTTCTCTTAACTCTTGTCAAGTGTCTTTGTCACTGTTGATACAACAATTTTAAGTAAACATTCTACTGTTTTGGTTGTGTAAGAGTAAAGTACATGGTTCCACTGAGAATCGAACCCAGAACCTTCTGCATGTAAAGCAGACATGATAACCACTATGCTATGGAACCTTTAGATATGTCATCTATAATGTGACAACATGTCAACATACCTGCATATAGTTAGAACCAGGCTCAAACTAGGAATGTTTCACTACTTTAAGTTCCCAGCACAACTAAAAATGGTGTAATGTGCATGCCAGGCCACTAGTTGGCAGTATGAAGGAATATTTGCAAATGCTTGTTCACCGAAATATAAATATAACATACACATATTTTTCAAAAACACTATTGTGTTTTTGTGAGTTTAAAGTTGGAACTAAATAAATACTGCACTATTGGTGTGATAATGGTATAATTTGCACGACAAGTGTTAGCAAAACTGCAGTTGCTTTGGCTGTAATAGTTATGGTTCCACTGGGAATCGAACCCAGGGCCTTTTGCGTGTCAGGCAGACGTGATAACTACTACACTATGGAACCTATGTGTGTCAAACACTACAACTGTGTTTTCGTTTGCGCAGTGTTTCTAAAAAACAACTGAAAATAGTGTAATGTGCATGCCAGGCCACTAGTTGGCAGTGTGAAGAAAGACTGCTTGTACACCTAAATATTTTTCAAAAGCACATTTGTGTATTCGTGAGTTTAAAATTAAACCTAAATAAATACTGCACTAGCATTGTTTTAATGATATATTTTGTCCATCAACATTTTTATAACTTACATATTTAAATAACAGAACCCCCCTCTCCCCCCCAACTATTACGTTGTGCATGCCTGCAGCCTTTCTACGCCAACTAGTGGCCTGGCATGCACATTACACCACTTTCAGATGTTTTACGAAACTCTGTGAAAAAAAAACACACAGTAGAGCTTCCTGACGCACATGGGTTCCATAGTGTAGTAGTTATCACGTCTGCTTAACACGCAGAAGGTCCTGGGTTTGATTCCCAGTGGAACCATGTACTTTTCTTCACTTTAATCTTACACAACGAAAACAGTAAAATGTTTACTTAAAATTGTTGTATCAACAGTGACAAAGACACTTGACAAACTTTAAGAGAAAAAGCAGTTGGCATGCATGCTTGTCATTCCTTTACATCGCCAACTAGTGGCCTGGCATGTATATTACACCCCTTTTGGTTATTTTGGTACTCCTATGTACACAAATAATCCAATCTGCACAAATGAAAACACGGTAAACCTTTCTTTCACACATGTGTTCCATAGTGTAGTAGTTATCACGTCTGCTTAACACGCAGAAGGTCCTGGGTTCGATTCCCAGTGGAACCATCTCTATCACAAAGTTAGAAACGGAGGTGTTACTAGTTTTTAAACGAAGGGGGTTGCTTGTCCCCCAAAAGTTGCACTAATAATGATAAAATAATAATTGTGTTTTATTATGATTCGTAACACTCTACATGAATCAGATCATTTCTACTTTACACTCTGCAGTAAATGAAAACTTGATAGATTTATAATTATTTTTAAGTGAATAATGACAGGTTATATGATTATTTAAAATCATATTTTGGCCACTTTATATTGAATTTGTTGGCACTTTTTTGTTAAAAAAACAAAACAAAAAAAACTTTCTTTAAAAAAATATTTACGGAGGTTAATTTAGATATGTTGTAGATATGTTAATCCCATCTGTAAAAAAAAAAAAAATAATAATGAAGGTTTTTACATATGTTTTAAAAAATTGCTAAGAATTAGAACCAAGTTCCAACTAGGAATGTTAAAGTTAAAGTGCCACTAGTTGGTGATGTGAAGAAAAACTAAACTTTCCGTCCAGGTCTTACAGAATAGTTTGTCGATGTTTGTGTGACTTAAAGATTTGTGTCATGTACACTTTGGGTTGTGTCTCCCCTAGAGGGGGGGGGGGGATTACCCACATATGCGGTCCTCTCCAAGGTTTCTCATAGTCATTCACATCGACGTCCCACTGGGGTGAGTTTTTCCTTGCCCTTATGTGGGCTTTGTACCGAGGATGTCGTTGTGGCTTGTGCAGCCCTTTGAGACACTTGTGATTTAGGGCTATATAAATAAACATTGATTGATTGATTGATTGATAATTTACATGCCAGACCACTAGTCGGCGATGTGAAGGAATGACAGCCATGCATGCCAAGTGCTTTTTCTCTTAAGGCTTGCCAAGCGTCTTTGTTGATACAAAAATTTGAAGTAAAAATTGTACTATTTTGGTTGTGTAAGAGTAAAGTAGTGAAAAGTACATGGTTTTACTGGGAATCGAACTCTGGACCTTCTGCGTGTAAAGCAGACATGATAACTACTACACTATGGAACCTATAAATGTTTTGTATATAATGTGACAAATGTCAACATACCTGAATATAGTTAGAACCAAGTTCAAATTAGGAATGTTTAACTTCTTTGAGGTCCCAAAACAACTGAAAATGGTGTAATGTGTATGCCAGGCCACTAGTTGGCGATGTGAAGGAAGATTTGCAAATGCTTGTTCACCGAAATATAAACATAACATACACCTATTTTTCAAAAACACTTTTGTGTTTTGTGAGTTCAAAGTAAGTAAATACTGCACTAGCGGTGTGATAATGGTATAATTTGTGCAACAAGTGTTTGGTTGGGGTAGACATGGTTCCACTGGGAATCGAACCCAGGACCTTCTGCGTGTTAAGCAGACGTGATAACTACTACACTATGGAACCCACTTGTGGCAAAACTACAACTGTGTTTTCGTTAGTGCAGTATTTCTAAAAAAACAACTGAAAATAGTGTAATGTGCATGCCAGGCCACTAGTTGGCAGTGTGAAGAAAGACTTGCAAATTCTTGTTCTCCTAAATATGTTTTCAAAAGCACTTTTGTGTATTCATGAGTTTAAAATTGGAACCAAGTAAATACTGCACGAGCATTGTTTTAATGACATATTTTGTCTATCAATATATTTCTTTAAATTTATGTATTTAAATTACAGAAAAAAAAACCCCGAAAAATCTCAACTATGACACCGTTGTGCATCCCTGTAGCCTTTCTTTACATCGCCAACTAGTGGCCTGGCATGCACATTACACCACTTTCAGTTGTTTTACGAAACAGAAAAAGCAGTTGGCATGCATGCTTGTCATTCCTTTACAACGCCAACTAGTGGCCTGGCATGTATATTACACCCATTTTGGTTATTTTGGTACTCCTATGTACACAAATAATCCAATCTGCACAAATGAAAACACTGTAAACCTTTCTTTCACACATGGGTTCCATAGTGTAGTAGTTATCACGTCTGCTTAACACGCAGAAGGTCCTGGGTTCGATTCCCAGTGGAACCATGTCTATCACAAAGTTAGAAACAGAGGTGTTACTAGTTTTTAAACGAAGGGGGTTGCTTATCCCCCAAAAGTTGCACTAATAATGATAAAATAATAATTGTGTTTTATTATGATTCGTAATACTCTACATGAATCAGATCATTTCTACTTTACACTCTGCAGTAAATGAAAACTTGATAGATTTCTAATTATATTTAAGTGAATAATGACAGGTTATATGATTATTTAAAATCATATTTTGGCCACTTTATATTGAATTTGTTGGCACTTTTTTGTTAAAAAAACAAAACAAAAAAAACTTTCTTTAAAAAAATATTTAGGGAGGTTAATTTAGATATGTTGTAGATATGTTAATCCCATCTGTAAAACAATAAATAACAATAATTAGGGTTTTTACATATGTTTTAAAAATTGCTAAGAATTAGAACCAAGTTCAAACTAGGAATGTTAAAGTTAAAGTGCCACTAGTTGGTGATGTGAAGAAAAACTAAACTTTCCGTCCAGGTCTTACAGAATAGTTTGTCGGTGTTTGTGTGACTTAAAGATTTGTGTCATGTACACTTTGGGTTGTGTTTGTGAAAAATACTGTTTTACATTGTAAATATTTCACTGTGTTTTTATTCATGTACCGATACCAAAAGTGACAAAAAACACTGTCATATGAATGTCAGGCCACCAGCTTGCCACTTCATATACAGTCTATATATATATAGTCATGGTTCCACTGGGAATCGAACCCAGGACCTTCTGCGTGTTAAGCAGACGTGATAACTACTACACTATGGAACCCATGTGTGTCATGAAAGTCTACCGTGTTTGCGTTTGTGCAGAGTGGATAAATTGTGTATGTAGAAATCTCAAAATAACCAAAAATGGTGTAATATGCATGCCAGGCCACTAGTTGGCGATGTGAAGGAATGACAGCCATGCATGCCAACTGCTTTTTCTCTTAAGGCTTGCCAAGCATCTTTGTTGATACAATAATTTTAAGTAAAAATTCTACTGTTTTGGTTGTGTAAGAGTAAAGTAGTGAAAAGTACATGGTTCCACTGGGAATCGAACCCTGGACCTTCTGCGTGTAAAGCAGACATGATAACTACTACACTATGGAACCTATAGACTTGCTGTATATAATGTAACAACATGTCAACATACCTGAATATAGTTAGAACCAAGTTCAAACTAGGAATGTTTAACTTCTTTGAGTTCCCAAAACAACTGAAAATGGTAAAATGTGCATGCCAGGCCACTAGTTGGCGATGTGAAGGAAGATTTGCAAATGCTTGTTCACCGAAATATAAACATAACACACACCTATTTATTATGTAGAAGTCTCAAAATAACCAAAAATGGTGTAATATGCATGCCAGGCCACTAGTTGGCGATGTGAAGGAATGACAGCCATGCATGCCAACTGCTTTTTCTCTTAAGGCTTGCCAAGCGTCTTTGTTGATACAAATATTTGAAGTAAAAATTGTACTATTTTGGTTGTGTAAGAGTAAAGTAGTGAAAAGTACATGGTTTTACTGGGAATCGAACCCTGGACCTTCTGCGTGTAAAGCAGACATGATAACTACTACACAATGGAACCTATAAATGTTTTGTATTTAATGTGACAAATGTCAACAAACCTTCATATATTTAGAACCAAGTTCAAATTAGGAATGTTTGAGTTCTTTGCGTTCCCAAAACAACTGAAAATGGTAAAATGTGCATGCCAGGCCACTAGTTGGCGATGTGAAGGAAGATTTGCAAATGCTTGTTCACCGAAATATAAACATAACATACACCTATTTTTCAAAAACACTTTGTGTTTTGTGAGTTCAAAGTAAGTAAATACTGCACTAGTGGTGTGATAATGGTATAATTTGTGCAACAAGTGTTTGGTTGGGGTAGACATGGTTCCACTGGGAATCGAACCCAGGACCTTCTGCGTGTTAAGCAGACGTGATAACTACTACACTATGGAACCCACTTGTGGCACAAACTACAACTGTGTTGTCGTTTGCGCAGTGTTTCTAAAAAAAACTACTGAAAATAGTGTAATGTGCATGCCAGGCCACTAGTTGGCAGTGTGAAGAAAGACGTGCAAATGCTTGTTCACCTAAATATTTTTCAAAAGCACTTTTGTGTATTCGTGAGTTTAAAATTGGACCTAAGTAAATACTGCACTATCATTGTTTTAATGACATATTTTGTCCATCAATTTTTTTTTATAACTTACATATTTAAATTAAAGGAAAATAAAATCCAAAAAAATCTCAACTTTGACGCCTCTGTGCATCCCTGTAGCCTTTCTTTACATCGCCAACTAGTGGCCTGGCATGCACATTACACCACTTTCAGTTGTTTTACAAAACTCTGTGTAAAAGAAAACACAGTAAACCTTCCTGATGCTCATGGGCTTCATAGTGTAGTAGTTATCACATCTGCTTTAATGCAGAAGGTCCTGGGTTCGATTCCCAGTGGAACACATATCTCACAAAATATACCATTGCCATGTATTACACCGTTTTCAGTTGTTTTGGGAACTCAAAGTAGTCAAACATTCTTCGTAAGAACTTGTTTGTAATTTTATGCCAATTTTTAAGACATATGTAAAAACCTTAATTAGGTGTTTGCATTTTTAAAGATATGATGAACATATCTAGAACATATTTAGATGAATTCCCCTAAATATTAGATTTTTTCATTTTTTCGTTTTTTACAAAAAGGTGCCAATAAATTCCATATAAAGTGGCCGGTATATGATTTTAAATAATCATATAACCTATCATTATTAATTTAAATATGATTATAAATCTGTCAAGTTTTCATTTACTACAGAGTGTAAAGTAGAGATTATCTGATTCATGTAGATAAATACAAATCATAACAAAACATAATAATACATTATGGCTATAATATTATTAGTGCATTGAACATTGATTTATTTATATGCACATATGTTTACATCTTGTCTTATTATATATGACACATCCATATGTTCCATAGTGTAGTAGTTATTAGGGCTGCAACTAACGATTAATTTGATAATCGATTAATCTGTCGATTATTACTTCGATTAATCGATTAATAATCGGATAAAAGAGACAAACTACATTTCTATCCTTTCCAGTATTTTATTGAAAAAAGCCCCAGCATACTGCCACCATACTTATTTTGATTACTGTTTCTCAGCTGTTTGTACATATTGCAGTTTATAAATAAAGGTTTATAAAGAAAAACAAAACAAAACATTTTTTAAAAGAAAATAAATAAATAATAATAATTGCCTCTGCGCATGCACATAGCATAGATCCAATGAATCAATGACTAAATTAATCGGCAACTATTTTTATAATCGATTTTAATCAATTTAATCGATTAGTTGTTGCAGCCCTAGTAATTATACTTTAAGGCACAGTTTGTCTTATAACTTACATCTCTGTGTACACAGTGTACACCATTTTTAGTCGTTTTTGGGAACTCTGCGTGACAAAACACAAAAGTAAGCCTTACTGACTCACATGGGTTCCATAGTGTAGTAGTTATCACATCTGCTTTACACGCAGAAGGTCCTGGGTTCGATTCCCAGTGAAGCCATGTCTATCACAAGCAAACAACGACGTTGCTAGAGATCAACATTTTGCTAACACTTATTTTACAAAATATACCATCACTAGTGCAGTATTTACTTAGTTCCAATTTTAATCTCACTAATAAATTAAAAATATTTTGGTGAACAAGCAGTTGCAAGTCTTTCTTCACACTGCCAACTAGTGGCAAAAACACAGCTGGCTTTTCTGAAACACATGGGTTCCATAGTGTAGTAGTTATCACGTCTGCTTAACACGCAGATGGTCCTGGGTTCGATTCCCAGTGGAACCATGTCTATCACAAGCAAAACAAGTGCAGTGTTGCTAACATTTAACCTTTTGCTAATTCTTGTCGCGCAAAATATACAATTTCCACAGAGCGTAATTACAGTAGTTTTTTCTGATAATTTATTAATTTTTATTTCAGAAATTTATTTTTTAATTTTTTACACAAGCCCCAATTTCCCTCTGAGCTTGGGGACCGGATACAACATCCTCACTTTCCGTTCAACTATGACACCACTGTGCATGTCTGTAGCTCTTATTTGCCTTGCCAACTAGTGGCCTGGCATGCACATTACACCACTTTTAGTTTTTTTTTTACAAAACTCTGTGTAAAAGAAAGCACAGAAAACCTTCCTGCCACACATGGGCTCCATTGTGTAGTAATTATCACGTCTGCTTTACAGGCAAAAGATCCTGGGTTTGATTCCCAGTGGAACCATGTTCTTTACTCTTACACAACCAAAACAGTTGTATGTTTACTTAAAATTGTTGTATCAACAGCGACAAAGATGCTTGACAAGCCTTAAAAGAAAAACAGTTGTCATGCATGCTTGTCAATCCTTTACATCGCCAACTAGTGGCCTGGCATGTATATTACACCACTTTCAGTCATTTTGAGACTCTGACACAAACACTAACATAGTAAACCTTCCTGACACACCTGGGTTCCATAGTGTAGTAGTTATCGCGTCTGCTTTACACGCAGAAGGTCCTGGGTTCGATTCCCAGTGGAACCATGTCTATTACAAAGTTAGAAACAGAGGTGTCACTAGTTTTTTCACACCGGGGGTTACTTATCACCCAAAAGTTGCACTCATAACGATACAATCATAATCATGTTTTATTATGATAATGATGACGTGAATAAAATAATCTCTAATTTACACTTTGTAGTAAATGAAAACCCAACAGATTTATAATCATGTTTTAGTGAATATTTACAGGTTGTATGATTTTATGGAATCATATTTTGGCCATTTTATATATATAGTCATGGTTTCACTGGGAATCGAACCCAGGACCTTCTGCCTATAAAGCAGACGTGATAACTACTACACTATGGAACCCACGTGTGTCAGGAAGGGTTAACCGTGTTTGCGTTTGTGCAGAGTGAATTGATTGTGTATGTAGAAGTCTCAAAATAACCAAAAGTGGTGTAATATGCATGCCAAGCCACTAGTTGGCGATGTAAAGAAAGAAGCTACAAGCATGCATGCCAACTGCTTTTTCTCTTAACTCTTGTCAAGTGTCTTTGTCACTGGTGATACAACAATTTTAAGTAAACATTCTACTGTTTTGTCTTGCCACGCATGGGTTCCATAGTGTAGTAGTTATCACGTCTGCTTAACACGCAGAAGGTCCTGGGTACGATTCCCAGTGGAACCATGTCTATCACAAAGTTAGAAACAGAGGTGTTACTAGTTTTTAAACAAAGGGGGTTGCTTGTCCCCCAAAAGTTGCACTAATAATGATAAAATAATAATTGTGTTTTATTATGATTCGTATTACTCTACATGAATCAGATCATTTCTACTTTACACTCTGTAGGAAATGAAAACTTGATAGATTTCTAATTATATTTAAGTGAATAATGACATGTTATATGATTATTTAAAATCATATTTTGGCCACTTTATATTGAATTTGTTGGCACTTTTTTGTTAAAAAAAAACAAAAAAATGTTCTTTAAAAAAATATTTAGGGAGGTTAATTTAGATATGTTGTAGATATGTTAATCCCATCTGTAAAAAAATAAATAATAATAATGAAGGTTTTTAAATGTTTTAAAAAATTGCTAAGAATTAAAACCACGTTCCAACTAGGAATGTTAAAGTAAAAGTGCCAATGATTGTCACACACACACTAGGTGTGGCGAAATTATTCTCTGCATTTGACCCATCACCCTTGTTTAACTACTTTGAGTTCCCAAAACAACTGAAAATGGTGTAATATACATGCCAGGCCACTAGTTGGTGATGTGAAGAAAAACTAAACTTTCCGTCCAGGTTTTACAGAATAGTTTGTTGGTGTTTGTGTGACTTAAAGATTTGTGTCATGTACACTTTGGGTTGTGTTTGTGAAAAATACTGTTTTACATTGTAAATATTTCACTGTGTTTCTATTCATGTACCGATACCAAAAGTGACAAAAAACACTGTCATATGCATGTCAGGCCACCAGCTTGCCACTTCATATACAGTATATATATATAGTCATGGTTCCACTGGGAATCGAACCCAGGACCTTCTGCGTGTTAAGCAGACGTGATAACTACTACAATATGGAACCCATGTGTGTCATGAAAGTCTACCGTGTTTGCGTTTGTGCAGAGTGGATAAATTGTGTATGTAGAAGTCTCAAAATAACCAAAAATGGTGTAATATACATGCCAGGCCACTAGTTGGCGATGTGAAGGAATGACAGCCATGCATGCCAACTGCTTTTTCTCTTAAGGCTTGCCAAGCGTCTTTGTTGATACAATAATTTTAAGTAAAAATTCTACTGTTTTGGTTGTGTAAGAGTAAAGTAGTGAAAAGTACATGGTTCCACTGGGAATCGAACCCTGGACCTTCTGCGTGTAAAGCAGACATGATAACTACTACACTATGGAACCTATAGACTTGCAGTATATAATGTAACAACATGTCAACATACCTGAATATAGTTAGAACCAAGTTCAAACTAGGAATGTTTAACTTCTATGAGGTCCCAAAACAACTGAAAATGGTAAAATGTGCATGCCAGGCCACTAGTTGGCGATGTGAAGGAAGATTTGCAAATAATTATTCACCGAAATATAAACATAACATACACCTATTTTTCAAAAACACTTTTGTGTTTTGTGAGTTTAAAGTAAGTAAATACTGCACTAGCTGTGTGATAATGGTATAATTTGTGAAACAAGTGTTTGATTGGGGTAGATATGGTTCCACTGGGAATCGAACCCAGGACCTTCTGCGTGTTAAGCAGACGTGATAACTACTACACAATGGAACCCACTTGCGGCAAAAACTACAACCGTGCTTTCGTTTGCGCAGTGTTTCTAAAAAAAACAACTGAAAATAGTGTAATGTGCATGCCAGGCCACTAGTTGGCAGTGTGAAGAAAGACTTGCAAATTCTTGTTCTCCTAAATATTTTTTCAAAAGCACTTTTGTGTATTCATGAGTTTAAAATTGGACCCAAGTAAATACTGCACTAGCATTGTTTTAATGACATATTTTGTCTATCAATATATTTCTTTAAATTTACGTATTTAAATTACAGAAAAAAACCCCGGAAAAATCTCAACTATGACACCGTTGTGCATCCCTGTAGCCTTTCTTTACATCGCCACCTAGTGGCCTGGCATGCACATTACACCACTTTCAGTTGTTTTACGAAACTCTGTGGAAAAAAAACACAGTAGAGCTTCCTGCCACGCATGGGTTCCATAGTGTAGTAGTTATCACGTCTGCTTAACACGCAGAAGGTCCTGGGTTCGATTCCCAGTGGAACCATGTACTTTTCTTCACTTTACACTTACACAACCAAAACAGTAGAATGTTTACTTAAAATTGTTGTATCAACAGTGACAAAGACACTTGACAAGCCTTAAGAGAAAAAGCAGTTGGCATGCATGCTTGTCATTCCTTTACATCGCCAACTAGTGGCCTGGCATGTATATTACACCACTTTTGGTTATTTTGGTACTCCTATGTACACAAATAATCCACTCTGCACACATGAAAACACGGTAAACCTTTCTTGCACACATGGGTTCCATAGTATAGTAGTTATCACGTCTGCTTAACACGCAGAAGGTCCTGGGTTCGATTCCCAGTGGAACCATGTCTATCACAAAGTTAGAAACAGAGGTGTTACTAGTTTTTAAACAAAGGGGGTTGCTTGTCCCCCAAAAGTTGCACTAATAATGATAAAATAATAATTGTGTTTTATTATGATTCGTAATACTCTACATGAATCAGATAATTTCTACTTTACACTCTGTAGGAAATGAAAACTTGATAGATTTCTAATTATATTTAAGTGAATAATGACAGGTTATATGATTATTTAAAATCATATTTTGGCCACTTTATATTGAATTTGTTGGCACTCTTTTGTTAAAAAAAAAAAATTTCTTTAAAAAAATATTTAGGGAGGTTAATTTAGATATGTTGTAGATATGTTAATCCCATCTGTAAAAAATAAATCATAATAATGAAGGTTTTTACATATGTTTTAAAAAAATGGCTAAGAATTAGAACCAAGTTCCAACTAGGAATGTTAAAGTTAAAGTGCCAATGATTGTCACACACACACTAGGTGTGGCGAAATTATTCTCTGCATTTGACCCATCACCCTTGTTTAACTACTTTGAGTTCCCAAAACAACTGAAAATGGTGTAATATACATGCTAGGCCACTAGTTGGTGATGTGAAGAAAAACTAAACTTTCCATCCAGGTCTTACAGAATATTTTGTCGGTGTTTGTGTAACTTAAAGATTTGTGTCATGTACACTTTGGGTTGTGTTTGTGAAAAATACTGTTTTACATTGTAAATATTTCACTGTGTTTTTATTCATGTACCGATACCAAAAGTGACAAAAAACACTGTCATATGCATGTCAGTCCACCAGCTTGCCACTTTATATACAGTATATATATATATAGTCATGGTTCCACTGGGAATCGAACCCAGGACCTTCTGCGTGTTAAGCAGACGTGATAACTACTACACTATGGAACCCATGTGTGTCATGAAAGTCTACCGTGTTTGCGTTTGTGCAGAGTGGATAAATTGTGTATGTAGAAGTCTCAAAATAACCAAAAATGGTGTAATATACATGCCAGGCCACTAGTTGACAATGTGAAGGAATGACAGCCATGCATGCCAACTGCTTTTTCTCTTAAGGCTTGCCAAGCGTCTTTGTTGATACAAATATTTGAAGTAAAAATTCTACTGTTTTGGTTGTGTAAGAGTAAAGTAGTGAATAGTACATGGTTCCACTGGGAATCGAACCCTGGACCTTCTGCGTGTAAAGCAGACATGATAACTACTACACTATGGAACCGATAGACTTGCTGTATATAATGTAAAAACATGTCAACATACCTGAATATAGTTAGAACCAAGTTCAAACTAGGAATGTTTAACTTCTTTGAGGTCCCAAAACAACTGAAAATGGTAAAATGTGCATGCCAGGCCACTAGTTGGCGATGTGAAGGAAGATTTGCAAATGCTTGTTCACCGAAATATAAACATAACACACACCTATTTTTCAAAAACACTTTTGTGTTTTGTGAGTTTAAAGTAAGTAAATACTGCACTAGCTGTGTGATAATGGTATAATTTGTGAAACAAGTGTTTGATTGGGGTAGATATGGTTCCACTGGGAATCGAACCCAGGACCTTTTGCGTGTTAAGCAGACGTGATAACCAGTGTTGGGTTAGTTACTGAAAAGCAGTAACTAGTTACAGTTACTAGTTACTTCATTTCAAAAGTAACTCAGTTACTTACACCAAAAAGTAATGCGTTACTGTGAAAAGTAACTATTTAGTTACTTCTTTTTTCTTTTCTTTTTAAAGCTCCAATTAATGCCCTTTTTAGCCTTCATTTCAGTACTGTTATTGCACTGGAGAATAATACAATCTGTTGATCAACTTGACATGCATTTGCATCACTCAACTCTGCTAAGCCATGTGGTCTACATACAACACACAAAGACAAAGATATGTTACAAAGGCCAATTTGTTTCTGGCCAGAACAAATTGACAAAACTATTTTAAATAGCTGCAACATAACGTACATAAGTAACAAACAGCATAATAACAGCATAGCTGTAAAGCAAGAAAGGCACACACTACATACACAAAGTCTAACCAGGCATTTTCTTCCTCAAGTAATTCTGATACAAAATCATGTCTGAAGCCCAGAACACTCTACACATTTCCCCAGTTTTAGTTTAGAGATAAGGAAAGATTGGCCTGGCCCACTAGGATCCCTCTTTATGTTTGTGAACTTTATAGTCTATACATTTAGAGTGATGTGATAATCAAACACTCTAGAAGTCTAGAATGAAAGAGTATATAAGAGAATTGACAGCAACGTTCCCTCTCAGGAGCGCGCATGTGCAATTGCGCACTGCTCAAGCGTCCTCTGCGCATGGCAAATCTATGCCATGCACAAAATCAAATAAAAAAATAAGCGCATAACAATTTTCAACACGACACGGACACGACAGAGAAAACCGTTTTCGTCATCATTGTTCAAATATTGTAACGTCTGTCGAGACGCTTTGAGGACATGAATTCCATCCATCACTTTACTGAGCAAAACTCTTTACTGTCGGCCATAAACACATCACCAAAACATTAGTAAAAAAAATGATATCTAGCAAAACTGGTCATTTTCTGCAGTACAAACCAGACCAAAAGCAACTTTGTTATATCAACAGCAGCCGCTCGCTCTCTCACGTGCGCCAACACTTGCACATATGGCACTTAGCCAGATGCGTTTACAGCCACACAAAAAGTCGGACAACTCCAACACCACACATAAAGTGTCATTCCAGGTCGTTACACTATGATTTACCAATCAAATGTGTGCTTATTCTAGTGTCATTTATTAGGAATCTTAATTTATAAATATTAATCATTAAATGCTGTTAGTATATTAAATAAATACTAATAAAAATATATTTTTTACAAACAGGAAGTTGCAGGAATGTACACATGATCCCCTGCTTACATCTCATTGTGCAACATGTGAATGTTTTAATGGGAACTAAATGCAATGTCTGAAAGGGGTACAAATTATTTCCAAAGCAGGACCTCCACCCAGACAAACAATACAAGTACACAGTTCATGAAAAACAATATTTTTGGTTATTGTCATTATAAGTGGGCCTAAACACTTATATTAGAAATGGAAATGACTGCTGTCATTTGATTATAATAATAAGAGAATGTTGTCTGTCTATCTGTGTTGGCCCTGTGATGAGGTGGGGACTTGGCCAGGGTGTACCCTGCCTTCCGCCCGAATGCAGCTGAGATAGGCTCCAGCGACCCCGAAAGGGACAAGCGGTAGAAAATGGATGGATGGATGGAGATGTAAGTTGTTGTTTAGTGAGGTTTGGGACAGGTGTGCTGCTGGTGTAGCCACAGTGTGCACGTCTAAAGTTGCTCACATGGACTCCACTCAATGCTCAGGGACTTTTTGCATTTGCTCACACATGAACAATTAGAGGGAACATTGATTGACAGAGTGTGTACCTTCAGTGGTGAATGGTGGTGGTGGTGGAGGTGAAGTGGCATCAGAGTCTCTGTCTCTCTTTACTAGCTTCGTCGAAGCATGTTGCTATGTAGCTTGTTTCAGCAGATTTGAATTGCTGTTTTGGGCAGTAGATGGCATCTTTGATCCAAAGCACAATTTACATTTAACTAAAATGTTATTTTCTTTGTGCTCGACAAAAGAAAAGTAGTGAAAATATCTCCATGTTAGCAAACTCGACTTCTGGCTCCGCCATGATCAGACACGCCCCCCCCTCGCTCCCCACAATCACACTCAGACACACCCACACAGAGCGCATGTCTCTCTCTCTTCTCCGGCTTGTGACACAAGAAGAATCAGAACGATGACAGAGCAGCGCTCCGATAAAACACACTTTATACTACATAAAAAGTAACGTAAAATAACGCAGTAACGCATCATGTAGTAACGGTAACTGAGTTACTAAATATAAAAAAATAACGCGTTAGATTACTAGTTACCGCCGAAACTAACGGCGTTACAGTAACGCGTTACAAAGTAACGCGTTAGTCCCAACACTGGTGATAACTACTACACAATGGAACCCACTTGCGGCAAAAACTACAACCGTGCTTTCGTTTGCGCAGTGTTTCTAAAAAAAACAACTGAAAATAGTGTAATGTGCATGCCAGGCCACTAGTTGGCAGTGTGAAGAAAGACTTGCAAATTCTTGTTCTCCTAAATATTTTTTCAAAACACTTTTGTGTATTCATGAGTTTAAAATTGGACCCAAGTAAATACTGCACTAGCATTGTTTTAATTACATATTTTGTCTATCAATATATTTCTTTAAATTTACGTATTTAAATTACAGAAAAAAAAACCGGAAAAATCTCAACTTTGACACAGTTGTATATCCCTGTAGCCTTTCTTTACATCGCCAACTAGTGGCCTGACATGCACATTACACCACTTTCAGTTGTTTTACGAAACTCTGTGGAAAAAAAACACAGTAGAGCTTCCTGCCACGCATGGGTTCCATAGTGTAGTAGTTATCACGTCTGCTTAACACGCAGAAGGTCCTGGGTTCGATTCCCAGTGGAACCATGTACTTTTCTTCACTTTAATCTTACACAACCAAAACAGTAGAATGTTTACTTAAAATTGTTGTATCAACAGTGACAAAGACACTTGACAAGCCTTAAGGGAAAAAGCAGTTGGCATGCATGCTTGTCATTCCTTTACATCGCCAACTAGTGGCCTGGCATGTATATTACACCCCTTTTGGTTATTTTGGTACTCCTATGTACACGAATAATCCACTCTGCACAAATGAAAACACGGTAAACCTTTCTTTCGCACATGGGTTCCATAGTGTAGTAGTTATCACGTCTGCTTAACACGCAGAAGGTCCTGGGTTCGATTCCCAGTGGAACCATGTACTTTTCTTCACTTTAATCTTACACAACCAAAACAGTAGAATGTTTACTTAAAATTGTTGTATCAACAGTGACAAAGACACTTGACAAGAGTTAAGAGAAAAAACAGTTAGCATGCATGCTTGTCATTCCTTTACAACGCCAACTAGTGGCCTGGCATGTATATTACACCCATTTTGGTTATTTTGGTACTCCTACGTACACAAATAATCCACTCTGCACAAATGAAAACACGGTAAACCTTTTTTTCACACATGGGTTCCATAGTGTAGTAGTTATCACGTCTGCTTAACACGCAGAAGGTCCTGGGTTCGATTCCCAGTGGAACCATGTCTATCACAAAGTTAGAAACAGAGGTGTTACTAGTTTTTAAACAAAGGGGGTTGCTTGTCCCCCAAAAGTTGCACTAATAATGATAAAATAATAATTGTGTTTTATTATGATTCGTAATACTCTACATGAATCAGATCATTTCTACTTTACACTCTGCAGTAAATGAAAACTTGATAGATTTCTAATTATATTTAAGTGAATAATGACAGGTTATATGATTATTTAAAATCATATTTTGGCCACTATATATTGAATTTGTTGGCACTTTTTTGTTAAAAAAACACAAAAAAAAAAACTTTCTTTAAAAAAATATTTACGGAGGTTAATTTAGATATGTCGTAGATATGTTAATCCCATCTGTAAAAAAATAAATAATAATAATGAAGGTTTTTACATATGTTTTAAAAACTTGCTAAGAATTAGTACCAAGTTCCAACTAGGAATGTTAAAGTTAAAGTGCCAATGATTGTCACACACACACTAGGTTTGGCGAAAGTATTCTCTGCATTTGACCCATCACCCTTGTTTAACTACTTTGAGTTCTCAAAACAACTGAAAATGGTGTAATATACATGCCAGGCCACTAGTTGGTGATGTGAAGAAAAACTAAACTTTCCGTCCAGGTCTTACAGAATAGTTTGTCGGTGTTTGTGTGACTTAAAGATTTGTGTCATGTACACTTTGGGTTGTGTTTGTGAAAAATACTGTTTTACATTGTAAATATTTCACTGTGTTTTTAATCATGTACCGATACCAAAAGTGACAAAAAAACACTGTCATATGAATGTCAGGCCACCAGCTTGCTACTTCATATACAGTCTATATATATATAGTCATGGTTCCACTGGGAATCGAACCCAGGATCTTCTGCGTGTTAAGCAGACGTGATAACTACTACACTATGGAACCCATGTGTGTCATGAAAATCTACCGTGTTTGCGTTTGTGCAGAGTGGATAAATTGTGTATGTAGAAGTCTCAAAATAACCAAAAATGGTGTAATATGCATGCCAGGCCACTAGGTGGCGATGTGAAGGAATGACAGCCATGCATGCCAACTGCTTTTTCTCTTAAGGCTTGCCAAGCGTCTTTGTTGATACAAATATTTGAAGTAAAAATTGTACTATTTTGGTTGTCTAAGAGTAAAGTAGTGAAAAGTACATGGTTTTACTGGGAATCGAACCCTGGACCTTCTGTGTGTAAAGCAGACATGATAACTACTACACAATGGAACCTATAAATGTTTTGTATTTAATGTGACAAATTTCAACAAACCTTCATATATTTAGAACCAAGTTCAAATTAGGAATGTTTAAGTTCTTTGCGTTCCCAAAACAACTGAAAATGGTAAAATGTGCATGCCAGGCCACTAGTTGGCGATGTGAAGGAAGATTTGCAAATGCTTGTTCACCGAAATATAAACATAACATACACCTATTTTTCAAAAACACTTTGTGTTTTGTGAGTTTAAAGTAAGTAAATACTGCACTAGTGGTGTGATAATGATATAATTTGTGCAACAAGTGTTTGGTTGGGGTAGACATGGTTCCACTGGGAATTGAACCCAGGACCTTCTGCGTGTTAAGCAGACGTGATAACTACTACACTATGGAACCCACTTGTGGCACAAACTACAACTGTGTTTTCGTTTGCGCAGTGTTTCTAAAAAAAACTACTGAAAATAGTGTAATGTGCATGCCAGGCCACTAGTTGGCAGTGTGAAGAAAGACTTGCAAATGCTTGTTCACCTAAATATTTTTCAAAAGCACTTTTGTGTATTCGTGAGTTTAAAATTGGACCTAAGTAAATACTGCACTATCATTGTTTTAATGACATATTTTGTCCATCAATTTTGTTTTATAACTTACATATTTAAATTAAAGAAAAATAAAATCCAAAAAAATCTAAACTTTGACGCCACTGTGCATCCCTGTAGCCTTTCTTTACATCGCCAACTAGTGGCCTGGCATGCTCATTGCACCACTTTCAGGTGTTTTACAAAACTCTGTGTAAAAGAAAACACAGTAAAGCTTCCAGATGCTCATGGGCTTCATAGTGAAGTAGTTATCACATCTGCTTTAATGCAGAAGGTCCTGGGTTCGATTCCCAGTGGAACACATATCCCACAAAATATACCATTACCACGCCATGTATTACACCGTTTTCAGTTGTTTTGGGAACTCAAAGTAGTCAAACAATCTTCGTAAGAACTTGTTTGTAATTTTATGCCAATTTTTAAGACATATGTAAAAACCTTAATTAGGTGTTTGCGTTTTTAAATATATGATAAACATATCTAGAACATATTTAGATGAATTCCCCTGAATATTTTCTTTTTTCATTTTTTTGTTTTTTACAAAAAGGTGCCAATAAATTCCATATAAAGTGGCTAGTATACGATTTTAAATAATCATATAACCTGTCATTATTAATTTAAATATGATTAGAAATCTGTCGAGTTTTCATTTACTACAGAGTGTAACGTATAGATTATCTGATTCATGTAGATAAATACAAATCATAACAAAACATAATAATACATTAAGGCTATAATATTATTAGTGCATTGAACATTGTTTTATTTATATGCACATATGTTTACATCTTGTCTTATTATATATGACACATCCATATGTTCCATAGTGTAGTAGTTATTAGGGCTGCAACTAATGATTAATTAGATAATCAATTAATCTGTCGATTATTCCTTCGATTAATCGTTTAATAATCGGATAAAAGAGACAAACTACATTTCTATCCTTTCCAGTATTTTATTGAAAAAAGCCCCAGCATACTGGCACCATACTTATTTTGATTATTGTTTCTCAGCTGTTTGTACATGTTGCAGTTTATGAATAAAGATTTATAAAAAAAATAATAAAATAAAATAAAATAAATTTAAATAAAATAAATAAATAATAATAATTGCCTCTGCGCATGCGCATAGCATAGATCCAATGAATCGATGACTAAATTAATCGCCAACTATTTTTATAATTGATTTTAATCGATTTAATCGATTAGTTGTTGCAGCCCTAGTAGTTATACTTTAAGGCACAGTTTGTCTTATAACTTACATCACTATGTACACATCCATCCATCCATTTTCTACCGCTTATTCCCTTTGGGGTCGCGGGGGGCGCTGGAGCCTATCTCAGCTACAATCGGGCGGAAAGCGGGGTACACCCTGGACAAGTCGCCACCTCATCGCAGGGCCAACACAGATAGACAGACAACATTCACACTACTATGTACACAGTGTACACCAATTTTATTCGTTTTTGGGAACTCTGCGTGAAAGAAAACAAAGTAAAACTTCCTGACACACATGGGTTCCATATTGTAGTAGTTATCACGTCTGCTTTACACGCAGAAGGTCCTGGGTTCGATTCCCAGTGGAACCATGTCTATCACAAGTAAACAACGGCATTGCTAAAGATCAACATTTTGCTAACACTTATTTTGCAAAATATACCATCACTAATGCAGTATTTACTTAGTTCCAATTTTAAACTCTTGAATACACAAAAGTACTTTTGAAAAATATTTCAGTGAACAAGCAGTTGCAAGTCTTTATTCACACTGCCAACTAGTGGCAAATACACAGCTGGCTTTCCTGAAACACATGGGTTCCATAGTGTAGTAGTATCACGTCTGCTTAATACGCAGATGGTCCTGGGTTCGATTCCCAGTGAAACCATGTTTACCACAAACAAAATGCCTGCAGTGTTCCTCCAAATGATTTGCTTACACTTATCCTGCAATATATACCAGTGCTCGTGCAGTATTTACTTAGGTACAATGTAAAACTCTTTCTCACTGGCACTCATCGAAGGCGGACGCTCCCTTTTCTCACCTGCTTTCCTCTTTGTTTTGTCTTGTTTCAACTTTCTTGTTGCCTCTTTTTGCACTGCTCTCTAAACTCTAAACCAGTGTTTTTCAACCTTTTTTGAGCCAAGGCACATTTTTTGCATTAAGAAAATCCGGAGGCACACCACCAGCAGAAATCATAAACTCAGTTGACAGTTAAAAGTCATTGTCGCAATTATTGGATATGACTTTAAAGCATAACCAAGCATGCATCAATATAGCTCTTGTCTCAAAGTAGGTGTACTGTCACCACCTGTCACATCATGCCATGACTTATTTGGAGTTGTTTGCTGTTTTCCTGTGTGTAGTGTTGTAGTTCTTGTCTTACGCTCCTATTTTGGTGGCTTTTTTTCTTTTTTTGGTATTTTCCTGTAGCAGCTTCATGTCTTCCTTTGAGCGATATTTCCTGCATCTACTTCGTTTTAGCAATCAAGAATATTTCAGTTGTTTTTATCCTTCTTTGTGGGGACATTGTTGATTGTCATGTCATGTTCGGATGTACATTGTGGACGCCGTCTTTGCTCCACAGTAAGTTTTTGCTGTTGTCCAGCATTCTGTTTTTGTTTACTTTGTAGCCAGTTCAGTTTTAGTTTTGTTCTGCATAACCTTCCCTACGCTTCAATGCCTTTTCTTAAGGGCACTCACCTTTTGTTTATTTTTGGTTTAAGCATAAGACACCTTTTACCTGCATTTACAAAGCAATTAGCTACCGGCTGCCACCTACTGATATTGAAGAGTATTACACGGTTACTCTGCCGAGCTCTAGACAGCACCGACACTCAACAACAACAACACATAATTTGGAGACTATAATTACTGGTTTGCAAAAAATGTTTTTAACCCAAATATGTGAAATTAGATAATCTCCCACGGCACACCAGACTGTATCTCACGGCACACTTGTGTGCCGCGGCACAGTGGTTGAAAAACACTGCTCTAAACAATGGAATTCATCAACTTGCCTCTCAACAAATTTGTCAAGGGGAACCTGCCTGTCTTGGCGGAATGGTTGCTGCTGGACACGCGACAGACTCTTGGGAGAAGAGGAGTGCTGCGTGCCTGGCGACCCGTCGAGGACGTTGAAGATATCTACTAGAGATGCACGGATAGGCAATTATTTCATCCGCAACCGCATCAGAAAGTCGTCAACCATCCGCCATCCACCCGTTTCTAACATTTAATCAGAACCGCACCCGCCCGTTGTTATATATCTAATATAGACGATGCAAGGCATTAGTGAGGTTATAAAGCTTTTGCCTGTTAAAGAAAGGAGACTGATCCAATGCAGCACAGACATTCGCGTGCCACGCTGTCACGGCCCAGACGTACACCAGTGCGCAATCATATGGGAGCCGCACTGAGCGCACCTCCAAGCGCGTCTCGCTGCCGGCGACGGCCGGGTATGGGCCCCACACCTTTCGTGAGCGCACTGCGCGCGGAGTGACCCCTGTTAGGCGCCCCCGGCAACAGGGGTGGCGGGCAGGTAAGCTGCGCGGGCGGAGCGCGCGGAGTGACCCCTGTTACGAGCCCCCGGCCACGGGGGTGGCGGGCAGGTAAGCTGCTTACCTGCTGCGCGTGACGCCGGCCGCGGCGAAGGCGGACGAGGCGGGGTGTCGGTGCGGTGGGCGCGGTGGTGACCCTGGACGTGCGTCGGGCCCTTCTCGCGGATTGCCTCAGCTACGGCTCCCGGTGGGGCCCTCTCGGGGGAAGGGGCCTCGGTCCCGGACCCCGGCGAGGCGTCCCTTCTCCGCTCCGTAAAAGTGTCCATCTCTTTTCTTTTTTCACCTGCTGCATATGCAGCAGGTGCCTGCTCATTTTTCGTATGTGGGTAACAACATTTAACTATGTATATATATTTCCGAATTGGTTTAACTGCCACCCGCCTGAATCTATTTAAAATCTAAATTTTTTTTTTTCAACCGCCCGACCCGACCCGACCCGCGGATAAAATCTAATTTTTTTTAATTTCATCCGCCCGATCCGCGGATAATCCGCGGTTGTGCCCGCAAACCGCGCATCTCTAATATCTACCTATTTGGAACATGATAACAGGACATCTGCTGATTGGATTTCTCTGGCGTATCGACACATTGGAAGACGCTGACAGCTGTTCGAAGTACCTTCAAGCTGCCACAAATGACTGGGGAATGCGAGCAGAACAGTGAGACCTTTGTGACATTCGGCTATAATGCAGTCTTTGGCAACATCTTGGTCCTGGGTTCAATTCCCAGTGGAAACCATGACTATCACAAACAAAACAAAGCATTGCTAAAGATAAGGATTTTGCTAACAATTATCCTATAAAATATATCATTACCACAATGCTAGTGCAGTATTTACTTAGTTGCAATTTTAAACTCACTAATACACAAAAGTACTTTTGAAAAATATTTACACAAACACACAGTTGCAAGTCTTTCTTCACACTGCCAACTAGTGGCCTGGCATGCATATTACACCATTTTCACCTGTTTTTTGGAAACTATGCACAAATGAAAACATGGTTGCCCTTTCTGACACACGTGGGTTCCATAGTGTAGTAGTTATCACGTCTGCTTAACACGCAGAAGGTCCTGGGTTCGATTCCCAGTGGAACCATGTCTATCACAGGCAAAACAAGTGCAGTATTGCTAACATTTAAGCTTTTGCTAAATCTTGTCGCGCAAAATATACAATTTCCACAGAGCGTAATGACAGTAGTTTTTTTTTGATAATTTATATATTTATATTTAAAAAAAAATCTTTATTTTTTACACAAGCCCCGGTTTCCCTCTGAGCTTGGGGACCCGATACAACATCCTCACTTTCCGCTCAACTATGACGCCACTGTGCATGTCTGTAGCTCTTATTTACATCACCAACTAGTGGCCTGGCATGCACATTACACCACTTTCAGTTGTTTTATAAACCTCTGTGTAAAAGAAAGCACAGAAAACCTTCCTGCCACACATGGGTTCCATAGTGTAGTAGTTATCACATCTGCTTTACAGGCAAAAGGTCCTGGGTTTGATTCCCAGTGGAACCATGTTCTTTACTCTTACACAACCAAAACAGTTGTATGTTTACATAAAATTGTTGTATCAACAGCGACAAAGATGCTTGACAAGCCATAAAAGAAAAACAGTTGGCATGCATGCTTGTCAATACTTTACATCGCCAACTAGTGGCCTGGCATGCATATTACACCACTTTCAGTCATTTTGAGACTCTGACACAAACACGAACACAGTCAAGCTTCCTGATGCACATGGGTTCCATAGTGTAGTAGTTATCACGTCTGCTTTACACGCAGAAGGCCCTGGGTTCGATTCCCAGTGGAACCATGTCTATCACAAAGTTAGAAACAGAGGTGTCACCAGTTTTTTAACACCGGGGGTTACTTATCACCCAAAAGTTGCACTCATAACGATACAATCATAGTCATGTTTTATTATGAATATGATGACGTGAATAAAATAATCTCTACTTTACACTTTGTAGTAAATGAAAACTCAACAGATTTATAATCATGTGTTTTAGTGAATATTTACAAGTTATATGATTTTATGGAATCATATTTTCACCATCTTATATATATATATATATATATATATATATATATATATATATATATATATATATAGAGTCATGGTTCCACTGGGATTCACACCCAGGACCTTCTGCCTGTAAAGCAGACGTGATAACTACTACACTATGGAACCCATATGTGTCAGGAAGGGTTTACTGTGTTTGTGCAGAGTGAATTAATTGTGTATGCAGGAGTCTCAAAAAACAAACAAAAGTTGTGTAATATGCATCCCAGGCCATTAGTTGGTGATATAAAGAAAGAAGCTACAAGCATGCATGCCAACTGCTTTTTCTCTTAACTTTTGTCAAGTGTTTTTGTTGCTGTTGATACAACACTTTTAAGTAAAAGTTATACTGTTTTGGTTGTGTAAGAGTAAAGTAGTGAAAGTCACATGGTTCTACTGGGAATTGAACTCAGGACCTTCTGCATGTAAAGCAGACATGATAACTACTACACTATGGAACCTTTAGATATGTCATCTATAATGTGACAACATGTCAACATACCTGCATATAGTTAGAACCAAGTTCAAACTTGGAATGTTTAACTACTTTAAGTTCCCAGAACAACTGAAAATGGTGTAATGTGCATGCCAGGCCACTAGTTGGCAGTATGAATGAAGATTTGCAAATGCTTGTTCACCGAAATACAAATATAATATACACATATTTTCAAAAACACTTTTGTGTTTTTGTGAGTTTAAAGTTGGAACTAAGTAAACACTGCACTAGTGGTGTGATAATGGTATAATTTGCACGACAAGTGTTAGCAAAACTGCAGTTGCTTTGGCTGTGATAATCATGGTTCCACTGGGAATCAAACCCAGGGCCTTCTGCCTGTCAGGCAGATGTGATAACTACTACACTATGGAACCCATGTCTGTAAGTAACTACAACCGTGTTTTCGTTTGTGCAGTGTTTCTGAAAAAACAACTGAAAATAGTGTAGTGTGCATGCCAGGCCACTAGTTGGCAGTGTGAAGAAAGACTGCTTGTACACCTAAATATTTTTCAAAAGCACTTTTGTGTATTTGTGAGTTTAAAATTAAACCTAAGTAAATACTGCACTAGCTTTGTTTTAATGATATATTTTGTCTATCAACATTTTTTATAACTTACATATTTCAATTACAGAACCCCCCCAACTATGACGTTGTGCATGGCTGCAGCCTTTCTACGTCAACTACTGGCCTGGCATGCACATTACACCACTTTCAGATGTTTTACGAAACTCTGTGAAAAAAAAACACAGTAGAGCTTCCATCCACGCATGGGTTCCATAGTGTAGTAGTTATCACGTCTGCTTAACACGCAGAAGGTCCTGGGTTCGATTCCCAGTGGAACCATGTACTTTTCTTCACTTTAATCTTACACAACCAAAACAGTAGAATGTTTACTTAAAATTGTTGTATCAACAGTGACAAAGACACTTGACAAGCTTTAAGAGAAAAGCAGTTGGCATGCATGCTTGTCATTCTTTTACAACGCCAACTAGTGGCCTGGCATGTATATTACACCACTTTTGGTTATTTTGGTGTTCCTATGTACACAAATAATCTACTCTGCACAAATGAAAACACGGTAAACCTTTCTTTCACACATGGGTTCCATAGTGTAGTAGTTATCACGTCTGCTTAACACGCAGAAGGTCCTGGGTTCGATTCCCAGTGGAACCATGTCTATCACAAAGTTAGAAACAGAGGTGTTACTAGTTTTTAAACAACGGGGGTTGCTTGTCCCCCAAAAGTTGCACTAATAATGATAAAATAATAATTGTGTTTTATTATGATTTGTATTACTCTACATGAATCAGATCATTTCTACTTTACACTCTGTAGGAAATGAAAACTCTATAGATTTCTAATTATATTTAAGTGAATAATGACAGGTTATATGATTATTTAAAATCATATTTTGGCCACGTTATATTGAATTTTTTGGCACTTTTTAAAAAAACAACAACAAAAAAACTTTCTTTAAAAAAATATTTAGGGAGGTTAATTTAGATATGTTGTAGATATGTTAATCCCATCTGTAAAACAATAAATAACAATATTTAAGGTTTTTACATATGTTTTAAAAATTGCAAAGAATTAGAACCAAGTTCAAACTGGGAATGTTAAAGTTAACGTGCCACTAGTTGGTGATGTGAAGAAAAACTAAACTTTCCGTCCAGGTCTCACAGAATAGTTTGTCGGTGTTTGTGTGACTTAAAGATTTGTGTCATGTACACTTTGGGTTGTGTTTGTGAAAAATACTGTTTTACATTGTAAATATTTCACTGTGTTTTTATTCATGTACCGATACCAAAAGTGACAAAAAACACTGTCATATGCATGTCAGGCCACCAGCTTGCCACTTTATATACAGTATATATATATAGTCATGGTTCCACTGGGAATCGAACCCAGGACCTTCTGCCTGTTAAGCAGACGTGATAACTACTACACTATGGAACCCATGTGTGTCAGGAAGGTTTTACTGTGTTTGTGCAGAGTGAATTAATTGTGTATGCAGGAGTCTCAAAAAAAAACAAAAGTTGTGTAATATGCATGCCAGGCCATTAGTTGGTGATATAAAGAAAGAAGCTGCAAGCATGCATGCCAACTGCTTTTTCTCTTAACTTTTGTCAAGTGTTTTTGTTGCTGTTGATACAACAATTTTAAGTAAAAGTTTTACTGTTTTGGTTGTGTAAGAGTAAAGTAGTGAAAATCACATGGTTCTACTGGGAATTGAACCCAGGACCTTCTGCATGTAAAGCAGACATGATAACTACTACACTATGGAACCTTTAGATATGCCATCTATAATGTGACAACATGTCAACATACCTGCATGTAGTTAGAACCAAGTTCAAACTTGGAATGTTTAACTACTTTAAGTTCCCAGAACAACTGAAAATGGTGTAATGTGTATGCCAGGCCACTAGTTGGCAGTATGAAGGAAGATTTGCAAATGCTTGTTCACCGAAATACAAATATAATATACACATATTTTCAAAAACACTGTTGTGTTTTTGTGAGTTTAAAGTTGGAACTAAGTAAATACTGCACTAGTGGTGTGATAATGGTATAATTTGCACGACAAGTGTTAGCAAAACTGCAGTTGCTTTGGCTGTAATAGTTATGGTTCCACTGGGAATCGAACACAGGGCCTTCTGCGTGTCAGGCAGATGTGATAACTACTACACTATGGAACCCATGTCTGTACGTAACTACAACCGTGTTTTCATTTGCGCAGTGTTTCTGAAAAAACAACTGAAAATAGTGTAGTGTGCATGCCAGGCCACTAGTTGGCAGTGTGAAGAAAGACTGCTTGTACACCTAAATATTTTTCAAAATCACTTTTGTGTATTTGTGAGTTTAAAATTAAACCTAAGTAAATACTGCACTAGCTTTGTTTTAATGATATATTTTGTCTATCAACATTTTTTATAACTTACATATTTCAATTATAGAACCCCCCCAACTATGACGTTGTGCATGCCTGCAGCCTTTCTTCGCCAACTAGTGGCCTGGCATGCACATTACACCACTTTCAGATGTTTTACGAAACTCTATGAAAAAAAAACACAGTAGAGCTTCCTGCTACGCATGGGTTCCATAGTGTAGTAGTTATCACGTCTGCTTAACACGCAGAAGGTCCTGGGTTCGATTCCCAGTGGAACCATGTACTTTTCTTCACTTTAATCTTACACAACCAAAACAGTAGAATGTTTACTTAAAATTGTTGTATCAACAGTGACAAAGACACTTGACAAGCCTTAAGAGAAAAAGCAGTTGGCATGCATGCTTGTCATTCCTTTACATCGCCAACTAGTGGCCTGGCATGTATATTACACCACTTTTGGTTATTTTGGTACTCATATGTACACAAATTATCCACTCTGCACAAATGAAAACACGGTAAACCTTTATTGTCACACATGGGTTCCATAGTGTAGTAGTTATCACGTCTGCTTAACACGCAGAAGGTCCTGGGTTCGATTCCCAGTGGAACCATGTCTATCACAAAGTTAGAAACAGAGGTGTTACTAGTTTTTAAACGAAGGGGGTTGCTTGTCCCCCAAAAGTTGCACTAATAATGATAAAATAATAATTGTGTTTTATTATGATTCGTATTACTCTACATCAGGGGTGCTCACACTTTTTCTGCAGGCGAGCTACTTTTCAATTGATCAAGTCGTGGGGATCTACCTCATTCATATATATAATTCATATTTACTTATTTATGAAATATATGTTTTTGTTAACAAGTTAGAGGTGTTTAATGATAATGCAAGCATGTTTAACACATATAGTTAATATTGTTAATAAATTAAAGGTGTTTAATGATAATACAAGTATGTTTAATACATATAGTTAATATTGTTAACAAGTAGAGGGTGTGTAAAGATAATGAAAGCATGTTTAACTCATATAGTTAATATTGTTAAAAAATAAAAGGTGTTTAATGATAATACAAGCATGTTAAATACATATAGTTAATATTGTTAACAAGTTAAAGGTGTTTAATGATAATACAAGCATGTTTAACACATATAGATTCCTTTCTTTCATGAAGACAAGAATATAAGTTGGTGTATTACCTGATTCTGATGACTTGCATTGATTGGAATCAGACAGTGGTGCTGATAAGGTCCGCATTTTCGAATGGAGGAGAAAAAAAGTCCTCCTTTCTGTCCAATACCACATGAAAGTGGTTGGTTTTTGGCATCTTATTTGTCCAGCTTCCGTACTCCTTTGTATACACTTTACAAGAAATACATTGTCGGCAAACTCCGTAGCTTGCTAGCTTGTGCACGCCAGCTTTCTGAGACTCCTATTTTGTTAGCGCAACTGTGTAACTGTGCAGTCGGTCTTTGGAGTTTTGACGACAGGTACGGCGCCAGAGTCTGTTGAAATAAAGTGTTTCTCGCCTTCCAGTCGGTAATTTTAATGAACTGGCAGCAGCCAGTGTCATCTCAGAAGACCCTCGGGTGCCGTGAATGTCAATCAAGTGACGAAAATGACGTCATTGTGAAGATTTATGATCGCTCATTTTTAGGACTATTTTTTTAATGCCTGGCTGGTGATCGACTGACACACCCTCCGAGATCGACCGGTAGCTCGCGATCGACGTAATGAGCACCCCTGCTCTAGGGTAAACTGGGTGTAACACACGGCACACTGACAAAGCTTAACCTATTGTGACTATAACAATCTACAAGGTTAATGTGGGTTGCTTCTCTTTCTCCCCCTCCATTTTTCTGCATTCTTTCGTATCTCAAGTTATCATTACGTATATGTATTGTTGCATTTAAACAACTGTATTGTTGATAATAAAGGTAAATTATTGGTATTGTTCATTATCAATAGCGCTATTTCTATTGGTATTTGTATTGATCCATTTGTAGTGTAATAATGCTCATTGTCATTTCTGTATTATTTTTTATTTTTCGCTAACTGCTTATTTGCTATTACTTTTACCATCATATTTGTACATGTCGTATTTGCTGATGTTGCTCTATTGTTGTTGTTGTTGTTATTTGCTGTTGTTGTTTTTGTCTCTCTGTCTAATCCCCCTCTTGTCCCCACAATTTCCCCCTCTGTCTTCTTTTTTTTCTCTTTCTATCCCCTCCTGCTCCGGCCTGGCTGCACTAAATGATAATATAAATACATTTAATAAAGTCAAATACAAATAAGGCAACAAGAGAAGTATCCTACACTTCTCTTTTGTAAAGTAAATCTGAACAGCCGACATGGGCATCTACATCAACTATATGATTTGCCTGAGAAGCTGGACAGGACACACAAAAAAAAAAAAAAAAAAAAAAAAAAATCAAAAATAAATAAATAAATAAAATCAAAAAATTTAATAATGTAATGCGATCTACCAATACTACCTTTGCGATCGACTGGTAGATCGCGATCGACGTATTGAGCACCCCTGCTCTACATGAATCAGATCATTTCTACTTTACACTCTGTAGTAAATGAAAACTTGATAGATTTCTAATTATATTTAAGTGAATAATGACAGGTTATATGATTATTTAAAATCATATTTTGGCCATGTTATATTGAATTTTTTAGCACTTTTTTGTTAAAAAAAACAAAAAAAAACTTTCTTTAAAAAAATATTTAGGGAGGTTGATTTAGATATGTTGTAGATATGTTAATCCCATCTGTAAAACAATAAATAACAATATTTAAGGTTTTTACATATGTTTTAAAAATTGCTAAGAATTAGAACCAAGTTCAAACTAGGAATGTTAAAGTTAAAGTGCCACTAGTTGGTGATGTGAAGAAAAAATAAACTTTCCATCCAGGTCTTACAGAATAGTTTGTCGGTGTTTGTGTGACTTAAAGATTTGTGTCATGTACACTTTGGGTTGTGTTTGTGAAAAATACTGTTTTACATTGTAAATATTTCACTGTGTTTTTATTCATGTACCGATACCAAAAGTGACAAAAAACACTGTCATATGCACGTCAGTCCACCAGCTCGCCACTTTTAATACAGTATATATATAGTCATGGTTCCACTGGGAATCGAACCCAGGACCTTCTGCGTGTAAAGCAGACGTGATAACTACTACACTATGGAACCCATGTGTGTCATGAAAGTCTACCGTGTTTGCGTTTGTGCAGAGTGGATACATTGTGTATGTAGAAGTCTCAAAATAACCAAAAATGGTGTAATATACATGCCAGGCCACTAGTTGGCGATGTGAAGGAATGACAGCCATGCATGCCAACTGCTTTTTCTCTTAAGGCTTGCCAAGCGTCTTTGTTGATACAATAATTTTAAGTAAAAATTCTACTGTTTTGGTTGTGTAAGAGTAAAGTAGTGAAAAGTACATGGTTCTACTGGGAATCGAACCCAGGACCTTCTGCGTGTAAAGCAGACATGATAACTACTACACTATGGAACCTATAGACTTGCTGTATATAATGTAACAACATGTCAACATACCTGAATATAGTTAGAACCAAGTTCAAACTAGGAATGTTTAAGTTCTTTGAGTTCCCAAAACAACTGAAAATGGTAAAATGTGCATGCAAGGTCACTAGTTGGCGATGTGAAGGAAGATTTGCAAATGCTTGTTCACCGAAATATATATATAACACACACCTATTTTTCAAAAACACTTTTGTGTTTTGTGAGTTTAAAGTAAGTAAATACTGCACTAGCGGTGTGATAATGGTATAATTTGTGCAACAAGTGTTTGGTTGGGGTAGACATGGTTCCACTGGGAATCGAACCCAGGACCTTCTGCGTGTTAAGCAGACGTGATAACTACTACACTATGGAACCCACTTGTGGCAAAAACTACAACCGTGCTTTCGTTTGCGCAGTGTTTCTAAAAAAACTACTGAAAATAGTGTATTGTGCATGCCAGGCCACTAGTTGGCAGTGTGAAGAAAGACTTGCAAATTCTTGTTCTCCTAAATATTTTTTCAAAAGCACTTTTGTCTATTCATGAGTTCAAAATCGGATCCAAGTAAATACTGCAATAGCATTGTTTTAATGACATATTTTGTCTATCAATATATTTCTTTAAATTTACGTATTTAAATTACAGAAAACCCCCCCCGGAAAAATCTCAACTATGACACCGTTGTGCATCCCTGTAGCCTTTCTTTACATTGCCAACTAGTGGCCTGGCATGCTCATTTGACCATTTTCAGTTGTTTTACAAAAGAAAACACAGTAAACCTTCCAGACATATATGTGTTCCATAGTGTAGTAGTCATCATGTCTGCTTTACATGCAGGAGGTCCTGAGTTCGATTCCCAGTGGAACCATGTCTATCACAAACAAAATAATGCTGTTGCTGAATATAAAGATTTTGCTAACACATATCCTACAAAATATACCATTACCACACCATATATTACACCATTCTCAGTTCTTTTGGGAACTCAAAATAGTCAAACATTCCTTGTAAGAACTTGGTTGTAATTGTATGCCAATTTTTAAAACATATGTAAAAACCTTAATTAGGTGTATGATAAACATATCGAGAACATATTTAGATGAATTCTCCTAAATATAAATTTTTTTAATTGTTTAATTTTTTACAAAAAGGTGCCAACAAATAATTTTTAAAAATTATATATAGATTATAAATTTGTAGAGTTTTTCTTTACTACAGAGTGTAAGGTAGAAATTATCTGATTCATGTAAATAAATACAAATCATAATAAAATATAATAATGAATTATGGCTATATAATTATTAGTGCATTTAACATTGTTTTAGGTTGATTGGCAACACTAAATTGGCCCTAGTGTGTGAATGTGAGTGTGAATGTTGTCTGTCTATCTGTGTTGGCCCTGTGTTGAGGTGGTGACTTGTCCAGGGTGTACCCCGCCTTCCGCCCGATTGTAGCTGAGATAGGCTCCAGCGCCCCCCGCGACCCCGAAGGGAATAAGCGGTAGAAAATGGATGGATGGATATTATTTATATGCACATATGTTTACATCTTGTCTTATTATATATGACACATCCATATGTTCCATAGTGTAGTAGTTATACTTTAAGGCACAGTTTGTCTTATAACTTACATCACTATGTACACAGTGTACACCAATTTTAGTCGTTTTTGGGAACTCTGCGTGGAAAAAAACTAAGGAAACCTTCCATAGCCACATGGGTTCCATAGTGTAATAGTTATCACGCCTGCTTTACACGCAGAAGGTCCTGGGTTCGATTCCCAGTGGAACCATGTCTACCACAAAGTTAGAAACAAGGGTGTCACTAATTTTTAAACACAGGGGGTTGCTTATCCCTCAAAAGTTGCACTAATAATAATATAATAATAATCATGTTTTATTATTAATATGATGACATAAATACAATAATCTCTACTTTACACTATGTAGTAAATGAAAACTCGACAGATTTATAATCATGTTTTAGTGAATATTTACAGGTGATAGGATTTTTTAAATCATATTTTGGCCACTTTATATTGCATGGTTCCACTGGAAATCTAACATAGAATGTTTAACTTCTTTGAGTTCCCAAAATAACTTAAAATCGTGTAATATGCATTCCAGGCCACTAGTTGGTGATGTTGAGGAAGATTTGCAAATGCTTGTTCACCTAAATATTTTTCAAAAGGACTTTTGTGTATTAGTGAGTTTAAAATTGGAAGTAAGTAAATACTGCATTAGCGAAGTGGTAATAGTATATTTTGCGGGATAAGGGTTCGCAAAATTCCGATTATTTTGGACTGGTAGTAGTCGATCCACAGTGATGTGTCAAACAATACCTCAATGCTAACGAGGGATAATTACACTTCACTAACTGACAGTAGGATTTCTCATTTGCATCTCAGCAGTTGTTTTTCTCAATACAATAGGGCGATTCCCAGTGGAACCATGTCTATCACAAGCAAAACAAAGATAAACATTTTGCAATATTACAATTATTTCGCAAAATATACCATTACCACATCGCTACAGCTGTAGTTCCAATTGTAAACTCACTAATACACAAAAGTACTTTTAAAAAATATTTAGGTGAACAAGCATTTGCCAACCAGTGTTACAAGCTTATCCTGCCAGCTTATTACACCAAATGTAGTCATTTTTTGGGATATCTGTGTAAAAGAAAATGCAGTAAACCCTTCATGACACACATGGGTTCATATTAACATGCAGAAGGTCCTGGGTTCGATTCCCAGTGGAGCCATGTCTATCACAAAGTTAGAAACAAGGGTGTTACGAGTTTTTAAACACAGGGGGTTGCTTATCCTCCAAAAGTTGCACTAATAATAAAATAATCATAATTGGGAATAGTATTTACTCTACGTGAATCAGATAATTTCTACTTTACACTCTGTAGTAAATGAAAACTCGACAGGTTTATAATCATATTTTAGTGAAATTGCATTTGTTGGCACTTTTTCATTAAAAAAACAACAGCAAAAACTGTGTTTACAAAAATACTTTTGGAGGTTTATGTTGATATCTTATAGATATGTTAATTCCATCTCAAAAAATGAAAAACAAATTAAGTTTTTTTACATATGTTTTAAAAAATTGCATAAAATTATAACTGAGTTCAAACTAGGAATGTTTAACTACTTTGAGTTCCCAAACAGGCCCTGCGATGAGGTGGCAACTTGTCCAGGGTGCACCCCGCCTTCCGCCCGATTGTAGCTGAGATAGGCTCCAGCGCCCCCCGCGCGACCCCAAAAGGGAATAAGCGGTAGAAAATGGATGGATGGATGTTGATATCTTATAGATATGTTAATTCCATCTCAAAAAATGAAAAACAAATAAAGTTTTTTACATATGTTTTAAAAAATTGCATAAAATTATAACTGAGTTCAAACTAGGAATGTTTAACTACTTTGAGTTCCCAAACAGGCCCTGCGATGAGGTGGCAACTTGTCCAGGGTGTACCCCGCCTTCCGCCCGATTGTAGCTGAGATAGGCTCCAGCGCCCCCCGCGACCCCAAAAGGGAAGAAGCGGTAGAAAAATGGATGGATGGAGTTCCCATACAACTGAAAATGGTGTAATGCGCATGCCAGGCCACTAGTTGGCAGTGCGAAGAAAGACTTGCCACTGCTTGTTCACCTAAATCTTTTTCAAAAGTACTTTTGTGTATTATTCAGTTTAAACATGGAACTCAGTGAATACTGCATTAGCATTGTGGTAATTGCATATTTTTAGGATAAGTGTTAGCAAAATCTTGATCTATTATGATTGTGTTGCTTGCAATAGACATAGTTCCACTGGGAATCGAACCCAGGACCTTCTGCGTGTAAAGCAGACGTGATAACTACTACACTATGGAACCCATGTGTAGCAATGGTTGATTTTGATTGAGACTTTTATTAGTAGATTGCACAGTACAGTATATATCCCGTACAATTGACCACTAAATGGTAACACCTGAATACGTTTTTCAACTTGTTTAAGTCGGAGTCCACGTTAATCAATTCATGGCAGGAAGGCTGACTGTGTTTTTTTTTTACACAGAGTTATGTAAAACAACTGAAAGTGGTGTAATGTGCATGCCAGGCCACTAGTTGGCAGTGTAAATAAAGCCTATAAAGGGAAAAAGGAAACCTAATTTTGTGTAAAGTAAAAAAAAAAAAATATATATATATATTTGAAATATATGTTATCAAAAAAAAATCATAAATGTTAAGATCAGAAGATAAGTCGTGAATGTTCAATAATAAGGTTGCTTGTTTTAAATTAAGAATCTTTAAGACTGCCTACACCACATTATCAAAAATGGTTCGTTGCAGATTGATAAAAACAAACCTAGCATGGAACACTTCACTCAACACAGACGTCATAACCTCATCAAAGTTCCCCTTTAAGGATTCACTGCAAAACCTCTTCTTGAAAAGTAAATAATTTAACTTGCGACAGTCGTGGTTCCACTGGGATTCGAACCCAGGACCTTCTGCGTGTAAAGCAGACATGATAACTACTACACTATGGAACCTTTAGATATGTCATATATAATGTGACAACATGTCAACATACCTGCATGTAGTTAGAACCAAGTTCAGACAACGATTGATTGACTCGTTTGAGTTCCCAAAATATCTCTTAAGTCTTGTCAAAGGTCTTTGTCGTTGTTGATAAAACAATTTTAAGTAAACATTTTACTGTTTTGGTTGCGTAAGACTAAAGTAACGACATTACACATTACACCACTTTCAGTTGTTTTGCAAACTCAAAGTAGTTAAACGTTCCTAGTTTGAACTTCACAATATATACACCATATCTATAGGTTCCATAGTGTAGTAGTTATCACGTCTGCTTGACACGCAGAAGGTCCTGGGTTCGATTCCCAGTGGAACCATGTTTATCACAAGCATTGCTGAAGGGATGCTATACATACACACAAAATATAACATTACCACAATGCTTTTGCAGTATTTACTTAGTTCTAATTTTAAACTCACCAATACACAAAAGTACTTTTGAAAATATTTACACAAACACACAGTTGCAAGTCTTTCTTCACACTGCCAACTAGTGGCCTGGCATGCATATTACACCACTTTCAGTCGTTTTGGTCGTTAAATATTCCGAGTTTGAACTTGGTTCTCACTACACTGCAGTGCATTCTGGGGGTCCATAGTGTAGTATGAGGGTCCTCAATTACATGTATCAAAGACCAGCTGGTGGACTGACATTTATATGACAGTGTTTTTTGTCACTTTGGTATTGTTACATGAATAAAAACACAGTGAAATATTTACAATGAAAAACAGTATTTTTCACAAACACAACCCAAAGTGTACATGACCGACAAACTATTCTGTAAGACCTGGACGGACAGTCTAGTTTTTCTTCACATCACCAACTAGTGACCTGGCATGTATATTACACCATTGAAAGTTGTTTATAGGTTCCATAGTGTAGTAGTTATCACGTCTGCTTTACACGCAGAAGGTCCTGGGTTCGATTCCCAGTGGAACTATATCAATCACAATGGCATTGCTATAAATATAGATTATGCTAACACTTATTCTGCAAAATATACCATTACCAAACTGCTAGTGCAGTATTTACTTAGTTCCAATTTTAAACTCACTAATGCACAAAATAACTTTAAAAAACGCATTTGTCTGTTATATTTATATTTACGTGAACAATTATTGCAAGTCTTTTTTCACACTTCCAACATGTGTTACAAGCTTATCCTGCAAGCTTATTACACCAAATTTAGTTGTTTTTGGGAACTCTGAGCATGAGAAAACACAGCAAACCTTCCAAACACACATGGGTTCCATAGTGTAGTAGTTATCACGTCTGCTTTACATGCAGAAGGTCCTGGGTTCGATTCCCAGTGGAACCATGTCTATCACAAAGTTAGAAACAGAGGTGTTACTAGTTTTTAAACACAGGGGGAAGCTTGTACCGTACCCCAAAAGTTGCACTAAAAATAATATAATCATAATTAAAAAAATTGTGTTTATAAATAAAAACTTGGCAGATTTATAATGATGTTTAAGTGAATAATGACAGGTTATATGATTATTTAAAATCATATTTTGGCCACTTTATATGGTATTTGTTGGCATTTTTCTGCAAAAAAAAACAAAAACAGCTTTCTATAAAAAAAATATTTAGGGAGGTTAATGTAGATACAGTATGTTGTAGATATGATATGTTAATTCCATCTTTAAAAGAAATAAAAAAAATCTAATTAAGATGTTTACATATGTATTAAAAATGTTTTAACTACTTTGAGTTCCCAAAACTGGCAACTTGCCCGATTGTAGCTGAGATAGGCTCCAGCGCCCCCCCGCGACCCCGAAGGGAATAAGCAGTAGAAAATGGATAGATGGATGGAGTTCCCAAAACAACTGAAAATGGTGTGGTAATGGTATATTTTGTGGTATAAGTGTTGACAAAATCGTTATCTTTTGCAATGCAGTGGCTTGTGATAGACGTAGTTTCACTGGGAATCAAACCCAGGACCTTCTGCGTGTTAAGCAGACGTGATAACTACTACACTATGGAACCCATGTGTGTCAGGAAGATTTACTGTGTTTTAATTTGTGCAGAGTGGATTAATTGTGTATGCAGGAGTCTCAAAATAACCAAAAGTGGTGTAATATGCATGCCAGGCCACTAGTTGGCGATGTAAAGAAAGAAGCTACAAAATAATGATACAATAATTTAAGTAAACATTCTACTGTATTGGTTGTGTAAGAGTAAAGTAGTGAAAAATACATGGTTCCACTGGGAATCGAACCCAGGACCTTCCGTGTCTAAACCAGACATGATAACTACTACACTATGGAACCTATAGATATGCTGTGTATAATGTGACAACATGTCAACATACCTGAATATAATTAGAACTAAGTTCAAACTAGGAATGTTTAACTTTTTTGAGTTCCCAAAACAACTGAAAATGGTGTAATGTGCATGCCAGGCCACAAGTTGGCAGTGTGAAGAAAAATTTGCAAATGCTTGCTCACAGAAATATTTTTCAAAAGCCCTTTTGTGTATTTGTGAGTTTAAAATGGGAACTAAGTAAATCCTGCACTACCATTGTTTAAACGATATATATTGTCTATCAATGTTTTTTTTCATAACATACATATTTAAATGACAGAAAAAAACATATTTAAACTTTACACAAGCCCAGGTTTCCCGATACAACATCCTCACTTTCCCCTCAATTGTGACACCGCTGTGCATGTCTGGAGCTCTTATTTACATCGCCAACTAGTGGCCTGGCATGCACATTACACCACTTTTAGTTGTTTTGGGAACTCAAAGTAGTTAAACATTCCTAGTTTGAACTTGGTTCTAACTATATGCAGGTATGTTGACATGTTGTCACATTATATATGACATATCTATAGTGTAGTAGTTATCATGTCTGGGTTCGATCCCCAGTGGAACCATCTTACTACTTTACTCTTATACAACAATAGCATATATATCATCATATCAACAAAGACAATGACGCTTGACAAACCTTAAGCGTAAAATCAGTTGGGATGCATGCTTGTCATTCATTACATCGCCAACTTGTGGCCTGGCATGCAAATCACACCCCTGTTGAGGCATTTTGGGACTTCTTTCAGGCTTATGGACAAAACACGCACCCATGGACTACTAAAATCAGTTGGCATGCATGCTTGTCGCTCCTTCATTACATCGCCAACTAGTGGCCTGGCATGCAAATCACACCCTTTTTGGGGCATGTTGGGACTTCTCTCAGGCTTATGGACAAAACACGCACCCATGGACTACTACTACACAGGTATGCACGCATACCCCCGTCCAACGCCTTCGCTGCTCACCCACCGCAATATGATGGACTACGGAGCAGCGCCTTGATGGCTGCAGCTTCAGTCCGCATGCCACTCCCCCCACCCCTTGTTGCAAGTCTCCAGTTTTTTGGGTCGTACATATGTGCTCATATGTGCTCTTTGTTTGTATTATTTTTTTGTAATCATTACTTAGTGTTGTTTATTGTTTTGTTTTTTTCCACCGTTCCTTCTCCCTCTTTACGGGGCACCACCCTTTTAGTGACCCATCAGTCTGTTCCTGTTCTGCCTACCCCTGCAACTGTATATTGTAAGTCTGCTCTTGTACTGAAAACTCATTTCCTTGTCCTTTTTAAGTGCAATGACAATAAGGTTCATTATATTCTGTCATGACTTGGTCCTGGGTGTTTGCTTTTCCGGGATGCAACGGCAAGTTGGCTCGGGCGAGACGGGAATGTAAGTACATTTTTATTTAAACACTGTATCTACAAAAAAAGGAAGTAAACAAAAGGCGCGCACAATGGCGGAGAACAAACTATGAAACCAAAAAGACTATAAACATGGAACAAAAACTTACTTTGGCATGGGACATGAAGCAGGATCTAAGAGGATGAAGAGTGTGTAGAGCATAATTGTGGGATGTCGTCAGAACGACAAACTGAAAACAATGAACTTAAATACTATAGACATGATTAACGAAAACAGGTGCGTGACTCAAAACGTGAAACAGGTGCGTGACAGGTGAAAACTAATGGTTGCTATGGTGACAAAACAAAAGTGCACAAAAAGTCCAAAAACAAAACCGAACATGACTAAAACAAAAACATGATCACACAGACATGACAATATTCTATATTTAGGTAGAACTTTTTCAGGGTTTTAAAAAAATTAAATACCAAACTTTTTGAGCCAATTTCTCAGCTGTACGCTTCGAGTCATTTGACTTAGGATGTGACATATGCTAACTGTTAGCATGCTATTGTTAGCAAGCTAACTTTTCAAGCCAATTTCTCAGCTGTACACCTCAGAGTCATACAACTAGGTATGTGACACATGCTAACCGTTAGCATGTTAACTTTAGCATGCTAACTTTTTTAGCCAATTTCTCAGCTGTACGCCACAGTCATATAACTTGGTATATGACCCATGCTAAATGTTAGCATGCTAACCTTTCGAGCCAATTTCTCCGCTGTACGCCTCAGAGTCATACGACTTGGTATGTGACGCATGCTAACTGTTAGCATGTTAACTTTAGCATGCTAACTTTTTTAGCCAATTTCTCAGCTGTACGCCACAGTCATATAACTTGGTATATGACGCATGCTAAATGTTAGCATGCTAACCTACTCAGTGGCCTAGTGGTTAGAGTGTCCGCCCTGAGATCGGTAGGTTGTGAGTTCAAACCCCGGCCGGGTCATACCAAAGACTATAAAAATGGGACTCATTACTTCCCTGCTTGGCACTCAGCATCAAGGGTTGGAATTGGGGGTTAAATCATCAAAAATGATTCCCGGGCGCGGCACTGCTGCTGCCCACTGCTCCCCTCACCTCCCAGAGGGTGAACAAGGTGATGGGTCAAATGCAGAGGACAAATTTCACCACACCTAGTGTGTGTGTGACAATCATTGGTACTTTAACTTTAACTTTAACCTTTCGAGACAATTTCTCCGCTGTACACCTCAGAGTCATACGACTTGGTATGTGACGCATGCTAACCGTTAGCATGCTGACTTTACTTTACGGGGCGCCGCCCTTTTAGTGACCCATCAGTCTGTTCCTGTTCTGCTTACCCCTGCAACTGTATATTGCAAGTCTGCTCTTGTACTGAAAACTCATGTTCTTTTCCTTTTTAAGTGCTATGACAACAAAGTTCATAATATTCTATATTTAGGTTGAACTTTTTCAGTTTTTAAAAAATTAAATACCGTATTTTTTCGGGCTATAAGTCGCAGTTTTTTTCATAGTTTGGCCGGGGGTGCGACTTATACTCAGGAGCGACTTATGTGTGAAACTATTAACACATTACCGTAAAATATCAAATAATATTATTTATCTCATTCACGTAAGAGACTAGACGTATAAGATTTCATGGGATTTAGTGATTAGGAGTGACAGATTGTTTGGTAAACGTATAGCATGTTCTATATGTTATAGTTATTTGAATGACTCTTACCATAATATGTTACGTTAACATACCAGTTGGTTATTTATGCCTCATATAACGTACAAGGGTGGAGTGCCATCTCCGGGTTGGGGAGGAGATCTTGCCCCAAGTGGAGGAGTTCAAGTACCTCGGAGTCTTGTTCACGAGTGAGGGAAGAGTGGATCGTGAGATCGACAGGCGGATCGGTGCGGCGTCTTCAGTAATGCGGACGCTGTATCGATCCGTTGTGGTGAAGAAGGAGCTGAGCCGGAAGGCAAAGCTCTCAATTTACCGGTCGATCTACGTTCCCATCCTCACCTATGGTCATGAGCTTTGGGTTATGACCGAAAGGACAAGATCACGGGTACAAGCGGCCGAAATGAGTTTCCTCCGCCGGGTGGCGGGGCTCTCCCTTAGAGATAGGGTGAGAAGCTCTGTCATCCGGGGGGAGCTCAAAGTAAAGCCGCTGCTCCTCCGCATCGAGAGGAGCCAGATGAGGTGGTTCGGGCATCTGGTCAGGATGCCACCCGAGCGCCTCCCTAAGGAGGTGTTTAGGGCATGTCCGACCGGTAGGAGGCCACGAGGAAGACCCAGGACACGTTGGGAAGACTATGTCTCCCGGCTGGCCTGGGAACGCCTCGGGATCCCCCGGGAGGAGCTGGACGAAGTGGCTGGGGAGAGGGAAGTCTGGGCTTCCCTGCTTAGGCTGCTGCCCCCGCGACCCGACCTCGGATAAGCGGAAGAAGATGGATGGATGGATGGATAACGTACACTTATTCAGCCTGTTGTTCACTATTCTTTATTTATTTTAAAATTGCCTTTCAAATGTCTAGTCTTGGTGTTGGCTTTTATCAAATACATTTCCCCAAAAAATGCGACTTATACTCCAGTGCGACTTATATGTTTTTTTCCTTCTTTATTATGCAATTTCGGCCGGTGCGACTTATACTCCGGTGCGACTTATACTCCGAAAAATACGGTACCTGTCTTATAAGCCGGTTTGTTCCACACGTTGTAGTTTCTATTTCTATACATATCAAGCTAGTTTGCTGTTTTACATGCAAAAGGTCCTTGGGTTCAATTCCCAGTGGAGCCAAACAGTTTTTCATGAGTTCACGTGGCATGATTAATAATACAGGTAGCCATAGCTGAGATATTAGCGTTGCATTAGCATCCAGGCTTGATTAATGCTACCTGGAAGATGCATTAGCGTCATTATCGGTGATGGAACCGCGCTGCATCCGATTGACGGGTATTTTCGATGTTTTCACCTTCACGTCGAGCCACAAAAGGTCACCACAGCCTTGATGTGCGCAATTCCCGGAGTCCACTCTCTGCACGCCACAAACAAGCTCCGCATTAGTTGTTAATGCTAAGTGCTACTTTTAGCCCTCACACAACGGCCCATAAACAACGCAAAGGCCTTAAAAGCCATAAAGTGTCCGCTCGCCGCTCTCCGTGATTAAATTTGATTATTTCCTCGCTTTTCAGTCGTTAAATAGGTGCACATTTACGGCGGCGAGGACACACACTCCCACCTATACGTGCCGCTAAATGTTTGCTAATGCGCTCGTTAAAACAGGGACCGTGTGCACATTTAGCTTCTTCGCTATGGCGACAAGGTGGCCTGCAGCGCGCCATAAGGCGTCCAAAGCGAGGGAAGATAGAACGCCGCGGTGTTCCCCGGGGATTTAACTGCCGTTTGTCTCATTCGGGCCGCATCCGGACCTTTGCCGAGGCGCCGGTCCTGCCGCACCTGTTCAGCGGCAGCCCTGCAGCTGAGCGAGCTAATGAGGGATGGCGCGCCGCACGCCGGGCTGTGGGGGAGCAGCTCGTTAGCGTAGACCTCTGCCAGGGAGGACTGTCACCCGCTTTTTGTCGCCGCCTAATTGGATGTTCCTGTCAACGCGCTTGCCGCCATCGGGAAGTATCCCGCCCCGACTCACTTTCGCCAGCGCTGCCATTTTGGATCGTGCTTAGCTACGTCTGACGGTGGGGGCGGGAGTGGGGAGGTTATGGGGGGGCGGTGTTTGTCCTCCACGGCTGCACACAGAGGCTGCGTACATTGTCCAAGCAACAGGTGGCGCCATAAGCACTGAGTAGCCCTACACATCATTTCATGGTGGCCCTCTACATCACTTTAATGTGTGGCCCACCACTACATTTTAACCTGGCCCTCCACATCATTTTAAAGTAGCCCACCACATGATTTAACATGGTCTGCCACGTCATTTTAATGTTTGGTAACTGAGTAGACCAATTTTTGAAGCTTTTCAGGTGGAATTATTTCCTATTCTTGCTTGATGTACAGCCTAAGTTGTTCAACAGTCCGGGGGTCTCCGTTGTGGTATTTTAGGCTTCTTAATGCACCACACATTTTCAACGGGAGACAGGTCTGGACTACAGGCAGGCCAGTCTAGTACCCGCACTCTTTTACTATGAAGCCACGCTGTTGTAACACGTGGCTTGGCATTGTCTTGCTGAAATAAGCAGGGGCGTCCATGAAAAAGACGTTACTTGGATAGCAACATATGTTGCTCCAAAACCTGTATGTACATTTTCAGCATTAATGGCGCCTTCACAGATGTGTAAGTTACCCATGTCTTGGGCACTAATACACCCCCATACCATCACAGATGCTGGCTTTTGAACTTTGCGCCTATAACACTCCGGGTGGTTCTTTTCCTCTTTATTCCGGGAGACATGACGTCCACAGTTTCCAAAAACAATTTGAAATGTGGACTCGTCAGACCACAAAACACTTTTACACTTTGCATCAGTCCATCTTAGATGAGCTCGGGCCTAGCGAAGCCGGCGGTGTTTCTGGGTGTTGTTGATAAATGGATTTCGCTTTGCATAGTAGAGTTTTAACTTGCACTTACAGATGTAGCAACCAACTGTAGTTACTGACAGTGGTTTTCTGAAGTGTTCCTGAGCCCATGTGGTGATATCCTTTACACACTGATGTCGCTTTTTGATGCAGTACCGCCTGAGGGATCGAAGGTCACGGGCATTCAATGTTACATGCAGTGATGTCTCCAGATTCTCTAAAACTTTTGATGATATTACGGACCGTAGATGGTGAAATCCCAAAATTCCTTGCAATAGCTGGTTGAGAAATGTTGTTCTTTAACAATTTGCTCAGGCATTTGTTGACAAAGTGGTGACCCTCACCCCATCCTTGTTTGTGAATGACTGAGCATTTTATGGAAGCTGCTTTTATACCCAGTCATGGCACCCACCTGTTCCCAATTAGCCTGTTCACCTGCGGGATGTTCCAAAAGAGTGTTTGATGAGCATTCCTCAACTTTCTCAGTCTTTTTTGCCACTTGTGCCAGCTTTTTTGAAACATGTTGCAGGCAGCAAATTCCAAATAAGCTAATATTTGCAAAAAAACAACAAAGTTTACCAGTTCGAACGTTAAATATCTTGTCTTTGCAGTCTATTCAATTGAATATAAGTAGAAAAGGATTTGCAAATCATTGTATTCTGTTTTTATTTACCATTTACACAACATGTCAACTTCACTGGTTTTGGGTTTTGTTTGTTGCCTTTGCATATTGATATATAGTCACTATTTCATTTGGCCCTAGAGTGCAATAACAACTATCGTGACACATACATATTAATGGAACAATAAAATCATTATTCCCACGTACTCGACATCCAGGAAGGGGAAGGCTCCCAACATCTGCAGGACCTTCCTTCTTGCCCAGATGTTGGTTAACATCTGGGGATGTTTTTGTAAGTTCGTAAAAAAATATTTTCATTTTGACTGATTCAAAATGTCAATTGACGAATGTCAAGGCGCTTCATATTGATATTCCTAGCCCATTCCTGCTCCGTCACTGGTGAGAATATAATTGCAAAATCCCCCAAACATTGTTCCAAATGCCATGAGTGCATATTTACTGGAGTTTGAAACCCAGTCTTGGGATGTGTCAGGGAGATATAAAAAAATGTATGTTTTAATTATGTTAAATGTGTTGTTTTGCACATGCTACACTGCTAACATGTTAGCATGCTAACTTTTCGGGCCAATTTCTCAGCTCTACGCCTCAGAGTCATATAACTTGGTATGTGACACATGCTAACTGTTAGCATACTAACTTTTCAAGCCAATTTTTCAGCTGCACGCCTCAGTCATATAACTTGGTATATGACACATGCTAACTGTTAGCATGCTAACATAACATGCTAACTATTCGAGCAAATTTCTCAGCTGTAAGCCTCGAGTAATAGGACTTGGTATGTGACATATGCTAACCGCAAATATGCTAACTTTTCGAGCCAATTTCTCAGCTGTATGCCTCAGAGTCATATACATTGGTAGGTGACGCATGCTACCCGTTAGCATGCTAACTTTTCTAGCCAATTTCTCAGCTGCATGCCTCAGTCATATAACTTGGTATGTGACACATGCTAACTGTTAGCATGCTAAATTTTCTAGCCAATTTTTCAGCTGCACGCCTCAGTCATATAACGTGGTATGTGACATATGCTAACTGTTAGCATGCTATTGTTAGCAAGCTAACTTTTTGAGCCAATTTCTCAGCTGTACACCTCAGAGTCAAATGACTTGGTATGTGACACATGCTAACCACAAATATGCTAACTTTTCGAGCCAATTTCTCAGCTGTACGCCTCAGTCATATAACTTGATATGTGACACATGCTAACAGTTAGCATACTAACTTTTCAAGCCAATTTTTCAACTGCACGCCTCAGTCATATAACTTGGTATGTGACACATGCTAACTGTTAGCATGCTAACATAACATGTTAACTATTCGAGCAAATTTCTCAGCTGTAAGCCTCAAGTAATAGGACTTGGTATGTGACGTATGCTAGCTGTTAGCATGTTATTGTTAGCAAGCTAACTTTTCGAGCCAATTTCTCAGCTGTACGCCTCAGAGTCATATAAATTGGTAAGTGACGCATGCTAACCGTTAGCATGCTAACTTTTCAAGCCAATTTCTCAGCTGCATGCCTCAGTCATATAATTTGGTATGTGACACATGCTAACTCCTAGCATGCTAACACAACATGCTAACTTTTCAAGCAAATTTCTCAGCTGTAAGCCTCGAGTCATATGACTTGGTATGTGACATATGCTAGCTATTAGCATGCTATTGTTAGCAAGCTAACTTTTCGAACCAATTTCGCAGGTGTACACCTCAGAGTCATATGACTTGGTATGTGACATATGCTAGCTGTTAGCATGCTATTGTTAGCAAGCTAACTTTTCGAGCCAATTTCACAGGTGTACACCTCAGAGTCATATGACTTGGTATGTGACACATGCTAACCGCAAATATGCTAACTTTTCGAGCCAATTGCTCAGCTGTACGCCTCAGAGTCATATACATTGGTAGGTGACTCATGCTATCCATTAGCATGCTAACTTTTTGAACCAATTTCTCAGCTGCATGCCTCAGTCATATAACTTGGTATGTGACGAAAGTCTATGTATGAAATGTTTTTACCAGAACACGTTGGCTCAGATGTCGCTCAATAAGCACTGTGCTGATAAAATCAAGTTATTTCGTGAAAAAAATCAAGCAAAAGAGAGTTTCTACCTGTCCGTTATGGTGCAGGTGTCGAAGTGAAGATGGTTAAAGTTTCCCAGCATCCCTTGCTGCACGCGGCTGTGGTTGACGGGCTGTCCGTCGACGGAGATGAGCCGCATGCATCCTTGGAAGGACGGAGACGAGGAGTGGCAGTCGGTCGCGGGACACCCTGGAACAAATGAGATTCGGGGGTTTTCAAGAGTGCTTTTTAAAGCGGGGGAGGCAGAAAAAGCTCCACAGACCTCCGAAGTGAAAAGTGCCTTTGGACTCCAGAGGCAACGCCGACACTTCGATCTGCGATGACGGCTCGCTGTCCAGCTTCAGACTGATGAGGAACCTCCTGGCCTCCAGACTGACGGAGTGCCACAATCCATCATTCACCGTGTAATCTGCAGCGAGACGCGGGAATGATTGACTTCCTGCCTGGGGGACGGGGGGAGAGGGGGTGGGTAAAACCCGGGCTCACCTGGAGAGACCTCCGACTTGCGCCCGGAGGCGTGCAGGGTCAGGTGTAGGCGGCGCTTCCGTATGTGGAGCTGCACCCTCCGGGGGCCGAGCGGCACCGACAGCAGCAGTCCCTCGGGGTTCCACGTGCGGAACTGGAAGCGGGCGGAGAAGCCCGAGGAGGCCGCCGCTGCTGACGGGAGTGTCAGGAAGCTGCTGTTGGCGCTCAGGAAGGTGCACGCCACCAGCTGGGACTGCGAGCACGAGAAGGTCACGTTGCCCTACAACGTGACACAGGCTCCAATTGACGCCTTTCTTAGGACACGTGTCTCCTCCCATGACAACAACCTTTGAGTGTTGAAATCACCTATGCACACTGAATGCATCATTACCCCTCCCAAATACTACATACTGTACTACTACTACATATTACTACTTAATACATATAATACATTAGGACACGTGTCTCCTCCCATGACAACAACCTTTGAGTGTTGAAATCCCCTACGCACATTGAACGCAACACTACCCCTCCTGAATACTACATACTGTAGTACTAATACATATTACTACTTCCTATATATACTACATTAGGACACGTGTCTCCTCCAATGCCAACAACCTTTGTGTGTTGAAATCACCTACGCACACTGAACGCATCATTACCCCTCCCAAATACTACATACTGTACTACTACATATTACTACTTAATACATATACTACATTAGGACACGTGTCTCCTCACATGACAACAACCTTTGAGTGTTGAAATCACCTACGCACACTGAATGCAACGCTACCCCTCCCAAATACTACATACTGTACTACTAATACATATTACTACTGACTATGTGTACTACATTAGGACACATGTCTCCCCTCATGACAACAACCTTTGAGTGTTAAAATCCCCTACGCACACTGAACGCATCACTACCCCTCCCAAATATTACATACTGTACTACTAATACATATTACTACTTACTATATGTACTACATTAGGACACGTGTCTCCTCTCATGACAACAACCTTTGTGTGTTGAAATCACCTACGCACACTGAATGCAACGCTACCCCTCCTGAATACTAGTACATACTGTAGTCCTAATACATATTACTACTTACTATATATACTACATTAGGACACGCGTCTCCTCCAGTGCCAACAACCTTTGTGTGTGGAAATCACCTACGCACACTGAACGCATCACTACCCCTCCCAAATACTACATACTGTACTACTATTACATATTACTACTTCTTACATGCCAACAACCTTTGAGTGTTGAAATCTCCTACGCACACTGAACGCAACACTACCCCTCCCAAATACTACATACTGTACTACTAATACATATTACTAGTACACTTACTATATATACTACATTAGGACACGTGTCTCTTCTCATGACAACAACCTTTGAGTGTTGAAATCCCCTACGCACATTGAACGCATCACTACCCCTCCTGAATACTACATACTGTACTACTAATAAATATTACTACTTACTATGTGTACTACATTAGGACACATGTCTCCTCCCATGTCAACAACCTTTGAGTGTTAAAATCCCCTACGCACACTGAACGCATCACTACCCCTCCCAAGTGTGACATACTGTACTACTAATACTATACTATTACACTGACTATTACATATTACTATCATACACTACTATTACACTTACAGTATACCTACTATCACACAGACTATTACTTATTACTACTATATATTACTATTACAATTATACATACTATTACACTGACTATTACATATTACCCTTACAATGATACCTACTATCACACTGACTGTTAGAATAATTGTTTCTAAATTATCACAAAAACTTTGTATTACATTGAGTTCATGACAAGAAGACAAAAGCTGTCTTTGAAACCTACCAAGAGTAAGGCTCTTAAAACTCCACTCTGTAGGGGGGGAAGCAAGATGAAGGTGTTCCTGTTTTCTCTCATGTATGGTAATCAACAGAAAGATATTGTTCTAACCCAAGGACTTCAAAGCGGAGAGAACCAAGGATCTGCCCAATTTCCAGACGACCTCTTTTTGAACTATTTTATGGAACTCTTTTTGAAGTATTTTTACGAACTCTCTTTGAACTATATTATGGAACTCTTTTTTAACTATTTTACAACCTCTTCTTTTGAACTATTCTGTAACCAAAGGCAACGCTGTTTACGACCCACTTCCCTCTGGAAGTGGAAGCGGTGGTCAGGTGGTCGGAGAAAGTCAAATAAAGAAGGAGTGCAATCTTTTGGGCAGAGCGTGCTGGAAACTGTTAAAGGGTACAGTGTAAAGGCGACTCTCCTCAATATATTGAGTCCAAATTGAATTCTGTCTCTGTTTAATTCTTTGCCTCTTGTCTTGTTTAATAGATGTCATCAGTGTTTGAACCTGACACTGACTATCACACTACTATCACACTGACTATTACATATTACTATTACACTTACAGTAAACCTACTATTACACTGACTACTACTTATTACTATTATATATTACATTTGCGTGTCAAACGGCTCCATTAATTCCTCTCACGCAAGAAAAGCAGCCAAATGTTTCAAGTCACGCGTGCTTTAACGTGTGATGTTTCATGTCTAACTAGCTTTAGCGTGTGAATGTTAGCGTGAAACCTGCCATCCTGCTACTTGCTAACATGGTCTCTGTGAAAGACGGTCTGCACAGACCTGCCTCTAACACCCCCGACACTCCCAGGAGGTGCTAATTGGATACAAAAATCAATACCCTTCAAGGTGGGGTGAAAATATTGCGCAAATAGTGTCAGGGTAAGGAGAAGGGCATCTCCAAAAGAGACACAAATATTGTTTACACAGGAACAAACACGCTAATTAGCTTAGCTTTGACTTGCATGAGCAGATTTGTTGTTTTGGACAGAGGAAACTGTGAGGCGCATACGCAAGGATTACGCGAAAACGACAAAAACCTTTCCCACAAAACTTTGGAGAGAGATGGCATCGAGGCTGAAAAGGGAGCCATCCAAATTTGGTGTATGTGTGGATAATTGTGCCGACACAGCAGGCTTTTTAACCATTTGATAGCACAATCAAAACGTCGCTGTCCGCCAATCAACCCGGAAGTAGCCGAGCTAGCTAACACCTTGGCCTGGGTGAAGGTATGAGCTCTACAGACTGTTCAAGCCAGTGATTCTCAAACTGTGGTGCTGGGCTTCATCTAGTGCAGGGGTCGGCAACCTTTACCAGTCAAAGAGCCATTTTGACCAGTTTCACAAATTAAAGATAACAATGGGAGCCACAAAAATTTTTTGAAATTTAAAATGAAATAACACTGCATAATAAGTTGGGTTTTTTTGCTTTGTGCTATGTATAAACCAGGGGTCTCAGACACGCTGTCCATACCTTGATATGGAATTTGAATGCTGGTGCGGCACACGGGTTTTATATGAATGGCGCTTGTCAGCGTCATGCGTGCCGTGATGGTACAGCATATAGCACCCATTACAACCAGCGTGCCTGTGCAGCCACACCTTGTATGGGGCTTCCTCTTAACAGCGTCATGCGTACCGTGGTGGTACAGCACATAGCACCCACTACATCCAGCGTGCCTGATCAGACTAGCCTTGTATGGAGCTTCCGCTTAACAGCGTCATGCGTGCCGTGAAGGAACAGCAAATTACACCCACTACAACCAGCGTGCCTGATCAGTCACACCTTGTATGAGGCTTCCGCTTGCTCACGTAGGTGACAGCAAGGCATACTTGGTCAACAACCACACAGGTTACACTGACGGTGTCAATATAAAAAAAACAAAAAAAAAACTTTAACACTCTTACTAATAATGCGCCACACTGTGAACCCACACTAAACAAGAATGACAAACACATTTCGGGAGAACATCTGCACCGTAACACAACATAAACACAACAGGACAAATACCCAGAATCCCATGCAGCCCTAACTCTTCCGGGCTACATTATACACCCCCGCTACCAAACCCCGCCCACCTCAACGGACGCACAGAGGGGGGGGGGGTTGATGTGTGAGGGAGCAGGGTTGGGGTGGGGGCGGGGTTTGGTGGTAGCAGGGGTGTATAATGTAGCCCGGAAGAGTCAGGGCTGCATGGGATTCTGGGTATTTATTCTGTTGTGTTTATGTTGTGTTAAGGTGCAGATGTTCTCTCGAAATGTGTTTGTCATTCTTGATTGGTTTTGGTTCAAAGCGTGGTGCATTATTGGTAAGAGTGTTAAAGTTGTTATATATGACCACCGTCAGTGTAACCTGTGTGGCTGTTGACCAAGTATGCCTTGCTGTCACTTGCGTGTGCAAGCAGAAGATGCATATATCAAGAGGCTGGGCTGGCACGCTGTTAATACAGATTGTAGAGGGTGCTAAATACTGTACCATCATGGTATGCCCTTATTATTATTGTAAGGGTGAAAATCGGAGAATATTAATCCCGAGAGTTTTCTGCAGGAGGCACTGAAATCCGGAAGTCTCCCCGGAAAATCAGGGGGTCGGCAAGTAAGCTGCTGAGCCGCATCAGAGTGATCAAAAAGCCGCATGCGGCTCCGGAGCCGCGGGTTGCCGACCCCTGATCTAGTGGTACGCCAACAAAGTCTGTAAATATGTAAGGTATTTGGCAAGGGTGTCCAAACTACGGCCCGCCGGCGGCAGGACTTGAATAAGGAATCGAGACCGCGTGGTTTTTGAGTCTTTCTCAGCTGTACGCCACAGAGTCATATACCTTGGTATGTGACAGATGCTGTTAGCATGCTAATGTAAACATGCTAACTTTTCAAGCCAATTTTTCAGCTGTACGCCTCGAGTCATATGACTTGGTATGTGACATATGCTAACTGTTAGCATGTTAACGTTAGCATGCTAAGTTTTTGAGCGAATTTCTCAGCTGTACGCCACAGAGTCATATAACCTGGTATGTGACACATGCTAACTTTTAGCATGCTAACTTTTCGAGCCAATTTCTCAGCTATACACCTTGGTATGTGACGCATTCTAACCGTTAGCATGCTAACTTTCCGAGCCAATTTCTCAGCTGTACGCCTCAGAATCATATAACTTGGTATGTGATACATGCTAACTGTTAGCATGCTAATGTTAACATGCTAACTTTTCGAGCCATTTTCTCAGCTGTACACATTGAGTCATATGACTTGGTATGTGACACATGCTAACTGTTAGCATGCTAACTTTTTGTGCCTTTCTCAGCTGTACGCCTCAGACTCATATGACTTGGTGTGACACATGCTAACTGTTAGTATGCTAACGTTAACAGGCTCACTTTCCGAGACAATTTCTCAGCTGTACGTCTCAAGTCATACGACTTGGTATGTGACACATGCTAACTGTTAGCATGCTAACTTTTCGAGCCAAATTCTCAGCTATACACCTTAGCGTTATATAACTTGGTATGTGACACATTCTAACCGTTAGCATGCTAACTTTCCGAGCCAATTTCTCAGCTGTACGCCTCAGAATCATATAACTTGGTATGTGACACATGCTAACTGTTAGCACGCAAATGTTAACATGCTAACTTTTCAAGCCAATTTCTCAGCTGTAAGCATTGAGTCATATGACTTGGTATGTGACACATGCTAACTGTTAGCATGCTAACTTTTTGTGCCTTTCTCAGCTGTATGCCTCAGACTCATATGACTTGGTGTGACACATGCTAACTGTTAGTATGCTAACGTTAACAGGCTCACTTTTCGAGCCAATTTCTCAGCTGTACGTCTCAAGTCATATGACTTGGTATGTGACACATGCTAACTGTTAGCATGCTAACTTTTCGAGCCAATTTCTCAGCTATACACCTTAGAGTTATATAACTTGGTATGTGACGCATTCTAACCGTTAGCATGCTAAATTTTCGAGCCAATTTCTCAGCTATACACCTTAGAGTTATATAACTTGGTATGTGACACATTCTAACCGTTAGCATGCTAACTTTCCGAGCCAATTTCTCAGCTGTACGCCTCAGAATCATATAACTTGGTATGTGATACATGCTAACTGTTAGCATGCTAATGTTAACATGCTAATTTTTCGAGCCAATTTCTCAGCTGTACACATTGAGGCATATGACTTGGTATGTGACACATGCTAACTGTTAGCATGCTAACTTTTTGTGCCTTTCTCAGCTGTACGCCTCAGACTCATATGACTTGGTGTGACACATGCTAACTGTTAGTATGCTAACGTTAACATGCTCACTTTTCGAGCCAATTTCTCAGCTGTACGTCTCAGAGTCATATGACTTGGTATGTGACACATGCTAAATGTTACCATGCTAATATTAGCATGCTAACTAGGGGTGGAATAATTGAGGAGCAAATTTGCGGACTATAAAAATGGGACCCATTACCTCCCTGCTTGGCACTCAGCATTGGGGTTGGAATTGGGGGTTAAATCACCAAAAATGATTCCCGGGTGCGGCACCGCTGCTGCCCACTGCTCCCCTCACCTCCCAGGGGGTGGACAAGGGGATGGGTCAAATGCCTTAACTTAACAAATTTTATGCTAAATACTCCTGTGACTTTGAGTCATTTTGTAGAAATCTGAGATGGAGTAATTTGACATGTGAATCATCACATTTAGAGTTAAAGAAAGACATGAATTGAAGTTTATTTTGAGAGTTTTTCGACGAGCAAATGTCACGGCTTGTGTGGAAGGTTCCTTTATGTTGTGCCTGAGCATACACCTCAAGTGCTGTCAAGGTCGTATGCTAACCCAAAGGTCATACGAATGTCATGGAAGTAAAAATACCACAAAAAAACCCAAAACACTTCATTTATGGCTTCCCAACGCAAATGAGTTCAATTTCAAGACAGGGTGAATTGTGCGGGGCGGTGTCTGTGTGTGACGCCCGGCGGTGGCGGAGTTATCGTGGCCCCCGCGGGCCAGCGTGGAGCAATCGTCGGCTCCTTGACTCGCAATGAGATTCCCCTCCATCAACCTGAGGGAGATTGTCCCATTGAAATTCCATTACAGCCTCCATCACGCCTCCCCGCTTTTGTTGTCCGTAAAGGACTTTCCGCGCTCCAATCAGACTTTAAAGGCCGGCGCCGCATCCAGCCGGAGGTTAGCGGGGGTCGCCGTCTGATTGTCGGAGCGAGGGGGGGGGGGACTCTCCAAATCGCTGCATCGCGTTGGAAATGATGGACGCTTTAAGGATTTCGCCATCCAATTTTCTGCTAAAAATGCCAAAATGTGACGATTGGACTTCTGTAACGAACCACAAAAAGGCGCTCTCACCTTAAAACCTCAGCAGCGAGCCCAATAAATGTTTTGTTTTTCAGCGCCTCCAACAACAAATACAGAAAAGCCCAACAATCGACTCAATAAATGTAGCCAAAAAAAAAGCTCCAAAGTCCAAAAAAAACCCCCATTCCTGGTTTGACGTCCCACGGTTTCTCGTTTGAAACACAGAAAACAAACGGGAAATGTTTAAAGACGTAAGTACGACATTCCGAACAACTTGAATGTGGTCTTAATGGAAGTGAACCACCGTAAAATAAAACTACTCACTCTGTTAAAAAAAACAGCAAAAAATAAAACAGATTTTTGATTAAATTGCGATTCTCGATTCTTAATCGACTAAAAAAAATAAATCAAAAATCGATTACCGTAAATTCCGGACTTTAATCCGCCATTTTTTTCTTACACTTATTTATGGATTTTTCTCTGATAACAGCCAACAACTTCTGTTTTGTTTGATCAGCCGTTTTACCGTTTGGAAACACTTAAGGTAAGTAAATAAACATTTACCGTATTTTTCGGACTATAAGTCGCAGTTTTTTTCATAGTTTGGCCGGGGGTGCGACTTATACTCAGAAGCGACTTATGTGTGAAATTATTAACACATTAGCGTAAAATATCAAATAATATTATTTAGCTCATTCACGTAAGAGACTAGACGTATAAGATTTCATGGGATTTAGCGATTAGGAGTGACAGATTGTTTGGTAAACGTATAGCATGTTCTATATGTTATAGTTATTTGAATGACTCTTACCATAATATGTTACGTTAACATACCAGGCACGTTCTCAGTTGGTTATTTATGCCTCATATAACGTACACTTATTCAGCCTGTTGTTCACTATTCTTTATTTAGTTTAAATTGCCTTTCAAATGTCTATTCTTGGTGTTGGGTTTTATCAAATACATTTCCCCAAAAAATGCGACTTATATGTTTTTTTCCTTCTTTATTATGCATTTTCGGCCGGTGCGACTTATACTCCGAAAAATACGGTACAAAATATTTCCGTGCAAATAACTCCTTTCACAACGTCCATCCATCCATTTTCTACCGCTTATTCCCTTTTTTGCGGTCGCGGGGGGCGCTGGAGCCTATCTCAGCTACAATCGGGCGGAAGGCGGGGTACACCCTGGACAAGTCGCCACCTCATCGCAGGGCCCCTTTCACAACGTATATACACTATATTGCCAAAAGTATTTGGCCACCTGCCTTGACTCACATATGAACTTGAAGTGCCATTCCATTCCTAACCCATAGGGTTCAGTATGGTGTGGGTCCACCTTTTGCAGCTATTACAGCTTCAACTCTTCTGGGAAGGCTGTCCACAAGGTTGCGGAGTGTGTTTATAGGAATTTTCCACAATTCTTCCAAAAGCGCATTGGTGAGGTCACACACTGATGTTGGTTGAGAAGGCCTGGCTCTCAGTCTCCGTTCTAATTCATCCCAAAGGTGTTCTATCGGGTTCAGGTCAGGACTCTGTGCAGGCCAGTCAAGTTCATCCACACCAGACTCTGTCATCCATGTATTTATGGACCTTGCTTTGTGCACTGGTGCACAATCATGTTGGAAGAGGAAGGGGCCCACTCCAAACTGTTCCCACAAGATTGGGACCATGGAATTGTCCAAAATGTTTTGGTATCCTGGAGCATTCAAAGTTATTTTCACTGGAACTAAGGGGCCAAGCCCAACTCCTGAAAAACAACCCCACACCATAATTCCTCCTACACCAAATTTCACACTCGGCACAATGCAGTCCAAAATGTACCGTTCTCCTGGCAACCTCCAGACTGGTCCATCAGATTGCCAGATGGAAAAGCGTGCTTCATCACTCCAGAGAACGCGTCTCCACTGCTCTAGAGTCCAGTGGCGACGTGCTTTACACCAGTGGTCCCCAGCCATCGGGCCGTTTGGTACCGGGCCGCACAAGAAATAAATTAAAAAATAAGAATATAATATAGAATATAAAAAATGTTTTTTTTTTATTAAATCAACATCCATCCATCCATCCATTTTCTACCGCTTATTCCCTTCGGGGTCGCGGGGGGCACTGGAGCCTATCTCAGCTACAATCGGGCGAAAGGCGGGGTACACCCATAAAAAACACAATATATACATTATATATCAATATAGATCAATACAGTCTGCAGCGATACAGTCCGTAAGCACACATGATTGTATTTCTTTATGACAAAAACAAAAAATAAAAAAAAAATAAAATAAAAATAAAAAAATACCATAACCCTTCCCCACTGTCCGTGGGAAAAATTTTCAAGCGTTGACCGGTCCGCAGCTACAAAAAGGTTGGGGACCACTGCTTTACACCACTGCATCCGACGCTTTGCATTGGACTTGGTGAGGTATGGCTCAGATGCAGCTGCTCAGCCATGGAAACCTATTCCATGAAGCTCTCTGCGTACTGTACGTGGGCTAATTGGAAGGTCACATGAAGTTTTGAGCTCTGTAGTAACTGACGTCGGCGACCTCTTTGCACTATGCGCTTCAGCATCCGCTGACCCCTCTCTGTCAGTTTACGTGGCCTACCACTTGGTGGCTGAGTTGCTGTTGTTCCCAAACTCTTCCATTTTCTTATAATAAAGCTTTGGAATATTTGGGAGCGAGGAAATTTCCGGACTGGATTTGTTGCACAGGTGGCATCCTATGACTGTTCCACGCTGGAAATCACTGAGCTCCTGAGAGCGGCCCATTCTTTCACAAATGTTTGTAGTGCTTGATTTTATACACCTGATCATTTGGATGGGTGGCCAAATACTTTTGGCAATATATTGTATCTGCCGCTAATTTTTGAAAAAATAATTTTTTTTTCAAATATTTACTGGGTGCGCTTTATAGTCTGGGAATACGGTCATAGTATTCTTACTTTGAAGTATGGGACTAGCAAAAAGCTATGCAAGTAAAACAGGAGTACAAAACAAGAGTGGTTCAAGGATAGACCCTTGAGGTACGCCCTTCTTCACAGTTGCTATAATGAAACATTACAGATGTCCATTCCAGCTCCAGGCCCCTCAGACTGGTTTTGTTCGGTCCTTTGGTAAAAAGTGAGAGAAAGGCTACTTACCACACTGTGTATCTGCGGCTTGCGTCGTTTGGCCAGGTCTATGACGTTGATGCCGTTGTAGTACAGGTTTTCCACGCACCCGTGGAAGTTCTTCCTGAGGAACGTGCCGGGCTTTCCGGGAAGCGGGATACCACCGAAGCTCAGCTGTGGCGAGAAAAAGTTCAGCGGAAGACGCTCAGAGGGTTTCAAAACACGCTACGTCCTCGATTTCGACGCTCGCTCCTCACTTTCCCCGAGAAAGCGGCATCGAAAAGGCTTTCCGAAGCGGGTCGGGAAGAACCCGACTGAGAGACCCTGACCTCAACTCATCTTCTCTGAATGCAGAAGCCAAAGAAATCCCTGCAGCCGCTTGGCTAAAGACTTTCCGGGAAGCTCCCGGCATCAGATTATTAATGGCGAGGAGTTTGCGGTCATTAAAAAGGTAGGGTTTTCAGGAATTGGGCCATTACTTATGCCCGCCTGCTCTTGCTCGGCGCACGCAGCTGAGACGTCTCTTTTAACAGTTGAGATTTTATCAGCTTTGGCCAGCTAATTAATGCTAGCCGCATGAGCTGAGCGCATTATGTCCGGCTGACTGCTTTCAAAAGAAGGAGGCTTGAAAGGGATCCTGAATATGCACTCGGCGCCATGCATTATGCAGAAGGAGCGCGCCGCGCCATCCATACTTTGCTTTCTTAGCGGCGGGGGGAAGATGACCTCGGAACATGAAGTGCACTCGTGTGCGCTCACCTCGTAGTCCACCTCCAGCGAGTGGGCCTCGCCGCGTGTTTGGAAGTGACGCGTGTGGGAGTCCAGCGTCAGGTTGACATGCGTGTTGAAGCGCTCCACGTGGACGGCGTGCCATCGCTGGTCGTCCAGCAGGCTACCCACGGTCACGGCCACGCGGGGGGAGCCGCTGGAGCTGGGGTGGCTGTCGTCTGCAGGAAAACAAGGGAAGGGGACGTGAGTGATGGAATCCAGTCTTCTGAACGGATCTTTTTAGTGAAAGATGGGAACCGGTATTGTTTTTAATGCACAAGCAAATTTAGCGTCTGAAATTGCCAACTCTGCCTGCCATCCCACTGGAAACTGGACTAGAAAATGAGTCAAAGGAAACTTGGCAGAATTTGGATTTTCTTTTGTTTTATTAAAAAAACATTTAAAAAAAAAAAATATATATATATATACACACACACACACACATATATATATATATATATACATATATATATATACATACATACATACATACATATATATATATATATATATATATATATATATATATATATATATATATATATATATATATATATATATATATATATATATATATATATATATATATATATATACATACATACATACATACATACATACATACATACATACATATATATATATATATATATATATATATATATATATATATATATATATATATATATATATATATATATATATACTGTATATATATATATATATATATATACAGTATGTATATATATATATACTTATATATATATACATATATACACATAAATATATATATATATATATATATATATATATATACATATATATATATATGTGTGTGTGTGTGTTTTTGAAATTATTAGTATTTTTTATAGTACTTTTTTTTTAAAATTTGGATTCAAAAAATTGTATTATAAAAATATATATTCTTTTCACATATACAATTTTTGAAATATATATACTGTACATATGTTTTTAAAATTATTATTATTATATACTTAGTTTTTATTTTATCTGGATTCACATTTTAAAATGACAAAAATACGTAACTTTTTTTTACATTTAAATGTTTATATATATATAACACACACACACACACACACACACTCACACACACACACCCACACACACACGTAGATATACGTGCATATATATATCAAAATGTTAACATGAAAGGTTACGTATTTTTATAATTTAAAAATGTGAATTATATATATATATATATATATATATATATATATATATATATATATATACATATATATATATATATACATATATATATATATATATATATATATATATATATATATATATATATATATATATATATATATATACATATATATACATATATATATATATATACTTTTTTTAAATTTTATTTACATATTTAAATGCTACAAATATGTATTTTCTACACATAAAGAATTTGGATAATCTAGTTTTTTTTATTGTTGTTGTTTTTTATACATGTATTTTATACTTAGTTTTTATTTGATTTATTTTTATCTGGATTCATATTTTCATGTTATAAAAAAGTGTATTGTTTTACATATAAACATTTTGAAGATTAATGAATACAAGAAAGTACAAAGTTACAAAGTCTCCTCGTCCCCTCATCATTGTCTACACCAACAAGTCTTCAATAAAAGTTATGTTTATTTGATACATTTAATTCATATTCATTCTCTTTAACTCCTGTTTTGTCTTCATACTTTTGGGTGTCTGGTACAGACTCATTGGATTTGGATTAAGGGAAAAATTGCTTTGTTTTTTTTGCATGATTTAGATTTTGTCTGACATTTTGGAACTAATTACAACCATGGATGGGTACCAAATCTAGTACTTTTTCTGGCACCGATTGAATCCCGCCGGTCCTACCGGGCACTGATTCACATAAAATCCAACAGTGCCTTGTTAAATTTGGTAATGTTGCAATTTTCAATGCCCAAAAAGCAACTGACTCAAAAAATGCTCCAGCGTAAATAAAGTAAGGTTCCAATTTTCCAAAATTATGAAAGCTGAATGTTAATATATATTGGCTTTGCTAATGACATGCTACTGATTAGCATTAGCAATTTTACATGGCGATTTCAACACCTCCAAATATGTTAATACATCATACAACTAAGACACAATCAAACAGCTGGAGCGTAATAAGCACACTACTTACAGGATTATCACTTTTTAGGGAAAAACAAAAGACTAGAAAGACTAGCCAACACACCATAAACTATACTGCCATCTATAAATTTGTCAGTGTAAACTACAACTAAGACGCACGGTACAATCAAACAGCTGGTGCGTAATAAGTACAATACTTACAGGATTAACACTTTTAAGGGCACAACAAAAGACTAGATAGAACCGACTAGCCAACACACCGTAAACTATACACTACAGCCATCTAACGCCATACATTAAAATGAGACAAAGCAGTTGACTGAAAAACGTGCCAATGTAATGGGCTTGCTTGATGCTAATTACATTGGCTTCGTTATGGACATGCTACTGCTTAGCATTAGCGATTTTACATGGCGATTTCAACACCTACAAATTTGTCAATGAAAACTACGACTAAGACGCACATTACAATCAAACAGCTGGTGCGTAATAAGTACAATACTTACAGCATTAACACTTTTAGGGCGCAAAGTATCGCTCCAATTTTCCAAAATTGGGCTAACTTGATGCTAATATATTGGCTTTGCTATTGACAAGCTACTGATTAGCATTAGCGATTTTACATGGCGATTTCAACACCTCCAAATATGTTAATACATCATACAACTAAGACACAATCAAACAGCTGGAGCGTAATAAGCACACTACTTACAGGATTATCACTTTTTAGGGAAAAACAAAAGACTAGAAAGACTAGCCAACACACCATAAACTATACTGCCATCTAACGCCATACATTAAAATGAGACAAAGCAGTTGACTGAAAAACGCTCCAGCTTGATGCTAATATACACTGGCTTTGCTATGGACATGCTACTGCTTTGCATTAGCGATTTTACATGGCGATTTCAACACCTCCAAATTTGTCAATCAAAACTACGACTAAGATGCACGTTACAATCAAACAGCTGGTGCGTAATAAGTACAATACTTACAGGATTAACACTTTTTAGGGCGCAACAAAAGACTAGATTCACCAAAGACTGAAGTGACGAGCCAACACACCATGAACTATACACCACTGCCATATAACGCCATACATTAAAATGAGACAAGCAGTTGACTGAAAAATACTCCAATGTAATGCGCTAGCTTGATGCTAATATACATTGTCTTTGTTATTGACTAGCTACTGCTTAGCATTAGCGATTTTACATGGCGATTTCAACACCTCCAAATTTGTCAATGAAAACTACAACTAAGACACACGTTGCAATCAAACAGCTGGTGCGTAATAAGTACAATACTTACAGTATTAACACTTTGTAGGCCGCAACAAAAGACTAGATTCAGCAAATTGGCGCCGTTGAGTACCGGTACTGTATGCGTTTAAATGTGAAAGGTGCCCATGCTTGTTGTTTAGGAGCACCAGGACAGGTGTAAGTAGCGATGTAATCAATAAATAAAGGAGAAGAAGCACAGTCCGCATGATTCCAATGCTAATTGCTAATTGGGCACAAGTCGCGTGACCTGTGTGCTTCAGTTACACTTATATGACGCCTTAGTCTTCATGAATGTGAACATACAACAAAAGTGTGTGGTGGTTTGGTTTTTCACCCAGGTTAAGGTAGAGGTCCAGTTTCCCCCGATGAAGCTCCAGAGTGATGTAGTCTCCTCTCTGGCCCTCGCCGTGCAGCAGAACGCCGTCGGCCCGCTGACTCTTGAAGAGCAGCGAGATGACATCTTTCACCGTGGACGTGGACTTCTGGTTGAATCGATACAGCAAGGAGCTCCTGCCGTCAAAGTCGGCCACGTAGGACTCTGTCGGGGAAGGAGACAGGACAGGCTGGGTACAGATGTTCCTGACATCAGGCCGTCTAATTGTCTTCATCAGAGCTCATTAGGAATCAGTATTGGCTTCATCATGATGCGTTATGAAAATGTCTTTTTGTGCACTTCTTTCCATGCAGTCTGAATTCATTATTGTCTTCCAGAGGTTGTTTGATTGCGTGAATTGTTGGCGTGTCTTAGAATAGTCCACTATTTAATCATTCAATCCCAGGAAGTCTGATCCGACATCCACCTCGTAGTCGTACCCCCGGACACTGAGGGTCCCTGCAGACACGTAGTGGAGTGGCAATTATTGTTTTTATGCCGACACCTCATGGTCACAATAATTCGTTAAGTTAATATCAATTTTGTTAAAACTTTTTTTTTTTTGGTGCCTTTTTTTCTTTATTTCTTTTTATTTCATTTTTCCCTTTTTCTTCTTTGTTTCCTTTACTCTTTTTTTTATCTAAAAAAAAACAGAATAAAAAAATAAAAAAAAGGTTAAGGATTAAAATGTTCCTTATTTTTTCCCCCTTTTTCTGTTTTTTTACCTTAAAAAGAAATAAAGAAAAAGAAAGACAGAAAAAAATCTGAAAAAAAGGTTAATAATAATAATAATAATGGATTAGATTTATATAGCGATTTTCTAGACACTCAAAGCGCTTCACAAAGAAGTGAGAACCCATTATTCATTCACACCTGGTGGTGGTAAGTTACTTTCATAGCCACAGCTGGCCCGGGGTAGACTGACGGAAGCGTGGCTGCCAGTTTGCCCCTACGGCCCCTCCAACCACCACCCATCATTTATCATTCATTCACCAGTGTAAGCGGTGAAGTGTCCTGCCCATTTGGCAATTTGGATGTCCAGAGGCAGGGAGCGAACCTGCAACCCTCAGGTTTCTGGCAAGGCCGCTCTATCCACTATGCCATGCCGCCATGCCCTAATGCCCCGTTAAGATATGTTTTTTCCTTTTTTATTTTTTTTAACCTTTTTTCTGTTTTCTGTTTTTTTTTATCTTAAAATAAGATAAAGAAAAATGAAGAAAAAAGGTTAACGTTATTTTTATATATATATATATATATATATATATATATATATATATATATATATATATATATATATATATATATATTTTTTTATTTTTATTTTATTTTATTTTTTTTTACATGTTTATCCATTTGAAGTTTTTTATGTTTAAAAAAAGGGAGACAAAAAAGAAAAAAAGGTTAAGATAATTATTTCCTTTTTTTAACCCTATTTTTCCCTTTTCTGTTTTTTTACCTTACCCTTTGAAGTTTTTTATTTTAAAAAAATTAAGAAAGAAGAAAGAGAGACAAAAAATTTAAAAATAGGTTAAGATTATGTTCCTTTTTTTTTTTTTACCCTTTTCACTTTTCTGTTTTTTTAACCTTAAAAAAGAAAAAAAGAAAAAAAGAGAAAAAAACGTTAGAAAAAAGGTTAGGAATTTTTCTCCTTTTTCCTTTTCTCTTTTTATCTTAAAAAACAAAGTGAAAAAGAAAAAAAAAAGTTAAGATTATTTATATTTTTTCCCTTTTCTCTTTTTTTTCTTAAAAATAACAAAAATAAAGAAACAAAAGAACAAAAGAAAACAATTTAGAGAAAAACTTAAGTTCTTTTTTTTCCCTTTTCCTCTTTTTTACTTTCTTATATCTTAAAAAATAAGGAAAAAGAGGGGAACATAGATGTGTTTTATCTTTATCTTTTTAAATTCTCTTTTTGTCTTAAAAAAATTAAATAAAGAAAAAAGAGAAAAAAAGGAAACAAGTTACGATATTTTTTCTTTTCACTTTTTATCTTGAAAAAATAAAATGAGAGAGAGAAAAAACGATACGATTATTTTTTCCCCCTTTTTTCCTTTTTTCTAAAAAATTATAGAAATGAAGAAAAAAAAGGGAGGTACAAATTTTGTTTTTCCCTTTTTTAATTATTTCATCGTTGTTTTTCAAATTTTAGATTTTTGAAAACATCAATAAAATCGGAGAACAGAATGATCCATTTTCCGTTTCTTTATTTCCAAACCAAAATTGGAACGAGTGGATTAATATTAAAAGTAGTTTTCTATTCCAAACGTAAACTGAATGGCTGCGAAGTGCATGGACCATTTTTCCTTTTGTTTTTAACCCTTTTACCTTTTCGGTTTTGTTTTTTTTACCTTAAAAAAAAAAAAGAAGAAGAAAAAAAAAAGAGAGAAACATTTTTAAAAAAAGTTTAAATGTTTTTTCTTTTCTCTTTTTAGCTTAAAAAAAATTAGAGGAAAAAAACGGTCCGATTAATAAAAAAAAAAAAATTTAAATAAAGAAAAAAAGAGACCTAAAATAAAACAAATGTAAGTTATTTGTTTCCTTTTTTTTATCCTTTTTTCTTTTTAAAAAAATTAAGGAAAAAGATGGAAAATTATGATGTGTTTTCTTTTTTTTCTTTTTGTATATTTTTGTGAATTTATGTTTTTATCTTAAAAAAATTTAAATAAAGAAAAAAATATATTTTTTTTTGAAAAAAGTGAAATTTTCCCATTTTTTTCTGTTTTTATTCCTAAAAAAGAGATACGATAACTTTGGGGAAAAAAGTTAAGATTATGATGCAGTAAATTGAATGATGCGGACACGTTTGTTACTGGATACTCTATAATACACTTCTGCCTTGCATGTGTAAGAAATATGCAAAAACAGTTATTCAAAACTTGTTTCTATTGAAAAAGTTGCTGTTTAGTGGGGATCTAACGATAAACAGTATTAATGATAAACCACGGTACATTAACATTAACATTTTAAATTAATTATTGTAAAACTGTGATTAATAACTACACCTTAATAAACTCACGGACTGGTGACACTACTTATTTCATGGAGAAGCAAGCTAGCACCAGCTCGAGAGCCAGCTTAGATGCTAACATGAATAGAAGAGACATTACGATCTACAGCATTAAGGAACAAAATGGCCAATAACACACATTAAGATATTCTCTTGTGCACATTGAACATCCAAGCTGTGCTCTCTTAGCACAGAGCGATGGATGGATACTGGAAATATGTCATGCTTTACAGGAAGTGAACTTGTGTGATGTCGCATGAACTGGAAGTGAAGCACCCGACACCCGATTTTCCTTTTTTTTTTGTTAAAAAAACAACAACAAAAAACCCTAAAACCTTTGCAAATGTAAATGTAATAAAAATGGTCAAATAAAGATAAAATAATATGGATGATAACCGTGATCATTTTGGTCACCATGGCCGTGATATGGAATTTTCATATCGTTACATCCAAAATGTCGAGCTTGTGTGCTATTATGTGCTTAGCTGTTGTGTAGCTGCTAGTAGCCTCTAGCCTAGCATGTTTACCTTTTGTAAACCATTTTAATAAAATAGAAGAAATGTTGTGCTTATTAAAAGACTTTTATATGTTAACTGGCTGTCCAGCTTTGCACAAGCAAACATGCTGCAGGACTGCTTGTATCGCACATGATATCGCACACAATTAAACACGCTGCAGGACTGTGTGTATCGCACATGGTATCGCACACAAGTAAACATGCTGCAAGACTGCTTGTATCGCACCTGATATTCCACACAAGTAAACACGCTGCAGGACCGCTTGTATCGCACGTGATATCACACACAAGTAAACACGATACAGGACTGCTTGTATCGCACATGATATTGCACACAAGTAAACACGCTACAGGACTGCTTGTATCGCACATGATTTCACACACAAGTAAACACGCTGCTGGACTGCTTGCATCGCACATGAAATTGCACACAAGTCCGCCCTGAGATCAGTAGGTTGTGAGTTCAAACCCCGGCCGAGTCATACCAAAGACTACAAAAAATGTGACCCAGTCCCTCCCTGCTTGGCACTCAGCATCAAGGGTTGGAATTGGGGGTTAAATCACCAAAAATGATTCCCGGGCGCGGCCACCGCTGCTGCCCACTGCTCCCCTCACCTCCCAGGGGATGATCAAGGGTGATGGGTCAAATGCAGAGAATAATTTCGCCACACCGAGTGTGTGTGTGACAATCATTGGTACTTTAACTTTAACAAGTAAACACGCTGCAGGACTGCTTGTATCACACATTATATCGCACACAAGTAAACACGCCGCAGAACTGCTTGTATCGCACAGGATATCACACACAAGTAAACACGCTGCAGGACTGCTTGTATCGCACATTATATCACACACAAGTATACACACTGCAGGACTGCTTGTACCGTGCATGATATCACACACAAGTAAATACACTGCAGGACTGCTTGTATCGCACATTATATCGCACACAAGTAAACGCGCTGCAGAACTGCTTGTATTGCACAGGATATCGCACACAAGTAAACACGCTGCAGAACTGCTTGTATCGCACAGGACATCGCACACAGGTCAACACGCTGCTTGACTGCTTGTATCACACATGCTATCGCACAGAAGTAAACACGCTGCGGGACTGCTAGTATCACACATGATATCACACATTTTACATGCAAGTACATATCATACGATACTTGTTTTTAATTGCTGATATCGGACCGATTTACGGTATTACTATCGGATAAGAATTATCTAGATTTTTTACCCCAAAAACTAGAAAATGCACTTTCAGTAGAACTTTTGTGTGAATTCAGAGGAGCCAAAGCCGTACTGAAATGCTCAGATGAGGTGGTTCGGGCATCTGGTCAGGATAACACCCGAACGCCTCCCTAGGGAGGTGTTTAGGGCACGTCCGACCGGTAGGAGGCAGCGGGGAAGACCCAGGACAGTTAGCACACATAGAGCCTCAAGTAACAAAAAATATGAGCAAAATGAGCCAAAAAAGCTCTGCTATTGACATGCTACAGGATTAACACTTTTTAGGGCGCAACAAAAGACTAGACAGCAAAGACTGAACCGACAACAAACTATACATTGATGCAAGCAAACGTTAAGGACTAGCAACTGTAAATGACACTCAGAAATATGATTACAAAAGAAGATATAATAACTTGACAGCAGTTTTCACTATCAGCTCATTTTTAAATGTTGTAAAAAAAAAAGAGATTTTATTATCATAAACAATAAATATTTAATAACACACACAAAAGCACTGCAACTTGGTACCCGGCGGTTGTTTGAGCACAATGAAGCTCGTCTTGCATAAATTAACCAACCCCAAGTCACACGCAGGATTCTCAAGGAATGATGCAAAAACGAACCAGCTTTAAAACTTTTGTAATGCGCTGCAGGAGAATGTCATTTCGGTGTCAGAAGGCCAGGAACGTCAAAAGTGCAGGCGGTGAAGGATGGTTGTAATATGCCGTGACTCGGGGCGAAAAGAACGGGTCAATATCTGCGCTAATGTTCACGTCTCCCATGAGAGCTAATCTCCGGGAGGTGCACGGCGGTGCAGAAAGGAACATGGCGCGCAACGCGACAAGCGACTCCGAGGCACGGGCATCTTCCCTCGACCGAGCGCTTTAACACTGCAGGCCCCTTGTTTGTTTTATGGCGCTCCTGTTTGTTTTGTGATCTGTGAAGCACTTTGTGTGGCCCCCGGCGCTACGGCGCACTCTATAAATACAAAGTAATGCTATGCAAGAGAGTCCCGTGCGCCTGTGGCACGCTCGCCGCCACAGTCGGCGCGCCGCATGGGGGCGGCAATAAAAAAAAAAATAGAAAAAGGAGAGAGAGAAACAAGAGATTTGTTTTTTCTTTTTTTACAAGCTGTTTCTTTACAAAGCTGAGCAGACCGATGAAAGCGAGGAAGGTGAATTGTGCTACCTGGGGAGGTGAGCTAATTAGTGGTTAGCGTCAATCAGAGAGCAACAAGAGCTGCACACACTTAATAGTCCGTCAACACACTTATTGGCTTTCCACCAAGGACACACACTGAAAAGGCGCAGCATGCGGCGGCCATTTTGATTTTTTTTTTTGTTGAAAACATTTTTTTGTTAAAAACAAACATTATTTACATTAAAAGACAAAAGTGTGTGTTATAGGTGACAAATTAAATTACAATTAATAATGAGTATCAAAATGTCATCTTTTGTTCATGGCATGACATCAGCTCTTTTTTTCTTAATTTTTTACTGATTTTTTTCCTCAAATAATTTTCCTGTAAGAATATACAGTAATAATTATCCTAATAATCATAATAATAATGGACGGTGTGGCGAAGTTGGTAGAGTGGCCGTGCCAGCAATCGGAGGGTTGCTGGTTACTGGGGTTCAATCCCCACCTTCTACCATCCTAGTCACGTCCGTTGTGTCCTTGGGCAAGACACTTCACCCCTTGCTCCTGATGGCTGCTGGTTAGCGCCTTGCATGGCAGCTCCCGCCATCAGTGTGTGAATGTGTGTGTGAATGGATGAATGTGGAAATACTGTCAAAGCGCTTTGAGTACCTTGAAGGTAGAAAAGCACTATACAAGTATAACCCATTTATCATTTATTTATTTATAATACAAATCATACATAAAATCAAATTATAATAACAATATTATAGTGTTAGAGTAAAAAGTTTGTAAAAATAAATACAAATATATATACTGAAATGTAGTATACTGAAATTATATATATATATATATATATATATATATATATTAGAGATGCGGATGAAATTAAAAAAAATTAGATTTTATCCGCGGGTCGGGTCGGGCGGTTCAAATAAAAAAAAAATTAGATTTTAAATAGATTCAGGCGGGTGGCAGTTAAACCAATTCGGAAATATAGATACATAGTTAAATGTTGTTAACCACATACGAAAAACGAGCAGGCACCTGCTGCATATGCCACAACAGAAGAAAAAAAAAAAAAGAGATGGACACTTTTACGGAGCGGAGAAGGGACGCCTCGAGAGGGCCCCACCGGGAGCCGTAGCTGAGGCGATCCGCGAGAAGGGCCCGACGCACGTCCAGGGTCACCACCGCGCCCACCGCACCGACACCCCGCCTCGTCCGCCTTCACCGCGGCCGGCGTCACGCGCAGCAGGTAAGCAGCTTACCTGCCCGCCACCCCCGTGGCCGGGGGCTCGTAACAGGGGTCACTCCGCGCGCTCCGCCTGCGCAGCTTACCTGCCCGCCACCCCTGTTGCCGGGGGCGCGTAACAGGGGTCACTCCGCGCGCAGTGCGCTCACGAAAGGGGTGGGGCTCACCCTGGTTGATATAGACAGCAGGACGGTGGCCATGGAAGTTGGAACCCGCTAAGGAGTGTGTAACAACCCACCTGCCGAATCAACTAGCCCTGAAAATGGATGGCGCTGGAGCGTCGGGCCCATACCCGGCCGTCGCCGGCAGCGAGACGCGCTTGGAGGTGCTCTCAGCGCGGCTCCCATATGATTGCGCACTGGTGTGCGTCTGGGTCGTGACAGCGTGGCACGCGAATGTCTGTGCTGCATTGGATCAGTCGCCTTTCTTTAACAGGCAAAAGCTTTATAACCTCACTAATGCCTTGCATCGTCTATAATAGATATATAACAACGGGCGGGTGCGGGCGGATGCGGTTCTGATCAAATGTTAGATCGGGTGGATGGCGGATGGTTGACGACTTTCTGATGCGGTTGCGGATGAAATAATTGCCTATCCGCGCATCTCTAATATATATATATGCATATGTATGTATGTATATATATATATAAACATAGTGATACATGTATAAAGTATACACACACACACACACACACACACACACACACACACACACACACACACACACATAAAGACAAAATGTAATGAGATGAAGCTGAAATTTTTTGATGCAAAAAATTTGCAGTCCACGGCTTAAATTTTTTTGGCCTGCAGCACATTGTAAAAAAAAAAAAGTAAAAAAGGGAAGATAAAAGAGCAGAAAGATGTAATGTAATGAGAAAGTTTAGATAATAATTATAAAGAAATATACTTTGTCACATTTAACACAAATGTTTGTCTTTAAATACATATATATATATATATATATATATATATATATATATATATATATATATTCAGTGTATGTATATATATATGTATATATATATATATATATATATATATATATATATATTAGGGATGTCCGATAATCAATGGTGATTGGCCGCAATATCAATAGCATCATGTCACTGCGTTGCCTTGCAAACAAAACACTCCATGCAAATATTTTGGTTCTAGCCAAAAAGACAGGATCACGTCAACATCAAGATATCAATACTCGCCTCTTTTACGCCTTTACGCAAGATCACACACAAACAGGAAACTGTTTTCTTTTCACTAACAGATGATATGCCAACATATAGCAAGATAGGAACCTGAGTATGAAAAACCCCAAGAGACTCGATGCAATGATAACGGCACACGTGCTAAAGTACAGCAAGATAGCGACTTGACGATGACCCACGAGGATAATACATCATGTCCTGTCACAGGCATTATTTCAAAATGGCGATGAGACATGCTAAATTGCTAATATGCCAACAGTAACATATAGCAACTTGAGTAAAGCACTAAGGCAAAAACCTTAGGGATAATGAGACTGGATGTAATGATAACGATGTGTGTACTAACGTACAGCAAGATAGCGACTGGCTAAAATGCTAACATGCTAATGAAAAAACATATATGCTTAAGTAATGAAAGTGCTAAAGCAGGCCCATAAGGATGATCGATCATGTCATGTTATCAGGTATTAATTAAACATGCGATGGTACTGAGATCCCGGTGTTAACAGTAACATGCTAACAGTAACATATAACACAGGGGTGTGCAAACTTTTTCCAGTGAATAAAAACTGAAGGATGTCAGGGCCACTTTGATACAATTTGCACATTAAAGATACTAACACCAATACAACATATAAATGATACATACTGTATGTCGACAATATATGCTAAACTATCTGAACACAACATCTAAAAGTTAAAGTTAAAGTTAAAGTACCAATGATTGTCACACACACACACTAGGTGTGGCGAGATTATTCTCTGCATTTGACCCATCACCCTTGATCACCCCCTGGGAGGTGAGGGGAGCAGTGGGCAGCAGCGGTGGCCGCGCCCGGGAATCATTTTGGTGATTTAATCCCCAATTCCAACCCTTGATGCTGAGTGCCAAGCAGGGAGGTAATGGGTCCCATTTTTATAGTCTTTGGTATGACTCGGCCGGGGTTTGAACTCACAACCTACCGATCTCAGGGCGGACACTCTAACCACTAGGCCACTTATCTCAGTAACTAAGCATGATATTCTACGTAGTTGTGCTGTAAATTAGGCATTTTCAAGCATAAAAAGGGTTGAATGAAGTAGAAATAGCAATATTACAGTAGTACTGGCCACTGGATGAGACCAAAACAATCAAGCAGGGCTTTTCAGTATCATGGCCACTGATTGGCTGAGGCTCAGACAGCGCTACTAACTTCAGCATGCTAACTTTTTAAACACATTTTAAAGCCGAACACCTCAGAGTCACATAACTTGGTACTTGATACATGCTAACTGTTAGCATGCTAACTTTTTAAGCTAATTTTACATGTGTACGCTTCTCAGTCAAATGACTTAGTACTTGATGCAGTCTAACTGTTAGCATGCTAACTTTAACATTTTAGCGTGCTAACTTTTTCAGCTTATTTTACAGCCAAACACCTCAGAGTCATAACTTGGTTAGTGACACATGTTAACTGTTAGCATGCTAACATTAGCTTAGCATGGTAATTTTTGTTAGCCAATTTTACAAGCAAACACCTCAGAGTCATATAACTTGCTACTTGATACATGCTAACTGTTAGTATGCTAACCTGTTAAGCTAATTTTACATGCATACACTTCCTAGTCATATGACTTGGTACTTGACGCATTCTAACTGTTAGCATGCTAACTTTTTCACTCTAGCATTTTCAGAGAATTTTACAGCCGAACACCTCAGAGTTATATAACTTGTTCTCAGACACTTTAACTGTTATCATGCTAACTTTATCACTCTAGCATTTTCAGAGAATTTTACAGCCGAACACCTCAGAGTTATAAAACTTATTCTCAGACACTTTAACTGTTAGCATGCTAACTTTATCACTCTAGCATTTTCAGAGAATTTTATAGCCGAACACCTCAGAGTTATATAACTTATTCTCTGACACTTTAACTGTTAGCATGCTAACTTTATCACTCTAGCATTTTCAGAGAATTTTACAGCCGAACACCTCAGAGTTATATAACTTGTTCTCTGACACTTTAACTGTTAGCATGCTAGCTTTATCACTCTAGCATTTTCAGAGAATTTTACAACCGAACACCTCAGAGTTATATAACTTGTTCTCTGACACTTTAACTGTTAGCATGCTAACTTTATCACTCTAGCATTTTCAGAGAATTTTACAGCCGAACACCTCAGAGTTATATAACTTATTCTCTGACACGTTAACTGTTAGCATGCTAACATTCACATAGGTAACTTCTTCTTTTTTTTTCTCTTTTTTTTTAGCAAATTTTAAAGCAGAACACCTTAATCATATAACTTGGCACTTCATACATGCAAACTGTTAGCATGCTAACTTTTTAAGCTAATTTTACGTTCCTAGTGAAATGACTTGGTACTTGAGGCATTGTACCGCATTTTTCGGAGTATAAGTCGCTCCGGAGTATAAGTCGCACCGGCCGAAAATGCATAATAAAGAAGGAAAAAAACATATATAAGTCGCACTGGAGTATAAGTCGCATTTTTTGGGGAAATTTACTTGATTAAAACCAACACCAAGACATTTGCAAGGCAATTTAAAATAAATAAAGAATAGTGAACAACAGGCTGAATAAGTGTACATTATATGAGGCATAAATAACCAACTGAGAACGTGCCTGGTATGTTAACGTAACATATTATGGTAAGAGTCATTCAAATAACTATAACATATAGAACATGCTATACGTTTACCAAACAATCTGTCACTCCTAATCGCTAAATCAGATGAAATCTTATACGTCTAGTCTCTTACGTGAATAAGCTAAATAATATTATTTGATATTTTACGGTAATGTGTTAATAATTTCACACATAAGTCGCTCCTGAGTATAAGTCGCACCCCCGGTCAAACTATGAAAAAAAACTGTGACTTATAGTCCGAAAAATACGGTAATTGCATTGTAACTGTAAGCATTCTAACTGTTACCACGTTAACGTTCACATCCTAGCATACTAACATTGGCGTGGTCACTTTTCTTTGAGCCAACTTTAAAGCAGATCACCTCAGTCATATAACCTGGTACTTCATACATGCTGACTGTTAGCATGCTAACTTTTTACGCTAATTTTACATGCATACGCTTCCTAGTGAAATGACTTGGTACTTGAGGCATTGTAACTGTTAGCGTGCTAACTTTAGCAGTCTAGCAATCTCACTTTTTCAGCAATACAGTTGTTCAAATGCAACAATACAGATACGTAATGATAACTAGAGATACAAAAGAATGCAGGAAAATGGAGGGGAAGGAAGAGAAGCAATCTACACCTTGTAGATTGTTATAGTAACATTAGGTTAAGCTTTATCAGTGTGCCATGTGTTACCCAGTTTACCCTAGGGCAGGGGTCGGCAACCCAAAATGTTGAAAGAGCCATATTAGACCAAAAATACAAAAACAAATCTGTCTGGAGCCGCAAACAATTAAAAGCCATATTACATACAGATAGTGTGTCATGAGATATACATTGAATTAAAAGGACTTAAAGGAAACTAAATGACCTCAATGAGGCATAATGATGCAATATCTACATATAGCTAGCCTAAATAGCATGTTAGCATCGTTTAGCTTGCAGTCATGCAGTGACCAAATATGTCTGATTAGCACTCCACACAAGTCAATAACATCAACAAAACTCACCTTTGTGCATTCATGCACAACGTTAAAAGTTTGGTGGACAAAATGAGACAGAAAAAGAAGTGACATAAAACACGTCCTAGAAAGTCAGAGAAAGTTATACATGTAAACAAACTGAGTTCAAGGACCGCCAAAATTAGTAGGACAAAACGGCGCTCGCCAAATACCCGAATCAGTGAAGCATGTTTAATATAAACAGTGTGCTTTATAACAATTAGGGAGGTTTGTGTCATGTTTGTCCTCCTACAGAAACCACATTAAAACAAATTATTTATTTTTTTCCCCCTCATCTTTTTCCATTTTTCATACATTTTTGAAAAAGCTCCAGAGAGCCACTAGGGCGGCGCTAAAGAGCCGCATGCGGCTCTAGAACCGCCGATTGCCGACCCCTGCCCTAGGGCAAGAACGTTAATATATGTTTGATGAAACGTGATTATGTGCATGAGTGTATGTATGCATATGTACTTGTATATTTACAGAATGTGTATATGTATGTTTGTACAGTAAATGTATATGTACAGTATATGTATATGTATGTTTGTACAGTGAATGTATATGTACAGTATATGTATATGTATGTTTGTACAGTGAATGTATATGTACAGTATATGTATGTTTGTACAGTGAATGTATATGTACAGTATATGTATATGTATGTTTGTACAGTGAATGTATATGTACAGTATATGTATGTTTGTACAGTGAATGTATAGTATATGTATATGTATGTTTGTACAGTGCATGTATATGTACAGTATATGTATATGTATGTTTGTACAGTGAATGTATATGTACAGTATATGTATGTTTGTACAGTGAATGTATATGTACAGTATATGTATGTTTGTACAGTGAATGTATATGTACAGTATATGTATATGTATGTTTGTACAGTGAATGTATATGTACAGTATATGTATGTTTGTACAGTGAATGTATATGTACAGTATATGTATGTTTGTACAGTGAATGTATATGTACAGTATATGTATGTTTGTACAGTGAATGTATAGTATATGTATATGTATGTTTGTACAGTGCATGTATATGTACAGTATATGTATATGTATGTTTGTACAGTGAATGTATATGTACAGTATATGTATGTTTGTACAGTGAATGTATATGTACAGTATATGTATATGTATGTTTGTACAGTGAATGTATATGTACAGTATATGTATATGTATGTTTGTACAGTGAATGTATATGTACAGTATATGTATGTTTGTACAGTGAATGTATATGTACAGTATATGTATGTTTGTACAGTGAATGTATATGTACAGTATATGTATGTTTGTACAGTGAATGTAATTTTACATTCCTAGTGAAATGACTTGGTACTTGAGGCATCGTAACTGCTAGCATGCTAACCCTTAACAGCTAAACACCTCAGAGTCATATAACTTCTTCTCTGACACATGCTAGCTGTTAGCATGCTAACGTTCACATGCTATCATACTTAAATTGGCGTTGTAACCTTTTTTTTTTGAGAATTCTAAAGCTTAAACTTGGTAATTTAGCATGCTAACTTATGTAGTCATATGACTTGGTACTTGACTCATTCTAACTGTTAGCACGCTAACGTTAGCATTTAGGTTCGGCTTGCCAGTCCAGCGGCTTGCATTCCATTGCAAGTTCTCCCTAAATTTAATATTCTAGTTTTTTCTGTGCAATGTTCTCAACCGGAATGTTTTTTTTTTCCATCTTTAGAATGTGCCAATAAAAAACAAGCTAGCAGCTTGGGTCCGGAGAGCTCTAAGGTGGACACATGAGGATTATACATCCTGTCCTGCTAATGAGACTGAAACAAACACTAGCATGCAAGCAGTAGCGTATAGCAAGATGGCAACTTGAGCGGAGAGAGTGCTAAGGCTGTCCCGTAAGGACGATGCATCACGTCTTGTAGGCCTTTGTTTGAAAGCTCCCCCTGTTGTACAGCCGACTGCGGCACGTCCAATAATAAAAATAAATAATAACAATAGTGATGAGGAGAAAGCCAAACACACACACAGTGCAGATGACATTTGTGTTTACAAATGTCTTCCCTCCTGGCGTGGCTTATAAAGCAGTGGAGGAAAGCTCATCCTCCCTCATCACTTCGTGGTGTGGCCTCATCCTCCACATCCTGCGCCATTTCCCCGGCCAGGTGGCATTTTGGCCGTCACCTTTTGCATAATCCCATAATCCGAGAGACTCCCGTGTTGCCAGACGAGCTCGGCGGTCTTACCATTCCTCACTCTTGAAGGCCAAAAAGTGATCAACTGAAGAATAACACCACGGCGTTTATGTTTGCGCAACGGCGACGGGCAGCCGTGGCCAGACGTCGTAAAACCGCTCATTGGGAGATTGTCAGCTACGCTCGCCGATTTTATCGCCTCGTTTTCAAACGAGGACGCCTTCTTTTTTTTTTTTTCAAGTTGCTTTTTACTGACTAGGCTTTTATCACAGGACACTTCATTAGGTACGCCAACACATGAGCTGTAACAAAACGCTGCAGCAGTAATGAATCATGTTGATGTATTCCTTTGACAACACCTTTATTATCGCGGACATACAACTATTCCAATATGTTGTCCATCTCCTACTTTGAGAGACTTCCGAGAAGCACTAGAGCACAGGTGTCAAACTCAAGACCAGGGGGCCAGATCTGGCCCGCCACATCATTTTATATGGCCCGCGAAATGGTAATTGTCATGTCTGTGTGATCATGTTTTGTTTTAGTCATGTTCGGTTTTGTTTTTGGACTTTTTGTGCACTTTTGTTTTGTTTTGTCACCATAGCAACCATTAGTTTTCACCTGTCACGTCACGCACCTGTTTCACGTTTTGAGTCACACACCTGCTTTCATTAATCATGTCTATAGTATTTAAGTTCATTGTTTTCAGTTTGTCGTTCTGACGATATACCGCATTCATACCCCTGTCACACTCTGTCTACCTCTGCACACTTCATGCCATGTCCAAGTAAGTTTTTTTCTATTAATGCCACAGTTGGTGTTTTTGTTTAATTGTTCACAGTTTTTTGCCCACGTGCACGTCTTTTTGTTTCGTTAGTCAAGTTTGTACTTCCGCCTTGAGCGCGCTTTTTGTTCCTTTGAGTGTTATAAATAAATATGTATTTACCTTCACGCCATGACCAGTCCAGCTTTACTTGCATCTCGGGAAAACAAACACACCATATCAAATCAAATCAAATCAACTTTATTTATAAAGCACATTTAAAATTTACCACAGGGGTAGCCAAAGTGCTGTACAATGAACAGGTTAAAAGATAAAACGAGTACCGAGCAAACACAACACAAGAGGACCATAGTCCACGTCTTGACAGTAATAATTAGAGATGTCACATTATGGCTTTTTTGACGGTATCCGATTGTCTGATATTGTCCAACTCTTAATTACTGATTCCGATATCAACCGATACCGATATATACAGTCGTGGAATTAACACATTATTATGCCTAATTTTGTTGTGATGCCCCGCTGGATGCATTAAACAATGTAACAAGGTTTTCCAAAATAAATCAACTCAAGTTATGGAAAAAAATGCCAACATGGTACTGCCATGTTTATTATTGAAGTCACAAAGTGCATTATTTTTTTTAACATGCCTCAAAACAGCAGCTTGGAATTTGGGACATGCTCTCCCTGAGAGAGCATGAGGAGGTTGAGGTGGGCGGGGTTTAGGGGGGTAGGGGGTAGCGTATATTGTAGCGTCCCGGAAGAGTTAGTGCTGCAAGGGGTTCTGGGTATTTGTTCTGTTGTGTTTATGTTGTGTTACGGTGCGGATGTTCTCCCGAAATGTGTTGGTCATTCTTGTTTGGTGTGGGTTCACAGTGTGGCGCATATTTGTAACAGTGTTAAAGTTGTTTATACGGCCACCTTCAGTGTGACCTGTATGGCTGTTGACCAAGTAGGGCTTGCATTCACTTGTGTGTGTGAAAAGCCGTCGATATTAAGTGACTGGGCCGGCACGCAAAGGCAGTGCCTTTAAGGTTTATTGGTGTGGTGTGGGTACTTCTCCCTACGTTCATGTACCACTCCGTACGGCAGCGTTTTAAAAAGTCCTAAATTTTACTTTCTGAAACCAATACTGATCATTTTCGATATTACATTTTTAATTTTCATTTAAGCATTTTCAAAATGACACATCCAATCAAAATCAAAAATCAGTTTGATATAATTCCAGTTGTCTCTTTTTGTAACTCTTTTTAAATTCAAAGATATTCTTGCAACTTTTTAAGTCTTTGTCTAGAGAATTCCATGCTTTCACACCGGCAACAGACTCAAAACATAAAAAAAAAGCAAATAATCAAATGCTGTATCATGAGCTGAATCCTTTTACTTTTTTTTAAAATCATATATTTACAAGTGGCCCTCTGAGGGCTGACAAAACTGCGATGTGGCCCTAAATGAAAACAAGTTTGACACCCCTGCACTACAGCAATGGTTGTCAAACGTTTTTCACCAAGTACCACCATAATGACCAACATTAAAATACAGTAGCGCAGTAGGCCCAAGTATTCATTAAAAACAAGGCAGTTTTTTTTTAAACAAGGATATCTAATATTTTTGGCCACTGTAACATGACACACAGTTTGAACAGTAACACTGTGTTTGAATATAGGAAAAAAACAAAAACAACACTGCATTTTTTTCAAGTGATTATTTGGCATACTAATAGATGGAGTTCGTGTACCACAGTTTGAGAATCACTGGCTAATGATAACAGTTAGTGTGCAACTATACTGCAGGGTAGTAACTAAATATGATCATGTCCTGTTGCAGGTTATTTTTTAAAATAGCAATGGGAGAAGCTAAAAGGCTAACACACGAATAACAACATATAGCAAGATAGCAGCTAAAGCACAGAAAGTGCTAACGCAGACCCGCAAGGATGATACATCACATCCTGTTCTCAGATACTGATTAAAACTGTACACAAATACTGTACAATGGTGGTGAAACCCGGATGTTAACAGTAACACGCTAACAGTGACATATGGCATAACAGCAACTTGAGTACAGAAAGTGCTAAAGCAGACTCATAAGGTTGGTACATCTGCAGTAGTAGTGATACCCGGATGCAGTAACATGCAAACAGTAACATCTAGCAAGAGAAAAGCTTGAGTACAGAAAACGCTAAAGTAGACCTATATAGAGGCTACAACATGTCATGTTGTTAGAGATTATTTATTGTAGTACTCAGACCCAGGTGCTAACAATAACATGCTAATAGTGACATATAGCGTTTGAGCAACTTGAGTACAGGAAGTGCTAATGCAGACCCATAAGGTTGATACTTCACGTCCTGTTATCAGATATAATTTCAAAACTGCAATAGTGGTGATACCCGGATGTAGTAATATGCTAACAGTAACATATAGCAAGATGGCAGTTTGAGTACAGAAAATGCTAAAGCAGACCCATAAGGAGGCTACATCATGTCACGTCATTAGGGATTAGTTACAAATGCAGTAGTACTCAGACCCAGATGCTAACACTAATATGCTAACAGTGCTAAAGCAAACACATAAGGTTGAGACATCATGTCCTGTTATCAGATATTATTTCAAAACCGCAATAGTAGTGATACATGCAGTAACATCACAACAGTACCAGCTACATTATAAAAATGGCAATGGGACTAGCTAACATGCTAAAACGTTATTAATAACATATAGCAAGGTATCAGCTTGAGTAAAGAAGGTGCTAACACAGACCCATATGATAAATCATATCCTGTTTTCAGATATTGATTCAAACTGCAATAGTAGTGAGACCTGGATGCTAATATACTCACAGTAATGTATTGCATAATAGTAGCTTGACTACAGAAAGTGCAAAAGCAGACAAGGATAATATATCATGTCTTGTTATCAGATATTAATTAAAAACTGCAATAGTAGTGATACCCAGATGCAATAGCATGTTAACAGTAACATAAACCAAGATAGCAGCTTGAATACAGACAATGCTAAAGCAGAGCCTTAAGGAGGATGCATCAATGTCATGTCATTAAAGATTATTTAAAAATGCAATTGTACTCAGACGCGGATGCTAACAGTAACATGCTAACAGTGACAGATAGCTTGATAGCAACTTGAGTACAGAAAGTGCTAACGTAGACTCATTAAGTTGATACATCATGTTCTATTATCAGATGTTATTTAAAAACTGTAATAGTAGTGATACCTGGGTGCAGTAACATGCTAAGACAGTGGTTCTTAACCTGGGATCGATCGAACCCGAGGGGTTCGGTCAGTCGGCCTCAGGGGTTCGGTGGAGGTCAAGACACACCCGACTCATCGTGTAAATAAAAACTTCTCCCTATCGGCGTATTACGGATACGGCAACAGCTGACTGATATGCAGGTGTGTAGTTTGTTGTGAGTTTATGCACTGTGTTGCTTTTGTTGTTTGAACAAGGTGATGTTCATGCACGGTTCATTTTATGCACCAGTAAAAAAAACCATGGTAACACTTTAGTATGGGGAACATATTCACCATTAATTAGTTGCTTATTCACATGCAAATTAGTAACATATTGGCTCTTAACTAGTCATTATTAAGTACTTATTAATGCCTTATTCGGCATGGCCTTATTATAACCCTAACCCTCTAACCCTGACCCTAACCCTAACCAAATAACTCTAAATTAAGTCTTTGTTACTTAGAATATGTTCCCCATACTAAAGTGTTACCAAAAACATATAACTTTGTCTCGAATTTGTGAAAAAAAAAAAAATCTTTTTCACTAAAGAAGGGTTGAGTGAATGCGCATATGAAACTGGTGGGGTTCGGTACCTCCAACAAGGTTAAGAACCACTGTGCTAAGAGTAACATATAGCAAGATAGCAGCTTGACTACAGAAAATGCTAAAGCAGACTAATAAGGAGGATACATTGTGTCATATTATTAGAGATTAGTTAAAAATAGTACTCAGACCCAGATGCTAACAGTGGCATATAGCGTGAGAGCAACTTGAGTACAGAAAGTGTTAATGCAGACCAATAAAGTTGATACATCATGTCCTATTATCAGATGTTATTTCAAAACTGCAATAGTAGTGATACCCGGATGAAGTGAAGTGAATTATATTTATATAGCGCTTTTCTCTAGTGACTCAAAGCACTTTACATAGTGAAACCCAATATCTAAGTTACATTTAAACCAGTGTGGGTGGCACTGGGAGCAGGTGGGTAAAGTGTCTTGCCCAAGGACACAAATGGCAGTGACTCGGATGGCAGAAGCGGGGATCGAACCTGGAACCCTCAAGTTGCTGGCACGGCCACTCAACCAACCAAGCTTTACCGCTATACCGGATGCAGTAACATGCTAACAGTAACATATAGCAAGATGGCAGCTTGAGTACAGAAAATGCTAAAGCAAACCCATAAGGAGACTACATCATGTCATGTCATTAAACCAGTGGTTCTTAACCTGGGTTCGATCGAACCCGAGGGGTTCGGTGAGTCGGGCTCAGTGGTTCGGCGGAGGTCAAGACACACCCGACTCATCGTGTAAATAAAAACTTCTCCCTATCGGCGTATTACGGATACGGCAACAGCAGAAGTCAGACTGATTTGCAGGTGTGTAATTTGTTGTGAGTTTATGCACTGTGTTGGTTTGGTTCTTTGAACAAGGTGATGTTCATGCACGGTTCATTTTGTGCACCAGTAAAAAAAACTTGGCAACAGTTTAGTATGGGGAACATATTCACCATTAATTAGTTGCTTATTAACATGCAAATTAGTAACATGTTGGCTTTTAACTAGTCATTATTAAGTACTTATTAATGCCTTTTTCGGCATGGCCATATTATAACCCTAACCCTCTAACCCTGGCCCTAACCCTCTAACCCAAACCAAATAACTCTAAATTAAGTCTTTGTTACTTAGAATATGTTCCCCATACTAAAGTGTTACCAAAAACATATAACTTTGTCTTGAATTTGAAAAAAAACATTTTATTTTTCACTAAAGAAGGGTTGGGTGAATGCGCATATGAAACTGGTCGGGTTCGGTACCTCCAACAAGGTTAAGAACCACTGACTTAGAGATTATTTATTATAGTACTTCGACCACAGTAACATATTAACAGTGACATAAAGCATGATAGCAAGTTGAGTACATAAACTGCTAAAGCAGACCCATAAGGTTGATCCATCATGTCCTTTTATCAGATGTTATTTCAAAATGCAATGGTCATGGGCTAATGAGAAACAATGTAAAGTTAATCAATATGATCCAAAGCCATTTTCATTAGGGATGATACTCGAAACCAGTTTTCCCGGTTGTTCGATAAGAAAAGAACCAAGTCCTCGGACTCAAATCCCTTTTTGAGAACCGGTACCCGTTATCGAGACCACTATAATAAAGAAAAAGAGTTGGTTCTTTATTCGAATTCCTGGGAATGAATCCCGTCCCGACCAGAAATGCCCCGTGAGACATCACAAGAAATGACGTCACGTAGCTCAGTCATTAGGCGCGGATAGGGAAAGCAGGACAAAAATGGACGGGAAAAAGCGCTCCAAGGTGTAATAAAGTTCAAAACAAAAGGTATAATCCAATGAATAACTTTACTGAGAGATTTGAGCAGGGTACAAACACATGACGAACACTTTTACGACCAACCGGAAACATAGCAACCAGGCTAGCAACGCACCTCCTTTACGGCAGCTGTCGCAACATTCTTAAAGCAACCGCAGCACAACATATATGACATGATCTCCCTTTTTTAACTTTTGTTTTTCTGTCCTTGTAAACCAAACAAAATCACACTGTATATGTGTTGTCTGTCTAATTATAAATAATGCAGACGAGGCGTGTTGGCTGAGTTCTTGACGTTTACTTTCACAGCGTGCTCATAACCTCATTCTTAGCTGCCGGGTGACGACATGCAACAACACTTTTCGGGGCTACTGCACATGCTCGTCACTCCCGTTGCATGCTGGGTAGTGTAGTTGTTATATTCCCTAGCTCATAACATCACATCTTTCCCCCTATAAAGAAATAATGTTAACTCAATGAAGTGTATTTCTTTTTTTAGCTTTAACATTTCATTTTTTAGCATTGTAACCACAATTGCAAACAACTTTTCTCTTCATAAAACTTTCTTTCAATAAAGAAATAAAGGGCAAAAATGTCAAAGCATCATAACAAACAGTTATGTCAAATAGCAGCAGAAGTGCACTTTTTGGAGAGCTGTATTACTTTCAGTTTTGTGCCCAAGGGACTGATTTTATTTAACACTATATTATTATTTATACACTTATAGTGATCACAGAGACAGGTTGTTTTTGTGCAACTGTATGTATTTATTTTTATGAAAAATCCCACATAATATACTTTGGGTAACAACAGTCAATATTTATTTATTTTATTTTATTTTTTTAGGGGAGTAACAGTCAATATGTCACGGCCAGGGTGCATTGGAATGCGCCCTCATCATTGCGCTCTGCGTTTTACACCGCGGGACACGCCCACGACCGCGGCGCACATCCAGGGATGCGCCGCGCGCGTCTCCGCCCTGCAGCTGCCGCCAGCTGCAATCACTTACCGGCAATCAGCACACCTGCCTGGAATGAAGGAGCTGCCTTCATAAGCCTGGACAACTTGGCATGCCGGCGCCGGAATATATAGTCATCTGTACCTACCCTCCGTCGCCTGGAAAGTGAGCTGTGCGTCTCACTTTTCCCTGGATCTCCCTCTGGACTCTGACTGCCTCCTTCGTTTCTCGACCTCTCGCTCGCCCCTGGATTCTGACGCCTTTCTCTCGCCCCTGATCATCTGCCTGCCCCCTGGACTTCCTCGTATCTCGTTCAACACTTTGGTAACACTCACTTCAGTTAAATTCTACACATAGTCTTACACCATTCCCTTTTGGATATAGTTCACACTCCATTTCCTTAGTTTATTAAATTAGTATTGTTTTATTATTATATATATATTTGGACTATATATATATAATAAATGATTGAACAGTACCGCCCTCTAGTGTCTGTCGCCGTCACCTCCCCTTAGTCCAACTATAACACAATATTTATTTATTTATTTATTAGATTTTATTTTTTTCTTATATGATAAAAGTGAGCTTTTGTTAAACCAAATATTGTGTGTTTTTTTCCATATACAACATCCTATCTGGACTCGATAAGAGAATCGATAAGGAATCGGTTCGATAATAGGATTCGATAATAGGCTCGAACTCGATAATTTCTTATCAAACATCATCCCTAATTTTCATATAGTTATTGACGTACAGGCAGCGTTTTATTATTTTTAAAAATGTCCTCCGAGTCTAAAATACACTTTTTAGTTACACTAAATACAACTAAAACCACCTATCCAGTCGGAGTCAGAGAGAGAAGGTAACAGTTGTGTGGCCAGCTTCTCTTTATCTTTTCCCCGCTAGCCATTAGCCGTTATGCTTTCAGTTACATGCTATTTTCATTAGCGTTCATGTTTTGCTTGGCGGAGTGGCGTGACCAAAATGATAAAAGCATCCTCTCAGTATCAAGCAACAGACAGAGGTCCCCCCCCCCCCCCCCCCCCCCCCCCCCCCCCCCACACACACACCACTGTAGAAGCCTCATAATCTTCTGCCATGGGCTCCCGGGTCGCTGCACACGCCAGCCGCCCTCGCGCTACACACTGATGTCAGTGACATGTGCCACTTGATGCAATTCTCAGCAATCTGAGAAGAAAGACCCACTCGTTGCTACCTACTCGCTATCTCATGACCTACAGCCATGATAATGCCGCTTTAGAGACGTACACTGTGGCATGTGCCAACATCCGCTTTGACGTGCAACGCTTGCTTAGTGGTCACGTTCGTTTCAAGTGCATGTGTCAATGTTAAAATTGGCTCCTTTTGTTGATTCTAGCTAAAAAAAAAACTTCGATCTTTGTATGAAGATTTTGCCAACAGTTATGGGCAAATTTGGACGAAACATTCAGGAAATGTCTAATATTGGGATTGAGAACTTGTGATTACCATACTTGCCAACCTTGAGACCTCTGAATTCGGGGGTGGGGGCGGGGTTGAGGTGGACGGTGTTGGCGGTGCGGGGTTTGGTGGTAGCGGGGGTGTATATTGTAGCGTCCCGGAAGAGTTAGTGCTGCAAGGGGTTTTGGGAATTTGTCCTGTTGTGTTTATGTTGTGTTACGGTGCGGATGTTCTCCCGAAATGTGTTTGTCATTCTTGTTTGGTGTGGGTTCACAGTGTGGCGCATATTTGTAACAGTGTTAAAGTTGTTTATACGGCCACCCTCAGTGACTTATGTGTGTGTAAAAGCCGCATATAGTATGTGACTGGGACGGCACGCTGTTTGTATGGAGGAGAAGCGGACGTGACGACAGGTTGTAGAGGACGCTAAAGGCAGTGCCTTTGAGGCACGCCCCCAATATTGTTGTCCGGGTGGAAATCGGGAGAAATTCGGGAGAAAGGTTGCCCCGGGAGACTTTCGGGAGGGGCACTGAAATTCGGGAGTCTCCCGGGAAAATCGGGAGTGTTGGCAAGTATGGTGATTACATTTTGGGGCTGATTCCGATCACCGTCTGGATTCAGGACTTTTTACTACTGGAAGGTAGGGCTTGGCCTTAGAGATGTTGTAGTTCTCAACATTTTTGAAAATAGAGAACTGAGGAATTGTATTACATGCCAGCATCTCTGCTGGTTGCCGCCAAGTACTGCATTCCATTTGGCCTCAGTTGCTTCACGATCCAGTGTTCAACAATCAATTCTGCACAGACTATGCTAGCAGGTTAAGAGGCTACTTACTGTATGAACAGCCGTACACTTCCACTCTGAGACCGATCCAGCCACTGGGGTTCCAGTCGAGGGGGACGAAGCGAAGATAACGAGCCCTCACAGAGTGGGACATCTTGTTCTGGACGACTCCCTCTGAATTGACGTTCCCAACAAATCTCTATGGGAATCAGAGAGAGAGAGACGTCAGGCGGGGACAAGTCATCAATGCTCAGATGAAAATGAAAGATACGGCCTGAATAAAAGTCTACATTCTTTCCGGAGGAATAAAAAGCGAGCATAGAGGCTAACCTGATGGCGAGATCTTCCCCGGGCCTTTGAACCGTACGCTTCTATTGTATTACAAACTGAAAGATACAAATCGACATGTGGTTCTTTTATGTTTGCCTGCGCGCTCACGTCCACTCTGCTTCTCGTCAACACAACGCGACGGAGCACATTTGCGAAGCGTCATTTGTCTTTTTCCATCGCCAGCTGGCGGCAAAGCCAAGAGGACACGGACTGAAAAAAAACAATAGAGTCTCGAGCAAAGACTAATGATGCCGCTAACTGATTCCAACCAGGTGACATATTCAATCCGAACGGAATCACGCCTCAAAGCAAACCGACAAGCTCACAGTCAGACCGCATATCCGAGGCAACGCCATTAAAGACGGCAGGCTGCTTCTCGCTGGATAATCGAAGGTCTGCGTGCAGCCGTTAAGGAAGACATCGGGAGCCTTGCCAACGCTTCCCCAATTTACTGAATGTGTCTTCTCCCTGAAATGGAGACCTAATGTGTTGATTTGTTGCTCTGACTTTAATTTTGAGCGGCTCTGGAAAGCTTTTGCCACTCACTTGATCCTCTGTCAAAACAAAAACACTTTTATGGCGCTTATCTTTTCCTCACAGCTCCTGCAGCATTTTGTTTACGACTGAGTAACGTATAATATGTCTGCTTGAAAACAGGGTAAACGAATGAACTACACTTCAGCACGGGCTACCTCGGCCCAGTGTAGTGGCCATGTTTTTCCTATGGCTGTCAGGCATATCAAAATAATAAACACCCCTGTATGGTGCAGTAATGACTTGTTGTTTAGGGTTTATTACTCCAAATTGTACAGCTATAAACCAAACGGAGCCCTCTTTGGAACACAAGGATGCTGGAAGGATGGCGAGCAAACTGGCTTGAAAACTGGAATTAACTGTCGCACACCAACGAGTTGGAAGTTTTAGGTTAAAGTTAAGCAGAAAGGAGAAGCTTTGGCTCACTGAAGAAAAGCTAAGCTCTAGGGTCCTTAACCTTGAGTACCTAGAGAAGCAAACAAAGGAAATAGCACAGAGTAAAACCCATGGCTCTCTGGAGTGCTGAACTGGGTTCTGTTAAAAAGACAATGATACAAACATTTTGGAGCCTAACCTTGAACCTATGGACCCTGCTGGGGAATGGAACTGTGTTCTTTAAGCAGACAAGAAAGGCAGACTCTTGTCACAGAACCAACCATCTGATGTTTGAACAGACACAAACTGCAACGGACAATCAGGGTTGCAAAAAAGATTAACTGTGTCGTCTTTCCCCCCCATCAAGGACTCATACCGGTCCAGGGTCAGAAAACGAGCAGGTAGCATCACTGCAGACCCCTCACACCCTGGTCACAAACTGTTCGAACTCCTCCCCTGCGGCCGAGGTTACAAATCACTGTACGCCTTAACAACCCGTCATAAGAACAGCTTCTTCAATCAATCAATCAATCAATGTTTATTTATATAGCCCTAAATCACAGGTGTCTCAAAGGGCTGCACAATCCACAACGACATCCTCGGTACAAAGCCCACATAAGGGCAAGGAAAAACTCACCCCTTCTTCCTCTGGCTATCACTCTGATGAACGCTAAACAGTCACAGAGTGTCAGAACTGTTGCTGTGAAATAACCCTGGAACTAATCTGTCATTGGGTCTTGCACATTTTAGTTATTTAAGTACTTGTTTTTAGTTAATAGTTAATACCTATTGTTTCCATTGCATAAAGGTAGCACTCTCTACCAAGCCAAATACCTGGCCAATAAAGCTGATTCTGATTCTGGTTAGAAAATCTACCTAATGCATTGGAAATAAGGCAAGCCTAGTATCTGTAGAACAAAGCACAACTCAACTAGCAACTAAGACCAAGACACCAGAGAAGGAAACAGGGCCCTTGCCACAGAATGAATCGCTCTGGGGCTTAACCTCAATAGAAACAAGCAAGGTTTTTTTTTTGGCGACAGAAACCAAGTAAGACCAACTGAACAGAGAAGCAAGCTAGACCCTTGCAAGTGTGGAAACTCTCTAGAGTCTAACCTAATCAGTCTGGGTTCTCTGAGCTAACAAAACCAACGGAGATACAGTTTTTTAAGAAGTACTGTAAACAAGCCATCCGGCAGCTGCGGAAACAATTTAAGGCCTGCCTTGCCTCTGGAGAGTCAAGAAGAGTTCTTGCGAGCGGCTAAACAAGCTAAGACCAAGGCCCGGCCTGAAACCACACAAAGGAAACAGTGAGTGGAAAAATCATTGTTGCGGCAGCGTCCGTCCTCAGGGTCCAAAGTCATATGTCAGACGACAGCCAGGCAATAAAGAACACCTCATAACCTTTTTTCTCCTTCTTTCCAAGGGGAGCCCAAGTGCGTTAGGTGCGTACTGGACTGTTTATTGCATCGGGGGCGGAGGTGTGGAACAATTGAGAATGATAGAAGGCGGTTGAAGAAGAGTTCAATGAGGGGAAAAGTTACTGTAAATTCGACAAAATGTAAACTGGAAGACATAAGTCTTTGTGAGAAGACAATAAGCTGCTAAAAGTGCAAAACTTTTTTCTTCCACTTCATGTAGGACGAAGGGCCACATGGACCCATACCTGTTCTAGTAATAGGTTTATTTTTATCTTCACTTTCTAAACAATGAATGATCACATGTACCCATACCCGTCTCGTATATGGTGTGTTCTATTTTTTTTTTTCCCGTTTAGTCTATAGTGTGTTCTTTTACTTTTACTTCTTGAAGAATGAATGAATAACCACATGTATCCATACCCGTTTAGTCTATAGTGTGTTCTTTTACTTTTACTTCTTGATGAATGAATGAATAACCACACGTATCCATACTCGTTTAGTCTATAGTGTGTTCTTTTACTTCTTGAAGAATGAGTGAATAACCACATGCATCCATACCAGTTTAGTCTATAATGTGTTCTTTTACTTTTACTTCCTATCGAAGGAACAGCCACATGTACACATACCCGTCTAGTAAAAGTGTGTTCTTTTATTTTCACTTCTTAAAGGATGAATGATCACATGTACCCAAACCCGTTTAGTCAGCAGTGATTTTTTTACTTTTACTTCCTATCGAACGAACGGCCACATGTACACATACCCGTCTAGCAAAAGTGTTTTCTTTTATTTTCACTTCTTAAAGGATGAATGATCACATGTACCCAAACCCGTTTAGTCAGCAGTGTTTTCTTTTACTTTTACTTCCTATCGAACGAACGGCCACATGTACACATACCCGTCTAGAAAAAGTGTGTTCTTTTATTTTCACTTCTTAAAGGATGAATGATCACATGTACCCAAACCCGTTTAGTCAGCAGTGTTTTCTTTTACTTTTCCTTCCTATCGAACAAACGACCACATGTACACATACCCGTCTATTAAAAGTGTTTTCTTTTATTTTAACTTGTTAAAGGATGAATGATCACATGTACCCAAACCCGTTTAGTCAGCAGTGTTTTCTTTTACTTTTACATCCTATCGAACGAACGGCCACATGTACACATACCCGTCTAGCAAAAGTGTGTTCTTTTATTTTCACTTCTTAAAGGATGAATGATCACATGTATCCAAACCCGTTTAGTCAGCAGTGTTTTCTTTTACTTCCTATCGAACAAACGGCCACATGTACACATACCCGTCTAGCAAAAGTGTGTTCTTTTATTTTCACTTCTTAAAGGATGAATGATCACATGTATCCAAACCCGTTTAGTCAGCAATGTTTTATTTTACTTTTAATTCCTATCAAATGAATAGCCATATGTACCCACAAAATTGCCAAAAAACACATTTTAAGATGAACACTCTACTGCCATCTGGCTTCTTAAGCGGATAGTGCACCACCCACAATTGTTCACGTTTCATGTGTCAGGTAAAACGTGACGACTGGGGCCATACTAATCCCCTTCGAACTGTCGGGGTACACACAAAAAAAATCAGTTCATATTCAAATCGCGATTCTAATTTACCCCAATCCAAAGTTTATTCATATTTTTCTTATTTGTTCTTACTCTTTGAAACCATTTTTCTCTATGCAACCAAAATGAGCTTTTCTAACTTGTAACCTGTTTTGAAAAAGTTTCATTATATTTATTATACCAAATAATACATTGCGAGAATCGGTTTGAATCGAGAATCGATTCTAAATCGAATCGTCACCCCAGGAATTGGATCGAATTGCCCACATCTTTGCACCCTTTGATCCACATTGATTTCTTTAATGTTAATAAGGATACAATGTTATGCAGTGGTGTACTTATAACTAGAGATGTCCGATAATATCGGCCGATAAATGCTTTAAAATGAAATATCGGAAATTATCGGTATCGTTTTTTTTTTATTTAGGTATCGTTTTTTAAATTAAATCAACATAAAAAACACAAGATACACTTACAATTAGTGCACCAACCAAAAAAACCTCCCTCCCCCATTTACACTCATTCACACAAAAGTGTTGTTTCTTTCTGTTATTAATATTCTGGTTCCTACATTATATATCAATATATATCAATACAGTCTGCAGGGATACAGTCCGTAAGCACACATGGTTGTGTGTGCTGCTGGTCCACTAATAGTACTAACCTTTAACAGTTAATTTTATTCATTTTCATTAATTACTAGTTTCTATGTAACTGTTTTTATATTGTTTTACTTTCTTTTTTATTCAAGAAATTTTTTTTAAATTTATTTATCTTACTTTATTTTATTAATTTAAAAAAAAAGGACCTTATCTTCACCATACCTAGTTGTCCAAATTAGGCATAATAATGTGTTGATTCCACAACTGCATATATCGGCAGTGACGTGCGGTGAGGTTGATGGCTGGTGAGGCACTGACTTCATCACAGTCAGATTTACAAACATATGAACCCTAAAGAGTATCTTATTCACCATTTGATTGGCAGCAGTTAACGGGTTATGTTTAAAAGCTCATACCAGCATTCTTCCCTGCTTGGCACTCAGCATCAAGGATTGGAATTGGGGGTTAAATCACCAAAAATGATTCCCGGGCGCGGCGCCGCTGCTGCCCACTGCTCCCCTCACCTCCCAGGGGGTGAACAAGGGGATGGGTCAAATGCAGACGACAAATTTCATTACACCTAGTGTGTGTGTGACAATCATTAGTACTTTAACTTAACTTTAACTTTACACATACAAACTGTAGCACACAAAAAAGCACATTTAATAAAAAAAACGTTGTTATGGTCTTACCTTTACTTATAAATGAAGTCCACAACTAAAGCCCTCACTTAAACTTTCCACGTGCAAGATTGAATCTATTTAAAAAAGTGTAACCGAGGGTTTATAAATGTCGCCTATACTGTATGAAACTACAAAATAACAAACACGGAGGCTCCAGTTTACACGAGGACCACTTTATTTACCTTCTTTCAAAAACCTCCGCTCCACTCCATGTCATCACTTCCGCTCTTAGCGCCTTCAAAATAAGAGCTCAAGGCATATACTGTATAACAGCGCATAACAGTAAATTAATATCACAAAGAGAAAAGCCCATGAAAATAGGTTACAAAAGTTATTTAATAAGAAGCCAAAAAGTGCAAAAACAATAATGTTCGTGTTGGAGGAGTTGTGAATTAGATACACCTGCAGTCTGCAGGTGTACCTAATGTTGTGGCCCTACAGTCATTCACAACTCCTCCAACACGAACATTATTGTTTTTGCACTTTTTGGCTTCTTATGAAATAACTTTTTTAAATAGATTCAATCTTGCACGTGGAAAGTTTAAGTGTGGGCTTTAGTTGATATAACAATTCTACGGCGGGGGTGCAGGAGGCGGGATTACTGGAGCCTCTGCCAGTGCGTCTTTTGCAGCCGTTTTATGATCGCTCAGCACAAGAAATACTTACACACATACAGTTGTTGACAAAATACACTGTACATTATATACCTCAGCTAACTAAACTATGGAAATGTATAATATAGTTCATATAGCAATACAGTCTCACTGCACAGCAGGCCAGCAGTTACCGAGTCCGGAATCCATGTTGAGGCACTGAGTGATGTGCCTCAACTGGCTGCTGTTCACCGCACCGTCTCTTCTCAGTATTTGAACGGCAAATGTGAAAATTAAGCGATTTTGAATAAAAATAATCTAAAACTGGTGAAGTTAAATGGAAAATAACTTTATAGTATAATCACTGGATACATATAACAATTTTCTTTTATTTTTTTCTTTTTACATTTTTTTTCTTTCCATGATGGCAGGTGAGGCCCTGCCTCACCTGCCTCTAGTGACTGCACGTCACTGTATATCGGTATCGGTTGATATCGGTATCGGTATTTAAGAGTTGGATAATATCGGAATATCGGATATCGGCAAAAAAGCCATTATCGGACATCCCAACTTATAACGTTTGTACGGACAAATTACACTGGTGGTGGAGAGTGTAATGAAATGTTTCCTTCCTTGGGGATGCGTAACAGAAAATAGTTAAGAAGCCCTGATTTAAACGACGCAAGCTAGTACTGTACTGTGATTAATCGCGATTAATCCCTATTCACAAAAGCCAAGGGTGAATATGTGACAAGCCACGGTGTAACGTGTTCCAAATCAACGGCGTGTGCAATGTAAAAGTACAAACATCTATTGAGTAAAATGAAAATAAAATATCATTCAATGAAGGGAGAAGAATAAAAGCAGTTAAAGAGATGCCAGGCAGGTAGCGTAAATGCTTCTTTTAATGACCATTATTATCATTATTATTGTTATTGGAGCCTGTCTTTCCACTGGTGTCCCTGATGGGAAAAGCTAATGAAGTGGTCTGTTCCAAGAACTGCAATGCGGCCTCACAACAAGCAGTCATCAGTATTCCACGGCAACAGCCGCACACGACAGGCCCAGACGTTTTGGAAAAGAACACACGAAAGAGGCGCGCTCGTTGCGGCGGAGCGACAAAGTGTGGAAAAAAAAAAATGCCGGGGGGACAGGGGGGATATCGAGGTGAGGCCCTGAGGCCCTGAGGTGACTTCATTATTCCTCCGTCTGCGTCCGTCACCCTGAGACGGCTTCAAGCCTTCGCCCGTTCTGCTCTCCCGGGGAAGAATTTTCCACCTTTTATGTAGTCGGACAAATTCGCGCGGGAGCCCCCCTCCCCACCCCCGTCACTGAGAGCCCTGGGGCTAGGGGGGGGGCGTAGGGGGGGTGTGAGACCTTGCCAGGGGTCGCGGCGCTACGTACGTATGCGCTTCCCCGGAGGACCGCCGTTGTGCGGTAGCCAACGCTGAATTGCCATTAGAGCTAGCTTCAAGTAAGACCCTTGCGCTGCTGGGACAAAAAAAACTCTAAGGTCAAACATTCCACCTCCCTTTCATGTTTCCTAACTCGTTTTCTCACAATAAAACAAGTCAAGTCATCATAAAAGCGTTATTATGATGTTTTCAAGTCCCGTTTTCAACTGTAAACTGTAAAACAAAATCTGTATATTTTACTGTAAAAACTGGCAACATATCTTGACTGTAGGGTTGTCCCGATAACAATATTTATGTACCGGTACCCAGGGGCGACGCTAGGGATTTTGGGCCCCATAAAAAGAATCTTTACAGGGCCCCCAACACAGCGGCAACATTTTTTTATGCTATTTTACATACAATTATGCATTTTAATGGTATTTTTGACTATCATTACCATATTTTTTTGAGGCATACTGCTGCCTCCTCCGCTTTGCCCGCTGTGGCGCTGTCTGGGACAAATCACTGGTGCGCTACCTGCAGCTGATCCAGTCGGACTGAACCATTTTACGTAAATAGAGGGAGGGAAGGGAGGGCCCTGCAGGGGTTGATGCTTCCAAAACAAATAAAGGTATTGTTACCAGGACATGGAAAATAAAACGTGTGATTATATGTTAGTTAATAACGTAGTGTCATTATTTTTTCTGTATTATAATTTCATCATCATTAGGGGCCTCTCTGGCCCCCCCTCCATCATGGGCCCCTAGAATCCGTCTCCTTTACCCCCCCTTTTCGGCGCCCCTGCCGGTACCGGTACCAAAATGTATTTCGATACTTTTCGATGCCTTTCAATACTTTTCTAAATGAAGGGCACCACAAAAATGTCCTTATTGGCTTTATTTTAACAAAAAATCTTAGGGTACATTAAACATATGTTTCTTATTGCAATTTTGTCCTTAAATAAAATAGTGAACATACAAGACAACTTGTCTTTTAGTAGTAAGTAAACAAACAAAGGCTCCTAATTAGTCTGCTGACATATGCAGTAACATATTGTGTCATTTATCATTCTATTATTTTGTCAACATTACAAAGGACAATCTGTAAAAATTGATTGTTAATCCACTTGTTCATTCACTTTCTGTTTTATGATGTTCTATCTACACTTCTGTTGAAATGTAATAATCACTTATTCTTCTGTTGTTTGGATACTTTACATTAGTTTCGGATGATACCACACATTTAGGTATCGATCCGATACCAAGTGCTAACAGGATCATACATTGGTCATATTCAAAGTCCGCATGTATCCAACATAAACATAATATACATTTTCAAAAAAGGAAAAAAAGATTTTGTGACGATAAAAAATACCGATGTAATCATAGTAGTATCGACTGGATACGCTATTGTACTTGGTATCATTAGAGTGGATGTCAGGTGTAGCCATACTTGCCAACCCTCCTCAATTTCAGTGCCCCTCCCGAAAAGCAACCATTCTCCTGAATTTCTCCCGATTTCCACCAGGACGACAATATTGGGGGCGTGCCTTAAAGGCATTGCCCTTGGCGTCTTCTACAACCTGTCTTCACGTTCGCTTTTCCTCCTTACACACAGCGTGCCGGTCCAGTCACATAATATATGCGGCTTTTACACACACACAAGTGAATGCAAGGCATACTTGATCAACAGCCATACAGGTCACACTGAGGGTGGCCGTATAAACAACTTTAACACTGTTACAAATATGCGCCACACTGTGGACCCACACCAAACAAGAAAGACAAACACATTTCGGGAGAACATCCGCACCGTAACACAACATAAACACGACAGAACAAATACCCAGAACCCCTTGCAGCACTAACTCTTCTGGGACGCTACAATATACACCCCCCCAACCCGGCCCACCTCATCCCCAATACCCCCCCATCTCCCGAATTCGGAGGTCTCAAGGTTGGCAAGTATGGGTGTAGATCCACTCATGGTGTTTGTTTACATTCAGGTGCTAGCTTTTGATAACGGTGACGCCGGTGAGCTATTGTATCCTCCTACGGTGTGTATTGAAGCATGTTTAGCAATTCCTCGTCCTGCAGGGATGATATTTGTAAGAGACTTACTTTATTCGTCGTCATAGAGGCCAGGATTAGTGATTTAGAAGTAGCTAAAACACTGCCGACTGCGAATGGATGTTAGCTGCTAGCTGGCTAGCCATGTTTTAAAGCACCTCTTCCTGAGGGCGTTTCAGTGTTATAACTTCACCTTTATCTTTAATTTTTAGACCAAAACGCGTCCATTCTCCATTTTCTGTCTACACACTGTGTCTGCTTGTAAGTATTCCGTGATTGTGCGCTGCCGAACATGCTCCTCTGCTCGTAAAACCAGCAATGTCAAAACGTAAAAAAAAAAAAAATATATGGAGAACCGGTCCTTCTCAAACGGAGTATAGTACTGTTTTTGATTCATTAGTACCGTGATACTATACCAGTACCGGTATACCGTACAACCCTACTTTACTGTTTAATTTAATTACTGTAAATTGACAAACAGTACAAATATGGTACAATTCTGATGACTGACTGCCCATTTTATTTTATTGCACAGTGGAAAAACAGTGCTACAGTTATTTTTACGGTAAAATTTTGGCGAATGATCTGCCGCTTTTTTTTTTTACCGTGAAATCAATGGCCGTTAAATTTACAGCACTTGCTGTAAACGGGAAAACAGTCCCACTCCTATTAGAGTAAAAAGTCAGGTGACTGAGCTGCCAGAATTTTTTACGTAAAATCTATGGCAGGTTTTTTATTTCAGTAAATGACTATAAATTGAAAAAGCGGCTTGACTTTTATTGTACAGTAAAATTCCGGCAAGTCAACTGCCAGTTTTTTTTTTACCATAAAATCTATAGTCGTCGTTTTTACAGTTACCTCCCGCAAGGCTTGTGTGCACTTCCCAAAACATCCAAGGTTCGCAGAACGCAGAGCTGTGATTAGTTGGTTGAACACAGGCGTGCAGACTTTAACGTATGAAAAAAACAACAGTTGCATGAAACTTGATATTGTGTAGCTAATATCTCGGTGCGCTCTAAAAATATTGAATGCGTGTTTTTCAGCGTATTGTGCTGTTGTTGCATCCAGGAAAAGTCACAAAGTTCGACGCTCTTATTAACTTTTATTGCCAATCTTGTGCTAACAACAGGTCCAATTCCAACACATATTCTCCCTCGTCTTTTTCACACACAACACTTCTCATTCTGCGTCAACAATCTTTCAGGCAAGGTATTTTTACGAACATGTGAACACAGACTAACAATAGTTGTTTACCAGTTGTGTTTATTTACAATTACATTATAGCTCTCTCTTGTCCCGTGTCCCGAACGGCCGAATAGCGTTGCAAATAATAATAGCGTTGTCAGAATAATTGTATCTAAGTTATCACAAAACTTTGTGTTTCCATGAGTTCCCGGCGAGAAGACAGAAGCTGTCTTTGAACCTACCAAGAAGGCTTGTAAAACTCCACTGTGTAGGATGGGAAGCAACATGAAGGTGTTTTGTTTCTTTCATGTATTGTAATCAACAGAAAGATATTGTCTTGACCCGAGATCTACAAAGCGAAAAGGAAGCAGGACCAGACTCCCCACCAGGCACCGCTTCTTTGAACTGTTTTATGATCTTTTCTTTTAACTGTTTTGATCAAAGGCGATAGCTGTTTACGACCCCCGTCCCTTAGAAACAGCTGTTGTCATGTAATCAGGGAAAGTCCAAATAAAAGAGGAGGCGTACAATCTTTCGCCAGAGCGTGGTGAGACTGTACTCTACAGTCCAGACGTCTCTCCTCAATTGAGCCTAATTTAATTCTGTCTCTGTTTAATTCCTTGTTTCTTGTCTTGTTTAATAGATGTCATCAGTGTTTGAACACGCAATCTACGTGGCGCGAGAGTATACGCCAGCGTGAATAGTCCACTTTTATACATGATTAATGTGATTATTTTTTCGTGATCAATCGCATGGGTTAACATGATAACTTTGACAGTCGTGATTTTTGCTGAATGTTTAAGCTTCCATGATAGAGAATGTTAAAACATTACCCTGGGGAACTCCACAATTCCAGACAGTTAATAAAAAAACAGGTTTGTGTTTTTTTATACCTACTATTGTTCTTTGTTTGACTCATTTCACTTGATCAAACCTTTTCTAACATTCCACACTACAAAATAAAACAAATATGGAGGATCCCTGCTGATAT
>NC_084560.2:36165420-36210420 GCF_033978685.3 Nerophis lumbriciformis
ACAAAATTATTCATATAGCAACTCACCATTTAGAATTGTGGAGTTCCTCAGGGTAATGTTTTAAGTCCACTCAGTTAAAAAATGGTGACACATTCTTTGTCTTGGTAGCTAAAACATCTCGTAATAACGACAACTGTCAAAGTTAACGATAGCGTATATAACAAAGTAATTACGTATGCACAAAATGTTTTCGAAAGGAAGGCGCCATTTAGAATTGTGGAGTTCCTCAGGGTAATGTTTTAAGTACACTCAGCTGTATTTCAGTGCTGTTTAACACTAATATTGTTCAATTGTTATTACGTATGTCTAGCTTGTGTGCTATTGTGTGCTTAGCTGTTGTGTAGCTGCTAGCTCCTACAGTAGCCTATAGCTTCGCATGTTTATTGTTTGTAAATTACTTGACTTGAGTAAAAGAAAAGACTAACCTTATGGAAAATTGCAAAATATTGTTTCAATCAATTTTAAGATGTGTAGCGAAGAGGAAAAAGGTGTTTCCTTCATGACGTCATGAAAACACTAAAATTTAAAACATTTTCATGCTAGCATGTTGTTATGCAAGCAGCGCTATGTGGCTAAGCTAGCAGGGGCGTCCCATATCAGTTCCACAAACATATCAAAAACGTAACACAGGAGAAAATATTCAACATTTAAGAGAGGAGAAGCGCTCGTTAGTCAATTGTTTTTGCCACACTGCCATTGGCCAGTCACAAATGGTTAATTTATTTGATTGACAGGTAAAACAGTGCAATAGAGCAGCGTGTTAACGCTTCTTGACAGAACTGGGACGCACAACACAATCAAGACGTCATGACGCTTGGCTATTAGACGTTTTAGGCATGACGTAAGAAAGCGTGCATGAATTAAAAAAAAAAAAGATTGCTTGAGAGATATAGTAAGGAAGGGATTTATATGGCCCCATTCCTGGGTGGAATAAATCATTTTGCAATGCAGTCTGCTGAAAACGATGGAAAGCGCCACCCTACATAGCAACTGACGCTGTGGCTGATGTTGGAATTGCCGCAAAACTCTCTACTGCCATGCGGCGGCTATGGTGAAATTTGTTACGTTTCATGTGTCAGGTGAACCGCGACGAATAGGGCTGTATGAATGCCCTTCCAAGCCTAGCATACAATTAGCATGTGTGTTCCCCTTCGCCCAAGCACGTCCGTCAATCACTGACCTCTGTGCCGCCGTCGTCGTGGCGATAGCGTCTCCAGGACCGCCCCGTGTCGCTGTAGAGCAGCAGGTAAGCGCCGACCCAGTCCCAGCTGTCATAGCATCCCTGCGTGGCCACCGCCGTCACCTCCATCTGCTCCCTGAGGTCCAACTGGAGCCACGGCTCTTTGTCGCTCGCCGCCGGCGACCACCCACCGGCCCCTGGCGGCAAAAAAAAGCCCAACAAAAAAACGAAATAGAAAGAATCAGGCAATCGATGGGTCATTGATTTTGTCAAAGCGTGTTGGAAGCTGAGTCACTGCCCTGAGATCACCTTGCAAAGGTTAGCATCGCTTGAACGTCGCAGATAAAAGTCTTTTCATAAACATCGGCCCACAAATTTCACCTTTGATCTCGGCCGTCTGCAACATCCAGACTGAGATTGCCTTTCAAAATAAAAGCGTATCTCCCCCCGCACTGAAACTGCAAGGTCAGAGTCTGCAACTTGCTCAAAGTTACATTTTATGAACTGAAAAATGTAACAAGAACACCAACGAGCTAGCTTATGTTATAACTAGTGGCTTAACAGAACATATCCTTTTTCAAATGAATACTTTTGGTACAATTACTGTTTATATAACATTTTAAAAATCCTTGTCGGTACAAGGAATTTGTTTGGCGTTCATGCTTGTTATTTGCGTGCACATGTAACCGTTAGGGGGCGCGTGCATACACAACTAACAATTGCAGTCATGTTGTTGTTATGATACAACGTTTATCATTTTATGCTCTTGAGTCTACTGTTTGTGTTTGTAGGTTTTTTAAAGTACAGTTTGTATTTGTACATTCTTGATCATACAGTTTGTATTTGTACGTTTTTGATCGTACAGTTTGTATTTGTATGTTTTTGATCGTACAGTTTGTATTTGTATGTTTTTGAACGTACAGTTTGTATTTGTACGTTCTTGATTGTACAGTTTGTATTTGTATGTTTTTGATCGTACAGTTTGTATTTGTACGTTTTTGATCGTACAGTTTGTATCTCTATGTTTTTCATTGTACAGTTTGTATTTGTTTATATTTGTATACATTTTTATTTGTATTTCTTCATTGCATATTTTGTATTTGTACGTTTTTGATCGTACAGTTTGTATTTGTACGTTCTTGATCGTACAGTTTGTATTTCTACCTTTTTGATCGTACAGTTTGTATCTCTATGTTTTTCATCGTACAGTTTGTATTTTTATTTGTATTTCTTCATTGCATATTTTGTATTTATACGGTTTTCATTGTACAGTTTGTATATGAAAAGGTATTGATCGTTAAAGTTTATAATTTAATGTTTTATATTCTTGATCGTACAGTTTGTATTTGTACGTTCTTGATCATACAGTTTGTACTCATATGTTCTTGATTGTACGGTTTGTATTTGTATGTTTTTGTTCATATAGTTTTTACATTCTTGATTGTAGTGTTCGTATTTGTACATTCTTGATCGTACTGTTTGTACGTTAGTCATTATACAGTTTGCATATGCTCGTTTTTTTCGGATAATTTGTATTCGTATATTCTTGATCGTACAGTTTGTATTTGTACGTTCTTGATTGTACGGTTTGTATTTGTATGTTTTTGTTAATAAAATGTTTACATTCTTGATCGTAGTGTTCATATTTGTACTTTCTTGATCGTACCGTTTGTATGTTGGTCATCGTACAGTTTGCATATACCCGTTTTTTTTCCGACAATTTGTATTTCTCCATTCTTGAAAGCCCATCCATCCATCCATCCATCCATCCATTTTCTACCGCTTATTCCCTTCGGGGTCGCGGGGGGCGCTGGAGCCTATCTCAGCTACAATCGCGCGAAAGGCGAGGTACACCGAGGACAAGTCGCCACCTCATCGCAGAGTCGCCACCTCATCACAGATTCTCGATAGTATGGTTTGTATCTGTATGTTCTTGATTGTATGGTTTGTATTTGTATATATATTTATTTTTTTTATACAAATTTTACGTTTTTGATCGTACGGTTTGTATTTGCATGTTTTTTTGTACAATTGGTATATTCTTGATCGTACAGTTTGTACGTTGTTAATCATACAGTTTGCATTTGCAGGTTTTTTGTCGGATAATTTGTGTTTGTATGTTTTGATCGTACACTTTGTACATTTTTGATAGTGCAATTTGTACATTCTTGATCATACCGTCTGTATTTGTACGTTCTTGGTGGTACAGTTTGCATTTGTACGTTCTTGATCGTATGGCTTGTATTTTTCATATTTTTGTTTGTACAATTTTTATGTTCTTGATCGTACAGCTTGTATTCGTATGTTTTAGATTGTACGGTTTGTATTTGTATGTTTTTGTTCAAATAATTCTTACATTCTTGATCATAGTGTTCGTATTTGTACATTCTTGATCATACCGTTTGTACGTTGGTCATCATACAGTTTGCATTTGCACGTTTTTGATCGAATAATTTGTATTTGTACATTCTTGATTGTACAGTTTGTATTTGCACGTTCTTGATTGTACCGTTTGTATTTGTATATTTTTTCATACAATTTTTACGTTTTTGATCGTACGGTTTGTATTAGTATATTTTTTGCGTACAATTTGTACATTCTTGATCGTACAATTTGTACAATGTTTATCATACAGTTTGCAAATGCAGGTTCTTGATCAGATAATTTGTGTTTGTACTTTTTGATCGTACAGTTTGTACATTTTTGATGGTGCAATTTGTACATTCTTGATCGTACCGTCTGTATTCGTACGTTCTTGGTGGTACAGTTTGCATTCGTACGTTCTTGATCGTATGGTTTGTATTTGTATGTTTTTGTTCGTACATTTTTTATGTTCTTGATCGTACAGTTTGTATTTGTATGTTTTTGTTCATATCATTTTACATTCTTGATCGTAGTGTTCGTATTTGTACATTCTTGATCGTACCGTTTGTACGTTGGTCATCATACAGTTTGCATATGCACATTTTTGATCGGATAATTTGTATTTGTACATTCGTGATCGTATAGATGGTATTTGTACGTTCCTGATTGTACAGTTTGTATTTGTATGTTTTTTTTGTACAGTTTTTAAAATTTTGATTGTACGGTTTGTATTTGTTTGTTTTTTTGTACAGTTTTTACGTTTTTGATTGTACGGTTTGTATTTATATGTTTTTTTGCACAGTTTTTATGTTTTTGATCGTACGGTTTGTATTTGGTAAAGCGAAAACAAAGAGTTACAATATAATTTTTCAATTTTAATGCTTGTAAAAAAAAAAAAGTGACAGCGTAAACAGATTCTAACAGATACTAACAGATGCTAACAGACGCTAGCTAGCATCCAGGCCCCTCTGGCCCACTCACCGTCTCTCCGGTGCAGCTTGGCGTTGTGGGCGGCGTAGCCCACCGACGACTGCGACGAGCTCTGGAAGGATGAGCGCGGCAGTGCGGACACCAAAGGACCATGGCAATTATCTGCAAAGGGACAAGACTTTATTTTTAGTCGCGGTAAACAATGCAAATGAGCTGGCAGCAGATAACGAGATGCAATAAAGTCGCTCTAATTTACTTGTACTGGAAAAAAGCCTTTGAAAGTCTTCCAGCGCCATATTTGCATATTTGCATACACAAGCACCAATATAGAATGTACGGAATATTTGATCAATGGATCAGTGGATTTATTTAGCGACAAGAATAGCTTTCAAAATAATCAGTTCAGTATTTCAAGATAAAGTCAGTAGATTTGACATTAAAAAACTATCATTTTACTGTCAAAATAAAAGCGGGAATATTTTTCCGTTTGCAGTCATGTACTGTAAAAACGACCATAGATTTTAAGGTTAAAAAAAATAAAATAAAATGTCAGTTCAGTTGCCAAAATGTTACCGCAAAAGTAACAGTGGTACCGATTTTCAACCGGCGTAAAAAACAGCCTAAAATGTATGGTAACATTCGGGCTACTAAGCGAATATATTTTTGCCGTTAAATTCAGACTTTTTTTTTTTCACACTGCAACCTAATTAAAAATAAAGTTAAACATGCTTTGCAAAAACGTATTCCTAAGCAATAATACAGTAAGTGTCCACTTGGTGGTTAGATTTTTTTTCAACATGTAAAAATGTGACATTGCCAGCACATTTAATAAAGCTTCTATGATGGCCACAGTTTGACCATGGAACAGACTATATTTTCTGTGAATAAATCACAAATCTTTTTTTTAAACAATGTTAACTGACACAGTTGTATTATTATTTATGTTTTTCAGTGGTTGATTTCCATTTTCACTTAAAATAAATTAATAATTACAAAAGCAAATAAATATCATAAAATGTGACTTTTAACAAAACTTTTATAATAGCCAAAGTTTGACCATGGAACAGAATATTTTTCTTTTTACATATGTAATTTTGATATATATACAATAAATATACATATATTATTTTTTTAATTGTTTCCAAAACCATGAACATCATTTATCTTATCAAAGTTATTTGACACAGTTTTATTCTTATTTATGTTTTCCAGTGGTTTGTTTCTTTTTGCACATAAAATAAAATAATGACTAAGAAAATACATAAATAAAATACAATGTTACCTGTAACGTTTTTATAATAGCCACAGTTTGACACTGGAACAGATTATTTTTCTTTCTACATATATCCATCCATCCATCCATTTTCTACCGCTTATCCCTTTCGGGGTCACGGGGGGTGCTGGAGCCCATCTCAGCTACAATCGGGCGGTTGATTTCTTTTCTGTTTTGTTTTTTGAAAATTGGATCCGTGTAGATTTTGCTATCGCCTTTTTTCCTCCCTAGGGAGTGATTTTCCGTTTATTGTTTTACGCCCTGTGCTACATTTCCTTTTTACTCTAGTGTTGAAGTCTAGAGTTCAAAGCCATTTGTTTATTCACTATCTGAAGAGAGTTCTCAGAAACTGTTGAATAAAAAGCCTGCGTCAATCATTTCCCGTCTGCAACTGAGTCCTCACTCTTGCCAAGGCCTAACACAAACACATGTTGTACTGTGTGTGTGTGTGTGTGTGTGTGTGTGTGTGTGTGTGTGTATATATATATGTGTGTGTGTATGTATGTATGTATGTATGTATATGTGACAATTTAATGATTTAAAATAAAACATCAGTTCAGTATATTTTTCAAAATGGCTCAATTATCCATCCATCCATTTCCTACTGCTTGTCCCTGAAATTTGAAATTGTTTTAATCATATGAAGTTAAGAAAAATAATATTTGATGGCAATTAAAATAAAAATTTAATTATTTATTTATTTAATATTTGATGACCATGACATTGTTTAAAAAAAAAAAAGGATTAAATCAGAAAAAAATTATGACATTTCACAATGATTTTTCTTTGGCAATTAAGGATACAATTAAATTAGTTACATTTTAAAAATGTATTTTATGATGGCAATTAAAAATTAAATTTAAAAAATGTATCAACATTGGATGGCAACTACATTATTTTGTCATTTTTTTCTCTTAATTACATTAGGAAAAATAGTGACATTTAAAATGAACATTTGATACCAAATAAAATAAATATAATTAGTTATATCTTATGAATGCATTATTATTGGATGACAGCTACATATTTTTTTGTTTAATAATTACATTTGGAATGAAAAATCTATTTTATCATCATAGTATTCTTCTTGGTTCCACACATTTGATGCATCAACCATCTTCATGATATTCAATGGAAGAATTTTCACCATAGAGGTTTTAAACATGATTTGTGTTCCTAAAACTTGGGGTTTGCGAGTTAAAACACGTGCAAACTTAATAGCGCACAAAGCGGAACTACAAAGCTCGAGGATTGCAAAATAGCGAGTGCAATCCATTGATCGTGCCTGTCTTCATGAATCGGCATAATTTATGATGATTATTAGAACGCCCACAATACTGGGAGGAGGGGATGCAAATGTAATTATTTTGCGCTCGCAATGTGATTTATCAAACCTAAAACCGTTTGCGGCCGCTGTTTTTTACGTCTGTATTCAGCACGTTTGGAAGGTACGTGCAAACTGGCACAGTTACGCACAAACGGATTTTGGGAAAGGACAGGAAAAAAATCCTCTGCCCGTGTGCGTGTCACCATTTTTGGATTGTCGACATAAAAATTGGACGTATCGTCTCTCTAGCAATGACATTTTGTAGCTGCTGGTTGACTTAAGGGGTTGATTCACAACCAGCAGACACCAAAAATGAAATCAACTAATTAATTTTGGTGTCTGCTGGTGTTTTCTTTCTAATATAGGAGAAACAAATCAAAATATAACTCCTTTAAAAAAAAAATTAAAACAAATTTAAAAAAAGTTCTAGCACCATGCATTTTCTTGCACTTGAATCATTGCACCTTCGGCATACTAAAAAGGAGTTTTCACTTCGCTTCTAAAAGTCCAGAAAATGTGTGTGCTGCGTGTTACACAACATAACACAACAACACAAGTTGGAGCGCGATGGCCAGTAAATGGTGACAAGCCATGGTGACACTCAAAATCCTCATCCAGCACTTTTGTACTTTTTATCAGCGATCTTAGTACACACACCAATTTTATATTTGATCCTTTTTACAATGTAATACTTGGATCTTAGCAGATCGGGCCCTCAGTGTCTACCCTTCAGAACACAAGAACTTGAAAACCATAGTGACTAATGACTGCTTTCATGCATCGCCAACGGCAGGGGTGTCCAAAGTGCAGCCCCCGGGGATCGTCTGCGGCCAGCAGCGGATTTTTTTTTTTTTTTTTTTTTTTTTTAACAAAACAAGGCGTAATGTGAGGGGAAGATATTGAAATGTTGTTGCTGCTGACACAAATCTGACTTGCAGGTTTTTTTTTTCTAAATATTGTACTGTTTTTGAAAGTAAACAAAAAAAAATCTAAATGGCCCCCACATTCTTTTATTTTCAGTGTGGAAAAAAGTTTTGGACACCCCCGGTTGACTGTTTTGATTTGAAAGGATGTGGATCTCCGTTTTATTAGAAATCAAACGAATATATATATATATATATATATATATATATATATATATATATATATATATATATATTAGGGCTGCAACTAACAACTAATTTGATAATCGATTAATCGGTCGATTATTACTTCGATTAATCGATTAATTATCGGATAAAAGAGACAAACTACATTTCTATCCTTTCCAGTATTTTATTGAAAAAACAACAGCATACTGGCACCATACTTATTTTGATTATTGTTTCTCAGCTGTTTGTAAATGTTGCAGTTTATAAATAAATTTTTATTAAAAAAATAAAAAAATTAAATTAAATTACTTTTTTTTTTAAAGTAGCCTCTGCCCATGCGCATAGCATAGATCCAACGAATCGATGACTAAATTAATCGCCAACTATTTTTATAATAGATTTTAATCGATTAGTTGTTTCAGCCCTAATATATATATATATATATATATATATATATATATATATATACATACACACATATATATACACATATATATATATATATATATATATATATGTATATATATATATATATATATATATGTATATATATATATATATATATATATATATATATATATATTTACAACTACAACAAAACTATTGTAAATTCCGGACTACTTATTTTCTACGCTTTGAACCTTGCGGCCTATAAAACGGTGGGGCTAATTTATCGATTTTCCTTCGCTGACGGCCATAATGTGTTAGTGGCCACCAGTCTATGGCGGTCACTTGCCGATAGCGGTCGCAAAAATGTCCCCCGCAGAAAAGAGTAGATCTATATGTTCATTTTCAGAGGTGGGTAGTAACGCGCTACATTTACTCCGTTACATTTACTTGAGTACATTTTTGGATAAATTGTGCTTGTCAGAATAGTTTTAATGTAACATACTTTTTACTTTAACTTGAGTATTTTTGAGAGGAAGAAACGCTACTTTTACTCCGTTACATAGAGTTTAATTCCGATTGCAACATTTATTTATATCACAATTATTTATAATTATCAATTAAGGCTTGCAACGATGCATTATTATTATTATTATTTTTAAATATACCTTTATTTATAAAGTTCCACATTTACAAACAGACATATGAACAAGGACAATTAAAACAAGTACAAAAACAGTACAATTATTGGATAGTAGTCTGTTTATTTCAATTGTTAGTTTTTTCTTTATTGCCTGTTGTGTAATTTATTTCATTTTATTAGTTATTTATTTTTACCCCATATTTGTTCCCACTACCGCACCTTAAGTTGGAGTCCTTAATCTCGTTATATGCAAATATAATGACAATAAAGTCCATTCTATTCTATTCTATTCTACAATACAACACCATGGGGCTGTTAATTTAATAAAGTAATTATAGTAGAATATAAAAAAAAAATATATGTAGTAATGTGTATAGTTATAGGCTCACACAAGTTCCATAAGTAGTTTAAATTTGGAGCATAGCATCATAGTTTTCACAGATTTTTTAGCGACCCTACTTCCGGCAGGCATAGTCACGTGACTCCGTTCCGCCAATCCGACGTAAGCAGTAATGACGGTTGATCCCATTTCATCAATCAAACAAGCACAAAGTACAGCTGTAGGAACTTAGCTGCATTAGGTCGGTATTGTTAAAGTATATGATAAAATAGAAACCTACTTGTTTAATAAGTATCAGAATGTTCCCAAAGAAGACACTTTAATTAGGTGACATCATGACCCCAGCACATCCCGGCTGTTTGAGAGAACTGGTAAGCAGAAACCTCCTAAGACAATTGACTCAAAAAATCGATCTTTTTGTATGTCTCTGGTTATCCTAATACCCACAAGTGTCAATTAAACACATTAAAACATTACCAACAACAACAAAAAGCAGTTGGAAGTTGAACTTACCTGTTAGAGCCGTAGCTTTAGAGCCACGAGCGCTAGCTTTTTAGCATGTAGCATTATCTTCTTCTATTGTATTTACATCAAACATAGCTAAATAAGCTGAAATGACTACAGTCGCCCCCTAGTGTACGAGAGGCACCCTGCGTCTGGCCATCAGTAACATTAATACAGTAAGAACATGGAAACTACAACTTCCCATGAAGATGTGAAAATAGAAGAAACTGAATTATTTGACGAATCAGACTAAAATAGTGCATAGAAAAACGTACTGACTGTAAAAAGTGACATGACAGGCAGAAAAAAAATATTCAATGATTACTTTCAAACTAGCAAAAAGTATCTGAAGTTCAGTAAAAATATACTTTAGTGCAGGGGTTCTTGATCATAGTCGGACAGCCAAAAAAAGATCTGTTTCGCAGTACTCAGTACCATGAATTGATTACGTGGACCCCGACTTAAACAAGTTGAAAAACGTATTCGGGTGTTACCATTTAGTGGTCAGTTGTACGGAATATGTACTGTACTGTGCAATCTACTAATAAAAGTTTCAATCAATCAAAAAAGTTGTAATACACGTTTCCACCTCTTGTGGCAGTAATGACAACATCGAACACACAGAAGAAGTCTGGAGCTAAAGACATTGAATAATTTTTCAAGCGCAAAAAATATGACTAAAGTGGTGAAGCTGTATTTTCATTTGCGCATTCATTTTATTGACAAAAAATCACTAGTAATTTAACAAGAATGTATGTATTTGTCGAAAGTTATTTATGAAGTTATTTATGAGTCCCATCTTCTATGGCAGTGGTCCCCAACCTTTTTGTAACTGCGGACCGGTCAACGCTTGAAAATGTGTCCCGGGGTGGGGGTGGGGGAGTTGATGTTTTTAGTTGTTTTTTTTTTTTGTCATAAAAAAATACAATCATGTGTGCTTACGAACTGTATCCCCGTAGACTGTATTGATATATATTGATATATAATGTAGGAACCACAATTATTAATAACAGAAAGAAACAACCCTTTTGTGCGAATGATTGTGAATGAGTGTAAATGGGGGAGGGAGGTTTTTTGGGTTGGTGCACTAATTGTAAGTGTATCTTGTGTTTTTTATGTTGATTTAATAAAAAATAAAAAATATATATATATTTTTTTTTTTTTAATTTCTTTTGCGGCCCGGTACCAATCGATCCACGGCCGTGGCCCGGTGGTTGGGGACCACTGTTCTACGGTATATTCGGTTAATACATATTTTTCTAATCAGCCTGACCTAAGGCTAAGGTTTATGTGTTGAATAAATTATACATTATTTGTGATTAACACATGCTTTGGTATTCTTTGACAAGGTTGTAATTTAAAATTCGGTTAGTACGATTAAAATCAAAGATAAGATTTTTTTTTTTAAATTAAAAAGTAAATAAATTAGAATAAATAAATAAATAAAAGAAAAAAAGAGTACAATTACTAATATAGTGTTGATATTTAAAAAGTAAATCAAGTAAAATAAATAAATAAATAGATAAATAAAAAAGAGTAAGATTACTAATAGTGTTATTTAAAAAAAAAAAGATAAATAAAAGAAAAAAGCAAGATTACTAATACAGTGTTAAAACAGCAAATCAATTTAAATAAATAAATTAAATAAAAAATAAAAAAGTAAGATCACTAATAGTGTTAATATTAAAAAAAATAAAAAATAGTACTCTGACTCAAGTCATTGTTTTGATGACTACTTTTTACTTTCACTTGAGTAATGTTATTCTAAAGTAACGGTACTCTTACTTTAGTACAATTTTCTTGGTGCTCCACCCACCTCTGCTCATTTTGCATCACAAAACATTTTAATGGACTTTGTATAGCGGCCACCGATGTCAAAATTTGCCACGATCCGTGAAAATTGATGATATGAAAGAAATAAGAATGTTTGCTTGCGATTAATGTTTTTTTCTGTGCTGCAATTAATGTCTTTGATCAGGAACGAGCACTGTTCTGTTGTTTTTGTAGCTTTTTTTTTCATGGCCGTGATCGTAAACGTTTTAGTTTTTGGCTTGTAATTAATGTTCGAATTGTGCGTGATGTGTGCAGTGTCACGTACGATTGTTGTTTGTATTGCTCATGTTCAAATTGAACATACACACGTACATGTATACGTAATTGTTTGAAGGTCAACATGTATGGCAATTCAAAATGTTGACCAAACTGTCTATAGCGGTCACTTTCTTTGTTTCCCTGGAGTGAGACAGGTTTGACTATACTTTTTTTTTTTTTTAAACTAGCAAATACACTGAAAAGGTGTGTTATTGTTTATGCTATGGCGCCATCTTTTGGACGAGTTTGCTCACTGCTGGTGCTACGGCGCTCTAATGTTTAGACGTCGGCAACCCGCTGCTCTAGATTTAGCGTCGCCCTAGTGGTATGAAAACGGAAAAATATGAATGCGGTTTCTGTAGGAGGACAAACACGACACTAACCTTCCTAATTGTTAGAAAGCCCACTGTTTAATATCTTTGTGTTCATGCTTCACTGATGAGAGTATTTGGCGAGCGCCGTTTTGCCGGTCCTTGAACTCACCGCAGTTTGTTTACACGTACAACTTTCTCCGACGCTGCCACAGAAAGACATGGTTTATGCCACTCCTTCTTTGTCTCATTTTGTCCACCAAACCTTTTATACTGTGCGTGCATGCACAAAGGTGAGCTTTGTTGACGTTATTGACTTGTGTGGAGTGCTAATCAGACGTGACTGCAAGCTAATGGATGCTAACATGCTATTTAGGCTAGCTGTATATACATAATGCAATATTATGTCTACTTTTAATTTCCTTTACTTATGTCCTCTGTGTATTTCATTTATATTTGCATGTCTCATGAAACATTATCTGTATGTATTATTGGCTGCATTTCTGATAGTTGTTTGAGTGCCATGTTGTTCCAGACCACACCAAACGTTACCCAGCTTGCAAAGCTTGTAATAAATCCATTAGAAGATGACAGCCTGTCGTCTCCTTTTAACTTGGACACACACATCTATACCTTTGGCCATTCTAAGTCAGTCATTTCCAGGAGTTATCTAACCCTCTGAGAGGTTTAAGAATGTTTTCCAATGTTGTAAAAATGTGTAGAATAAATATAAAATTTCAACATTTTTGTTAACAAAGATTTAGTCATTTTGATAGTAGGCTAATATAACTAATATAGACACTTGCATCATGTGTTGTCTTCATTATAACACTAATATAAGACTTTTAAAGTAATTTTGATGGTAGGCTAATATAGCTAATATAGACACTTACATCATGTGTTGTCTTCATTATAACACTTATAAGACATTTAAAGTAATTTTGATAGTAGGCTAATATAGCTAATATAAACACTTACATCATGTGTTGTCTTCATTGTAACACTTATATAAAGCGTTTAAAGTAATTTTGATAGTAGGCTAATATAGACACTTGCATCATGTGTTGTCTTCATTATAACACTTATATAAGACATTTAAAGTAATTTTGATAGTAGGCTAATATAGCTAATATAAACACTTACATCATGTGTTGTCTTCATTATAACACTTATATAAAGCGTTTAAAGTAATTTTGATAGTAGGCTAATATAGACACTTGCATCATGTGTTGTCTTCATTATAACACTTATATAAGACTTTTAAAGTAATTTTGATAGTAGGCTAATATAGACACTTACATCATGTGTTGCCTTCCTAATAACACTTATCCAAGACATTTAAAGTCATTTTGATTGTAGGCTAATATAGCTAATATAGACACTTACATCATGTGTTGCCTTCATTGTAACACTTATCTAAGACAATTAAAGTCATTTTGATAGTAGGCTAATATAGCTAAAATAGACACTTACATCATGTGTTGCCTTCATTATAACACTTATATAAGAATTTTAAAGTCATTTTAATATTAGCCTAATATAGTTAATATAGACACTTACATCATGTGTTGCCTTCATTATAACACTTATCTAAGACATTTAAAGTAATTTTGATAGTAGGCTAATATAGACACTTAGATAATGTGTTGCCTTCATTATAACACTTATATGATAATTTTTAAAGTCATTTTGATAGTAGGCTAATATAGATAATATAGACACTTACACCATGTGTTGCCTTCATTATGACACTTATATAAGACTTTACATTTTTGCGGCTCCAGATGGATTTGTTTTTGTATTTTTGGTCCAATATGGCTCTTTCTACAGTTTGGGTTGCCGACCCCTGGTTTAGATTGAGCTTTCGAAAGGATTCGTCATTCACCACTCCAAGCAACGTTTGTTAAGTTTTGCAATATAACTAAAACAACTCTTACTTACTAAACCGCAGTGTTTTCATGCACATTTGTACGCGCTACCGTGATGTGATCAAGCTCGCGTCGTGAGCATTAGCTACTGTGCTAACACGTTTACGAGTGTGTTTCAGTTTCGTAAATTCACCAAAACGTCACCGTGGAGTTGGAGAGCTGGCCGGGGGGGTGGACCACTCCTCTTTTTGAGTCTGTTTAGCTGATTGTCGAGCTAGCTTGCGCAGCCAGTGGACCCATGACGATGACCATACTTGCCAACCTTGAGACCTCCGAATTCGGGATATGGGGTTGGGGGGGCGGGGTTTGGTGGTACATTGTAGCGTCCCGGAAGAGTTAGTGCTGCAAGGGGTTCTGGGTATTTGTTCTGTTGTGTTTATGTTGTGTTACGGTGCGGCTGTTCTCCCGAAATGTGTTTGTCATTCTTGTTTGGTGTGGGTTCACAGTGTGGCGCATATTTGTAACAGTGTTAAAGTTGTTTATACGGCCACCCTCAGTGTGACCTGTATGGCTGTTGACCAAGTATGAATTGCATTCACTTGTGTGTGTGTAAAAGCCGCATATATTATGTGACTGGGCCGTCACGCTGTTTGTATGGAGGAAAAGCGGACGTGACGACAGGTTGTAGAGGACGCTAGAGGCAGTGTCTTTAGGGCACGCCCCCAATATTGTTGTCCGGGTGGAAATCGGGAGAATGGTTGCCCCGGGAGATTTTCGGGAGGGGCACTGAAATTCGGGAGTCTCCCGGGAAAATCGGGAGGGTTGGCAAGTATGATGATGACTTCTGTTTTGTTTAATCGGCCGTTTTACTGCCGTGTTCCAGACACCGTTTGGAAACAATTTAAGGTAATATTTCTGCGTCAATAACTCTTTTCACAACGTATATATCTGCGGCTAATATGTGAACAATATGTTTTTTCTTCTAATATGTAGTGGGTGTGGCTTATACACAGTGCGCTCAAAAATAATCAGTATTATTATCGCCCCAGCAAAAGCATAAGGGGCGATCTCTACTTTTTACACTCGTTAACTCCTTGAATTATGCCCACAGTTTGACCCTGGAACAGATGATTTCTATTTCCACCACGTCCTCTGGGAGGAATTGCCTCCAAGCAAGAGGCCGTGTCGGCGGTGGAAGTGATCGATGCTTCGTTGCCACAACTTCCCCCCCTTCCTTTCTTTATTCCGCCGCCGACTTGGGTCCGTCCACCTTGGGGGGGTGAATCACGGTTGATACGTGTCAGGCCCAAAGCGCGTCTTTACCTGTCGGCGTCGGCGCTTGAAAGGGAGGATTAGCGGGAATAACAAGGCCCGGCGCTCAGACGCTTCAAACAGTCTATTAACCCGTGCGCTGACCCTTCAAAGCGCGCACATCAGCGTCCAAAGCTGTCAATCCCACACCTCCCGCCACAATAAGGGCGGCCACTTCCCTGTCAGGATGGAGTGACTTGTTGCGTTGGCGCCACAATGGCGCAGTGTAAGGAAAAACCCGCGGCGGTTTGATTACAATCATTACGTTTGAGAAGATGTATTAGTCTTGGTCAAGCGGAACGCGCCGGGCGGCAACAGGCCGTCCATCTGATGAACACCGCCGCGCTGACAGCGTCTCCGCCGCATTCCGACTGACCTGCTGTGATTGCTAGCGCTAGCCGACAGATCCCCCCGCCCCTCCCAGCCCCCGCCTCGCTAATCCCGACTTCCGGGGGTGACGAAAGTGGATCAAGCCGTCTTATCTCGGGACTCAAATTGTTGGCGGAGCTGATGTCGGTTGGGGGGAAATGAGGGCGCTGGCGTGCCATCTTGACACACACCACAGTCAGGTTGTTATGCAAAGCGCTTGTGCTGGTAATCGTCTCAAGGAACCCGGATCAGACTTTTGATCCCGGCTGGATCGCACTCGCCTTTCTTTTCCGCGCAGACACTCACACCTGAAGTTCAGTAAAAATATACTTCCGTGCAGGGGTTCTTGATCACCGCCAAAAAAAGGTCTGTTTCTCAGCGCAGCGGCACTCAGTTGTAATGCACTTTTCCACCACTCGTGGCAGTAATGACAACATCAAACCCACAGAGGAAGTCTGGAGCTAAAGTCATAGAACATTTTCTCAAGTGCAAAAAATATGACTAAAGTGGTGAAGCTGTATTTTCATTTGCACTTTAATTTTATTGACAGTTTATTATTACATATTTGTGATTAACACATGCTTTCATATTCTTTGACAAGGTTGTTAATACGATCAAAATCAAGAGTAAGGTTTTTACAAAAATTTAAAAAGTAAATAAATTAAAATGAATAAATACATTTAAAAAAAAGTAAGATCACTAATAGTGTTAATATTTTAAAATTAAAATGAATAAATAAATGAATAAAAAAGAGTAAGATTACTAATACAGTGTTAATATTAATTTTTTTTTTTTTAAATGAAGTAGATTAAAAAAAAGTTACAAGCAAGATTACTAATACAGTGTTGTTGTTGTAAAGTAAATACATTAAAATAAATACATACAATTAAATAAATAAAAGAAAAAAGTAAGATTACTAATACGGTGTCGATATTTACAAAATAAATACATTAAAATAAATCAATAAATAAATAAAACAAAAACGAAAAAAGTCGTAAAATTACTAATACAGTGTTAATATTTACCAATAAATACATTAAAATAAAACAATTGATAAAAAAAATAAAACAGTAAGATTACTAATATAGTGTTGATATTTAAAAAATAAATGCATACAAATACATTTAAAAAATGAGATGAGTGTGAATGTTGTGTGTCTATCTGTGTTGGCCCTGCGATGAGGTGGCGACTTGTCCAGGGTGTACGCCGCCTTCCGCCCGATTGTAGCTGAGATAGGCTCCAGCGCCCCCCGCGACCCCAAAGGGAATAAGCGGTAGAAAATGGATGGATGGATGGATGGATTACTAATACAGTGTTAATATTTTAAAAATAAATTACATTAAAATAATCAAAATAAAAAAAAGTACCTTTACTAATACAGTGTTGATATTTAAAAAAATAAATTACATTAAAATAATCAAATAAAAGAAAAAAAGTACCTTTACTAATACAGTGTTGATATTTAAAAAACAAATAAAATAAAAAAGGACAATTACTAATACAGTGTTAATATTTAAAAAAAGTAAATAAATTAAGATAAATAAATAAATTATAGAATGAAAAAAAAAAAGTAAGATTACTAATACAGTGTTTATATGTGAGTGGGGCACAGGCTCTCTGTTATGAAAATTTTGGTCAGTGAGGTGAAAAAGATTAAGAACCCCTGCTTTAGTGCAGTGTTTATTAACCATGGTTGGACTGTGGGCGCCCCCTAGAGGGCCGCCAAAAAAATATCTGTTTCTCAGTTGTGGTCCGTATGGGCCGCAGCGGTACTCGGTTGCAATACACTTTTACACCACTTGTGGCAGTAATGACAACATCAAACACACAGAAGAAGTCTGGAGCTAAAGTCACAGTGACACATACTGAAACCTTGAGAATGTATATTGATATTGATATCTGTCTGAAACAGTATCAGCAGGAATCATACCTACGTTTAGTATTTTGTAGTGTTGGGAAATGTTTGATCAAGGGAAAATGAGTCAAACAGGGATCAATGGTAGCTATAAAACCACTAACCTATTTATTAATAACTACCTGGAATGGACTTATACTGTCTTTAAGTGAAGTGGAGTGGTAATTGTCTTTTGGCCAAACTGAGTGGCCAGAGTGATTCATGAAGTCAGCTCATGATGCAGTAAGTTGAATGATGCGGACACATTTGTTACTGGATACTTCTGCCTTGGAGACTTTGTATGTGTACGAAATATGCAACTATAAGTATTTGATACTTGTTTATATTGACACATGTGCTATATTGTTCAATTAATATTACAAATGTCTAGCTTGTGTGCTATTGTGTGCTAAGCTGTTGTGTAGCTGCTAGTTGTCTATAGCCTAGCATGTTTACCTTTTGTACTTTCGTAAAATAAAATAAAAATGTGTGTTTATTGGAGGACATTTAGAAGTAAACACGCTGCAGGACTGCTTGTATTGCACATGATATCGCACACAACTAAACATGCTGCAGGACTGCTTGTATCGCATATGATATCACACACAAGTAAACACGCTGCAAAACTGCTTGTATCGCACATGATATCACACGCAAGCAAAAACACTGTGGGGCTGCTTGTATCGCACATGATATCACACGCAAGTAAACATGCTGCAGGACTGCTTGTATCACATGTGATATCACACACTAGTAAACACGTCGCAGGACTGCTTGTATCGCACATAATGTTACACACAAGTAAACACACTGCAGGACTGCTTGTATCGCACATGATATCACACACAAGTAAACACGCTGCATGACTGCTTGTATCGCACATTATATCACACACAGGTAAACATACTGCAGCACTGCTTGTATCGCACTTTATATTACACACAAGTAAACACGCTGCAAAACTGCTTGTATCGCACGTGATATCACACACGAGCAAACACGCGAGTAAACATGCGAGTAAACATGCTGCAGGACTGTTTGTATCACATGTGATATCACACACAAATAAACACATTACAGGACTGCTTGTATCGCATATAATGTTACACACAAGTAAACACGCTGCAAAACTGCTTATATTGCACATGATATCTCACACAAGTAAACACACTGCAGGACTGCTTTTATCGCACATGATATCACACACAGGTAAACACGCTGCATGACTGCTTGTGTCGCACATTATATCACACACAGGTAAACACGCTGCAGGACCACTTGTATCGCACATGATATCACGCGCAAGTAATTAAGCTGCATGACTGCTTATATCGCACATCATTTTACACGCAAGTAAACACGGTGCGGGACTGCTTGTATCACATGTGATATCACACACAAGTAAACACGTCGCAGGACTGCTTGTATCGCACATGATGTCACACACAAGTAAAAGCGCAGCATGACTGCTTGTATCGCACATGATATCACACATTGTGAAGTGAAGTGAATTACATTTATATAGCACTTTTTCTCAAGTGACTCAAAGCGCTTTACATAGTGAAACCCAATATCTAAGTTACATTTAAACCAGTGTGGGTGGCACAGGGAGCAGGTGGGTCAAGTGTCTTGCCCAAGGACACAACGGCAGTGACGAGGATGGCAGAAGCGGGGATCGAACCTGCAACCCTCAAGTTGCTGGCACGGCCGCTCTACCAACCGAGCCATACCGCCACATTGTAACTGCTAACAAGTATAATCCCGTATTGTTTGATATATATGCCATAAAAGTAAGTCACATGCATGGTTTAGCAGTCATCCATAGCAAAAAATCAATCAAACACAATTTGGACTTCTGGAGTTCTTCAAGGAAACGACTTAAGTTCATTTGTTTTTGATGAAGTTAAAAAAATAAAAAATACAAAAAAATAGACACCATTCTCACAGACAAACTCCAAGAAAGACTTGAAACCGCAAAAAGAGGAAAATATCTCCGCATTTTCTTGACTTTTCACTTCCCGCCTCAGCAGAGGACGTGTCCCAACACTTTTGCACGCGCTGGGCTAATAGCGCTGTCGGCGGCGTTTATTTGCATAGAGCATTTCAATTTCAAAGGCCGCCGAAATGCGCTTTAATGCGGGGGAAATAAAGGAGCAGCGTGAGACGGAACATTGCAATCTACAGTATGTATGTATTATTAATGGCAGTACAGCGGGCACATGGAATTATTCCATCATGGAAACGGTAGAATGGAAAGATTATAAAGCAGTATCAATAAAACAGGAACAGAGAGAACTCATAAAAGGCAATCTTTGCAATCTGGGCGTCAAAATGCAATAAAATTAAACCCTTGCTCCATTCTAATTATATAAATGATGCCCTAAATATCAAGTATCTGTTCCAGCTTTATAATCACATCATGTGTGTTTCTTAAAACGGATTCAAATATTCAATCAAGGCTGCCAAAAAAAGATGACGTTTGCCGACAAGACGAGTATATCACAGCCGGTGGCCATGTTTTTGTCTTTTTTTTTTTTTGCCTATCGTTCACAATCCTTATGTAAGACGAAAACACGGGTGTTTTTCTTTTTTATGCATTCTAACTCGTAAATAAACTCTAGCAAGAGTCAGCTATTCTGCCTATAAAGCATGAAAAAAAACCCATCAATGTTTTATGTACACGCTGCAAGTATACATGTAATGTAGTATCCGTCACATTCATAATAACATGTGATTGTTTACATATTTTGCTCATTTTAAGCATCAGACAAGACAAGAACACATATGGTTTTATTTTTTTATGCATTCTACCACATAAATAAACTCTAGCAAGAGTCAGCTAACAACACAGGTGTTATTCGATCTATTCGGCCTATAATGCACTTAAAAAAATACATCAATGTTTTATGTACACACTGTAGGTATATATAATGTAGTATCTGTCACATTCATAACAACATGTGATTGTTTACATATTTTACTCATTTTAACCATCAGACAAGACAAGGACACATACATGTTTTTCTTTTTCTTGCATTCTAACTCGTAAATAAACTCTAGCAAGAGTCAGCTAACAATACAGATAATTTGATTTGATCTATTCTGCCTATAATGCACTTAAAAAAAACACATCAATGTGTTATGTACACGCTGCAAGTATACATGTAGTGTAGTATCCGTCACATTCATAATAACGTGATTGTTTACGTATTTTGCTCATTTGAACCATCAGACAAGACAAGGACACATATATGTTTTTCTTTTTCTTGCATCCTAACTCGTAAATAAACTCTAGCAAGAGGCAGCTAATGACACAGGTAATGTTATTCGATCTATTCTGCTTATAAAGCACTTAAAAAAAATACATCACTGTTTTATGTACACGTAAGTATATATGTGATGCAGTATCTGTCACATTCATAATAACATGTGATTGTTTACATATTTTGCTCATTTTAAGCATCAGACGAGACAAGAACACATATGGTTTTATTTTCTTATGCATTCTACCACATAAATAAACTCTAGCAAGAGTCAGCTAACAACACAGGTGTTATTCAATCTATTCTGCCTATAATGCACTTAAAAAAATACATCAATGTTTTATGTACACACTGTAGGTATATATAATGTAGTATCTGTCACATTCATAACAACATGTGATTGTTTACGTATTTTGCTCATTTTAACCATCAGACAGACAAGGACACATATGTTTTTCTTTTTCTTGCATTCTAACTCGTAAATAAACTCTAGCAAGAGTCAGCTAACAATACAGATAATTTGATTTGATCTATTCTGCCTATAATGCACTTAAAAAAAACCCATCAATGTGTTATGTACACGCTGCAAGTATACATGTAATGTAGTATCCGTCACATTCATAATAACATGTGATTGTTTACGTATTTTGCTCATTTGAACCATCAGACAAGACAAGGACACATATATGTTTTTCTTTTTCTTGCATCCTAACTCGTAAATAAACTCTAGCAAGAGGCAGCTAACGACACAGGTAATGTTATTCGATCTATTCTGCTTATAAAGCACTTAAAAAAAAATACATCACTGTTTTATGTACACGTTGTAAGTATATATGTGATGCAGTATCTGTCACATTCATAATAACATGTGATTGTTTAAATATTCTGCTCATTTTAAGCATCAGACAAGACAAGAACACATATGTTTTTCTTTTTTTATGCATTCTAACTCGTAAAGTATGGCATGTAAGAGGTGGCTAACAATGCACTTAATGGGTGTCTTTTAAAGCCCTCTGAAAAACATCCCAAAACTGCCAAAAATACTCCATTTACATTTTGTGACCTGAATATTAAGCAAGTATTAGCGATATTGTGATTAGAAGCGCTAACGCAGAGGAACTACTTTTAGCAGCACCACGATCACAGAGAGCTAACTAGGTTATGCTGCTATATTGACATACTGAGCTGCTGCGTCACCTCTGAGTTGGTGAAAGTTAATTTTAGATTCACCTGGATAGTAGAAGGTTGTGGACATAAGTTGAGAAGTTGGTCAACTTTGACATCCAACCTAGGCAAAAAAGACGTGAAAAGACGTTCATTTGCGGATTTTGATTAAAGCTTAATCTAAACGGGAATATACAAACATCCCATCAGTCGGCATCCCAGTGAGAGCAGACATTGCACAGTAAGTGATTGTTTTATTATGTTTGTACTTCTTGTTTAGCACCTAGCAATACTGCTACTTGCAGGGTCCGTTTAGCACATAGCTTCTAAAACGTGTAGATCATCCTCGGTATATTCAGGCTCAAAAATATAAGGTATGGATCATCGTTTGTCCCAAAGTAGTCGTCGTTGTCTCTCATGAAGTCTGCCATGATTAGTAGTGTTGTTGTTGTTGTTGTTGTTGAAGGAAAAAGTGACCGTTGTAATGCTTGAAATGAGCAAAATACGTAAATATCAAATGTTATTATGAATGTGATAGATACTACATTACATATATACTTACAACGCGTACATAAAACATTGATGGAGGTTTTTTAAAGTGCTTTTATAGGCGGAGTAGATCGAATCACATCACCTGTATTGTTAGCTGACTCTTGCTAGAGTTTATTTACGAGATAAAATGCATAAAAAAAGAAAAACATGTGTGTTCTTGTCTTCTCTGATGGTTAAAATGAGCAAAATACGTAAATAATCACATGTTATTATGAATGTGACAGATACTACATTACATGTATACTTACAACACGTACATAAAACATTGATGGAGGTTTTTTAAAGTGCTTTTATAGGCGGAGTAGATCGAATCACATCACCTGTATTGTTAGCTGACTCTTGCTAGAGTTTATTTACGAGTTAGAATGCAAGAAAAAGAAAAACACGTGTCCTTGTCTTGTCTGATGGTTAAAATGAGCAAAATATGTAAACAATCACATGTTATTATGAATGTGATGTATACTACATTACATGTATATTTGCAGTGTGTACATAAAACATTGATGTTGTTTTTAAGTGCATTATAGGCAGACTAGATCAAATCTCAATACCTGTGTTGTTAGCTGACTTTTGCTAGAGTTTATTTACGAGCTAGAATGCATAAAAAAGTAAAACGTGTGTTCTTGTCTCTTACAAGGATTGTGAACGATAGGCACAATTCCCCCCCCCAAAAAAGTGCAGTTCTCCCCTTTAAACACTTTCAAGCCTCAGTAGTGATAATTCCCAGTGCTCTCAAACGCAGCATTTTACAAGCCGTCGTTATCTGAGTAACATTTGCACTCTGGGCTCTATTAGCTGACCTGAGTCGATACATCCTTCAAGGTGTCCGTGAGCGCCACGGTGATTTGCTGGCGTCGAACCCGCAGTACTTTTCACGTCTATCGTGCGAACCGTCCAAGTAGGAGGCGCTCGCCTCGCACGTCTTTGTCTCGCCCGACGTCTTTATCTGCGTTTGTTTAACGACCACGCTGCGGGAGATACCATCAAAGCCCACCCCACCAGGAAGAGGTTTTTTGTGTGCGTTCCAGAGCTCCCCAATCTGCAGACGGCAGGGAGGTCTGCCAAACACGGAATCACAGGGACTTACAGAAGGAGGGCGATTTGTCTGCAAAAAGCTGCTCCTCGCAGATTTTAATTCCTCAGAAGCTGACCCGAGATTTTCAACGCCAGCTTCTGGGAAATCTCGTAAGCAAATGAAGTCCGGTGACAAACCTCAAAACCTCCTCCCAAAACATTTCAAAGTTATATCGTTGACTCCCTGACCACCTTAAGAGCAGTGCTGCACTGCAAAAAGTCAGTGTTCAAAAACAAGAAGAAAAAAAAATACAAAAATGATGGGTATTTTATTTGAACTAAGCAAAATTATCTGCAAACAGAACAAGAAAATTTGGCTTGTCAAGACTTTCCAAAACAAGTAAAATTAGCTAACTTCAATGAACGCAAAAATACCTTAAAATAAGTATATTCTCACTAATAACAAGTAGGGATGTCCCGATCCGATATTTGGATCGGATCGGCTGCCGATATTTGCCAAAAATTGCGTATCGGCAAGGCATAGGAAAATGCCGATCCAGATCCAGTTTAAAAAAAAACTCCGGTCCGTGTTTTCCAACGCACCGATTTAAATAATACATTCCACTTTTCTGCTGCTCCGTAATTTCTGTTCCGCATTTTCCAGCACACCTTCAACACATCCACAGGTCTGTGGATTCTCACGCAGTTGCTTTTAGCTGCTGGCATTACACGACAGGCTCTTCTCACTCTTTCCTGTGTCTCCCTCTCACAGACAGCAAGTGCACCTTCTTACACACGTCACATACTGTCACGTCATACGTCACATACGTATACGTCCTCCCCGAGCAGAGAGGTAGCAGCATGGCTAACGTTAGCTGTGATGCTAGCGCAGCCGTGCGAGCAACGCTCCCTCTAAGGTGCTCGCCTGTGCAATTGCGCACTGTTTAAGCGTCCTCTGCGCATAGAAAATCTATGCCACGCACAAAATCAAATTAAAAAAATAAGCGCATAACAATTTTCGACACACGGACACGACAGAGAAAACAGTTTTCGTCATCATTGTTCAAATATTGTGACGTCTGTCGAGACGCTTATCTCCATTCGGTGCCACACGTCCACACCATCAAAATACCGAGGCAAAAATTTCCACATCAACACCGTATGAAAAAATTTGTGATTTTTTTTAGTTGTGATTTCCTTCTCTGCATGAAAGTTTAAAAGTAGCATATATTAATGCAGTATGAAGAAGATTGTTTTAATGTAGACATGCAAGCCTTGAAAGAACATTTTGAAAATCAAGACTACATTTCCTGCAAATGGGTGCATTTCTACCCTATATTTTAACTTTAGATTTATTCTCATATCAAACTCTTTTGGCTGTCTTTTTGACACTTACATCGGGCGCCCCCCTCCACACCCTGGATTATAAATAATGTAAATAATTCAATGTGATTATCTTGTGTGATGCCTGTATTATGATGATAGTATATATCTGTATCATGAATCAATTTAAGTGGACCCCGACTTAAACAAGTTGAAAAACTTATTGGGGTGTTACCATTTAGTGGTCAATTGTACGGAATATGTACTTCACTGTGCAACCTACTAATAAATGTCTCAATCAATCAATCAAAACACATAGAATCATCATACTGCTGTGATTATATGCATCAAGTGTTCATTCAAGGCTAAGGCAAAATATCGATATATATATTGTGTATCGCAATATGGCCTTAAAATATCGCAATATTAAAAAAAGGCCATATCGCCCAGCCCTAGTTCAATGATGCCATTTCTGTTTGTCATGTATAATTTTGTCTATTTTGTGTTTATCCTTGAATAAACAGGTCAGTTTCTTGTTACCAACCATTGTGTATTATTCAAACTCCCCTAATTCAGCTGGCTAGTTGTTATCAAGAGTACTAAAACCCTTTTCAACATGATTCTGACAACTAAGTAGGCTAAATAACTTTAAACTTTAATACATGCTCGTAGTGAAGAAGGAGCTGAGCTGGAAAGCAAAGCTCTCGATTTACCGGTCCTTGGAGCTTTGGGTCATGATCGAAAGGACAAGATCACGGGTACAAGCGGCCAAAATGAGTTTCCTCCGCCGAGTGGCGGGGCTCTCCCTTAGAGATAGGGTGAGAAGCTCTGTCATTCGGGGGGAGCTCAAAGTAAAGCCGCTGCTCCTCCACATGGAGAGGAGCCAGATGAGGTGGTTCGGGCATCTGGTCAGGATGCCACCCGAACGCCTCCCTAGGAAGGTGTTTCGGGCACGTCCGACCGGTAGGAGGCCACGGGGAAGACCCAGGACACGCTGGGAAGACTATCTCTCCCGGCTGGCCTGGGAACGCCTCGGGATCCCCCGGGAGGAGCTGGACGAAGTGGCTGGGGAGAGGGAAGTCTGGGCTTCCCTGCTTAAGCTGCTGCCCCCGCGACCCGACCTCGGATAAGCGGAAGAAGATGGATTGATGGATGGATGGATACATGCTCGGATAGGCCAGTATCGGTATCGGTCAGTATCGGTATCGGATCGGAAATGCAAAAACAATATCGGTATCGGATCGGAATTGCAAAAACCTGGATCGGGACATCCCTAATAACAAGTTCACTTTTCTTGGTAGAAAAAAAAGAGACATTTTTGCTCAATATGTTGAAAAATATTCTTAAATTAAATAAATGCTAGTGCCATTATCTTGACATAATGATATGCGCTTGGCATTACATTTCTTGAAACCAGCAAACTTATACTAAAAACACATTTATTTTTCTTAATGGAAAGGCAACAAAGCTTGTTACTCTCGGGGTCTCCTAGCCGCTCAGGCAAATCATATTGTCTAAAAATTAGGGATGTCCGATAATGGCTTTTTGCCGATATCCGATATTCCGATATTGTCCAACTCTTTAATTACCGATACCGATATCAACCGATACCGATATCAACCGATATATGCAGTCGTGGAATTAACACATTTGTCATGTCTATGAGATCATGTTTTGTTTTAGTCATGTTTGGTTTTGGTTTTGGACTTTTTGTGCACTTTTGTTTGTTTTGTCACCATAGCAACCATTAGTTTTCACCTGTCACGTCACGCACCTGTTACACGTTTTGAGTCACGCACCTGTTTTCACTAATCATGTCTGTAGAATTTAAGTTCATTGTTTTCAGTTTGTCTTTCTGGCGACATCCACATTTATGCTCTGCACATTCCTGACACTTTGTTTCATGTCCATCGTTCATGCTGCTCCTTTAGTCCATGCCAAGTAAGTTTTTGTTTATTAATGCCACAGTTAGTGTTTTGGTTTCATTGTTCATAGTTTCTGCCTTTGTGCAAGTTTTGTGTTTATAGCCAAGTTTTGTACCTCCACTGTGAGCGCCTTTTGTTTGTTCCCTTTTTTTGAGTGTTAATATTAAATCATGTACTTACATTCCCGTCTCGCCCGAGCCAACTTTCCGTTGCCTTCTGGAAAAACAAAATCCAAGGACCAAGTCATGACAACATTATTATGCCTAATTTGGACAACCAGGTATGGTGAAGATAAGGTACTTTTTAAAAAAATTAATAGAATAAGATAAATAAATTAAAAACATTTTCTTGAATAAAAAAGAAAGTAAAACAATATAAAAACAGTTACATAGAAACTAGTAATTAATGAAAATGAGTCAAATTAACTGTTAAAGGTTAGTACTATTAGTGGACCACAATCATGTGTGCTTACGGACTGTATCCCTTGCAGACTGTATTGATATATATTGATATATAATGTAGGAACCAGAATATTAATAACAGAAAGAAACAACCCTTTTGTGTGAATGAGTGTAAATGGGGGAGGCAGTTTGTTTGGGTTGGTGCACTAATTGTAAGTGTATCTTGTGTTTTTTATGTTGATTTAATAAAAAAAAACAAAAACAAAAAAACGATACTGTTAATAAAAAAAAAAACGATACCGATAATTTTCGATATTACATTTTAACGCATTTATCGGCCGATAATTATTGGACATCTCTACTAAAAATGCATTTTTCCATCGATAACATGACATCATCGCGCCAAGTGCATGCTCTTACACAGGGCCGGCCCGTGGCATAGGCCGTATAGGCAAATGCTAAGGGCGCCGTCCATCAGGGGGCGCCACGCCAGTGCCACAAATGTTGGAGAAGAAAAAAAAGTTATTATTATTATTTCTAAATACAAAAAATAATCCCACGTTAATTAAAATGCAAAGTAAAGCCTATTTAATAGAAATATTATTTGTTACAGCATTACGCCCCCCCCCCCCCCCCCTCCTCTCCCCGCACGGTGCGCCCCCTCCCTTCCCGTATCATGACTCTTTTTGGACGTCACCACATCAAAAAATCAACACAAGATGCCAAAACTGTCAGGTGCCCAGGGAAGAAAAAAGAGAAAAGAAGAGGAGGAGAAACGAGAAAAGACAGAGGTAGCAGGTAGGTAACGTTAGCCTACATGAAATGATTTGTCTGTTACAGAATGTGATAGTAACCTGGCCTTTTAGCATTAAGCTAATGTTACATGATTCGGCAATTGCTAATCAATAAATAGCTAGTTCTGTTTTAACGTCGGGTTAATATTGTGGAGGGGGCTAAATTGTTATGGAAAATAATAATGTAACGTTAGGTAATTACAGTACTCCCACCTTACATTCCTCAGGGACATTTCTTTCTTTCTTTAGTTTATTTCGAACATGAACACACTTACATCATAATACATCACACAATTTCATATCATTTCATTTTACATCATGCCCGAAAAGGAGTAGGAAGAAGCAAAGCTTATTTAATCCTACCCCTTTCCCACTTCAAAGCGTTTACAAATATATAGAATCATTTACTGACTTTTTTATATAATAAAATAACATCTATGAATTAGTATACAACAGTTTTGTAATATGTAATTAATTAATTAATTCAGTCATTATTAACATACTGAGATGAAGAATATCTTATTTTAAATAAGGTTGAAAGTATTTCTCATAATTCTTCTTCTTTGTACTCTGTAAGCACTATTATTTTGAACAACCTCTTATCATGGATCATATGAGTACAATTTTTAACTTCTTTACTTAATCCATTCCATAATTTAATTCCACATACTGATATGCTAAAAGTTCTAAGTGTTGTACGTGCATATAAATGTTTGTATTAGATCTTTTAAGCAGGTGTTTTTTGTTTACATTGTTTATTGCCTTCTGGTTAGCTAATGTTTGCCCTGCAGGTAATCGTCACTTTTCCACCCCTTTATGTATTAAAGGTCAAAGACAAAGCTCTTCGGGTTCTTGTGAGTATATACACTTCACTGCCGATGTGGGGGGGCGCCACCTAAAATCTTGCCTAGGGCGCCAGATTGGTTAGGGCCGGGCCTGCTCTTACAGTCAATTAGTGCGCATATATACAGCCCGGCCCCCGGCCAAAACATTTTTAATTGTAATTTTGAAGAATTCTTCTGAATGTGCATGAACTATTTCTGTTCAAAATTGTTAGAAATGTCACATGTTAAATGTTTAAATATTAACTGTCAGTTTACTGTACTGTGCCAACTGTACTACTATATGAGTACGTATTTTCTATTGTTTCATTGAAAATAAAACAGCAAAGTCCATCCGTTTTAATTATGAGACAAAATTGTGTCAAAGTCATGATTTTTTTTTTCATGCTTGAAATAAGAAATTATTACTTTAAAAAAGTAGTTTTATTCTTGTGAGTGTTGATGACACAGCTTTGCAACACTTGATATTCTAGTTTCAAGCATGTTTTACTCAATATAGGTCATCAAATCTCAGCAACAAGCTGTAATATCTTACTGAGATCATTTAGGACGAAAACACTTAAAACAAGTAAAACACTCTAACATAAAATCTGCTTAGTGAGAAGAATGATCTTATCAGACAGAAAATAAGCAAATATAACCCTTATTTGAGATATTTCATCTTACTTAGATTTCAGTTTTTGCAGTGTGGTTACCGGGTCGACAACTCGGGCTTTTAGCTCGGTTGTTGGCACGCTCGTTACCAATGCTCAAGTTGGAGACCTGGGTAAACAGGAAGCAGGAATCGAATCGCTTCACTTCCCGTGCACACCGGAATGCATCACAACAACAATTAGACCATTCTCTTCTCCTATTGGTCGCAAGAAGGACAACAGGAAGAAGGTGTCAATAAACAACATGAAGATTTGTTGATTAATGCAATAACAAGTCCTGTACGTTCACTAGGGATGGGTGCTGAACCTGGTTCTTTTTCTGGCACTGACCGACCGAGCAATGATAGTGTTTTGGTACCGCTGTATCGCACATGATATCACACACAAGCAAACACGCTGCAGATCCGCTTGTGTCGCACATGATATTACACACAAGCGAACACGCTGCCGAACCGCTTGTGTCGCACATGATATCACACACAAGCAAACACGCTGCAGGACTGCTTGTGATATAACACACAAGTAAACACGCTGTAGCACTGCTTGCATCGCACATGATATCACACACAAGCAAACACACTGCAGATCCGCTTGTGTCGCACATGATATCACACACAAGCAAACACGCTGCAGGACTGCTTGTGATATAACACACAAGTAAACACGCTGTAGCACTGCTTGCATCGCACATGATATCACACACAAGCAAACACGCTGCAGGACCGCTTGTAACGCACATGATATCACATATAACTAAACACGCTGCAGGACTGCTTGTGTTGCACGTGATATCACACACAAGTAAACACGCTGTAGCACTGCTTGTATCGCACATGGTGTCACACACAAGTAAACACGCTGCAGGACTGCTTGTATCGCACATCATATTACACACAAGTGAACACGCTATAGCATTGTTTGTATCGCACATGATATCACTCGCAAGCAAACACGCTGCAGGACTCCTTGTGTCGCAACATGATATCATACACAACTAAGCATGCTGCAGGACTGCCTGTATCGCACATGATATCACACAAGTAAACAGGTTGCAGCACTGCTTGTGTCGCACATAATCATAATATCACACACAAGTAAACACACTGCAGGACTGCTTGTATCGCACATGGTATCACACACAAGTAAACACGCTGCAGGACTACTTGTGTTGCACATGATATCACACACAAGTAAACACGCTATAGTACTGCTTGTATCGCACATGGTATCACACACAAGTAAATACGCTGCAGGACTGCTTGTATCGCACATCATATTACACACAAGTGAACACGCTACAGCATTGTTTGTATCGCACATGATATCACACGCAAGCAAACACGCTGCAGGACTCCTTGTGTCGCAACATGATATCATACACAATTAAGCACGCTGCAGGACTGCCTGTATTGCACATGATATCACACACAAGTAAACAGGCTGCAGCACTGCTTGTATCGCACATAATATCACACACAAGTAAACACACCGCAGGACTGCTTGTATCGCACATGATATCACACTCAAGTAAACACGCTGCAGGACTGCTTGTATCGCACATGATATCACATATAACTAAACACGCTGCAGGACTGCTTGTTGGACGTGATATCACACACAAATAAACACGCTGTAGCACTGCTTGTACCGAACATGATATCACACACAAGTAAACACGCTGCAGGACTGCTTGTATCGCACATCATATTACACACAAGTGAACACGCTATAGCATTGTTTGTATCGCACATGATATCACACGCAAGCAAACACGCTGCAGGACTCCTTGTGTCGCAACATGATATCATACACAACTAAGCACGCTGCAGGACTGCCTGTATTGCACATGATATCACACACAAGTAAACAGGCTGCAGCACTGCTTGTATCGCACATAATATCCCACACAAGTAAACACACTGCAGGACTGCTTGTATCGCACATGATATCACACTCAAGTAAACACGTTGCAGGACCGCTTGTATCGCACATGATATCACATATAACTAAACCCGCTGCAGGACTGCTTGTATCGCACATCATATTACACACAAGTGAACACGCTATAGCATTGTTTGTATCGCACATGATATCACACGCAAGCAAACACGCTGCAGGACTCCTTGTGTCGCAACATGATATCATACACAACTAAGCACGCTGCAGGACTGCTTGTATCACACATTATATCACACTCAAGTAAACACGCTGCAGGACCGCTTGTATCGCACATGATATCACATATAACTAAACCCGCTGCAGGACTGCTTGTTGGACGTGATATCACACACAAACACGCTGTAGCACTGCTTGTATCGCACATGGTATCACACACAAGTAAACACGCTGCAGGACTGCTTGTATCACACATCATATTACACACAAGTGAACACGCTATAGCATTGTTTGTATCGCACATGATATCACACGCAAGCAAACACGCTGCAGGACTCCTTCTGTCGCAACATGATATCATACACAACTAAGCACGCTGCAGGACTGCCTGTATTGCACATGATATCACACACAAGTAAACAGGCTGCAGCACTGCTTGTATCGAACACAATATCACACACAAGTAAACACACACTGCAGGACTGCTTGTATCGCACATGATATCACACTCAAGTAAACACGCTGCAGGACCGCTTGTATCGCACATGATATCACATATAACTAAACACGCTGCAGGACTGCTTGTGTTGCATGTGATATCACACACAAATAAACACACTGTAGCACTGTTTGTATTGCACATGATATCACACACAAGTAAACACGCTGCAGGACGGCTTGTATCGCACATCAAATTACACACAAGTGAACACGCTATAGCACTGTTTGTATCACACATGATATCACACACAAGCAAACACGCTGCAGGATTCCTTGTGTCGCAACATGATATCATACACAACTAAGCATGCTGCAGGACTGCCTGTATCGCACATGATATCACACACAAGTAAACAGGTTGCAGCACTGCTTGTGTCGCACATAATATCACACACAAGTAAACACTGCAGGACTGCTTGTTTCACACATTATATCACACACAAGTAAACACTGCAGGACTGCTTGTATCACACATTATATCACACACAAGTAAACACACTGCAGGACTGCTTGTATCGCACATGATATCACACACAAGTAAACACGCTGCAGGACTGCTTGTATCGCACATGATATCACACACAAGTAAACACACTGCAGGACTGCTTGTATCGCATGTGATACCACACACAAGTAAACACGCTGCAGGACTGCTCGTATTGCACATGATATAACACGCAAGTAAACAGGCTGCTGGACTGCTTGTATTGCACATGATATCACACGCAACTAAACAGGCTGCAGGATTGCTTGTATCGCACATGATATCACACGCAAGTAAACAGGCTGCTGGACTGCTTGTATCGCACATGATATCACACACAAACAGGTTGCAGCACTGCTTGTGTCGCACATAATCATAATATCACACACAAGAAAACACACTGCAGGACTGCTTGTATCGCACATGGTATCACACACAAGTAAACACGCTGCAGGACTGCTCATATTGCACATGATATCACACGCAAGTAAACAGGCTGCTGGACTGCTTGTATTGCACATGATATCACACGCAATTAAACAGGCTGCAGGACTGCTTATATCGCACATGATATCACACGCAAGTAAACAGGCTGCTGGACTGCTTGTATCGCACATGATATCACACCTTTTACATGAAAGGCCGTATCATTGATACTTTTTTTTTTTTTTTAATGCTAATATCAGACCGATGACCGATATCAACATCGGATCAGAATCATGTGCATGATTTTACAGCAGTCGTCCAAAGTAACACCAATCAGTCAGATGTCGACTTCTGGAGTTCTTCAAGGGACCGTCTTCAGTCCATTTGTTTTCTATCAAGTCAAAAAAACAAAACAGGCAGCAGTGACCTCTGACCTCTGACCTGCACACCTCAAAATGACCCCTATTTCGCACTGCAAATATGTTCCCACGCACGTCTCTAATAACCATCGTGTGAAAGTGTCAACATTTTTTTTTCTCCCCCCATCGTTGCATCTGAAGCACCGGCCCACTCGCCGGCTTTAATTGCGGCGAGCGTGAAGTGCTCGCGGAGCATCCGTCACGCCGCTCTCCTCGCCACCGCGCTGCCCTGAGAGCCACGCTTCTCCTTCTGGTTGCCCACGTAGGATGAATATTTCAGCGCCCAATCAAAGCGCCACCGCGCTCTCGGGGAGATGCACGAGGAAGCGCGGCTTTCCACGCAGATATCGAGTCCCCGGAAACAGTTTGAGAGCATAAAAAGCGGAGTAAAAATAGAGACGGGCCGGTAGCGAGGCGGCGCGGGCTAATCCTCGGCACTCGGCGGATCAATTGTGTGTCTTAAATGCACAGGTGCAATCATAAAGTTGGCTCCAAGGCATTTTTTTCCCCTCTTTTATTGAACCGAGGAAATAACAATAACCTCTAAGTGACCCGCAGATATGCTGCTTTTTTCCTTCTCTGCATCATGTTGCAAAGCCCAGGAGACCAGGACTGAAACAAACACCGGCTTTTACACTTTCTCTGGCTGGATCCTTCTGTTACGGGACGACTATGAAAATGATCGCACAATTAGCGCCTTTCAAGACGGCACAGCGATTAGCATGTTGCTATGTGGCGTGTTTTAACATGTGATGTACGCCAGTGTTTTTCAACCTTTTTTGAGCCAAGGCACATTTTTTTCTTAAAAAAAAAAAAAATACAAAGGTACACCACCAGCAGAAATCATTAAAAACTGAAACTCAGCAGCCGATATTGACAGTAAAAAGTCGTTGCAATTGTTGGATATGACTTTAAAGCATAACCAAGCATGTGTCAATATAGCTCTTGTCTCAAAGTAGGTGTACTGTCACCATCTGTCACATCACACCCTGACTTATTTGGACTTTTTTGCTGTTTTCCTGTGTATAGTGTTTTAGTTCTTGTCTTGCGCTCCTATTTTGGTGGCTTTTTCTCTTATTTTTGGTATTTTCCTGTAGCAGTTTCATGTCTTCCTTGACCTCTATTCCCCGCACCTGCTTTGTTTTAGCAATCAAGAATATTTCAGTTGTTTGTATCCTTCTTTGTGGGGACATTGTTGATTGTCGTGTCATGTTCGGATGCTCCACAGTAAGTCTTTGCTGTCGTCCAGCATTCTGTTTTTGTTTACTTGTAGCCAGTTCAGTTTTAGTTTCGTTCTGCTTCCTTAAGCTTCAATGCCTTTTCTTAGGGGCACTCACCTTTTGTTTATTTTTGGTTTAAGCATTAGACACCTTTTTTTACCTTCACACTGCCTCCCGCTGTTTTTTTACGACATCTACGATGCAATTAGCTACCTGCTGCCACCTACTGATATGGAAGATTGTAACGTGGTAAGTCTGCCGATCTCCAGACAGTACAGACACTCAACAACAACACATTATTTGCGGATTACTGGTTTGCCAAAAATATTTTTAACCCAAATAGGTGAAATTAGATCATCTCCCACGGCACACCAGACAATATCTCACGGCACACTAGTGTGCCGCGGCACAGTGGTTGAAAAACACTGATGTACGCAACCCCCAAAGGGACAAGCGGTAGAAAATGGATGGATGGATGTTTACGTATTTTGTTCATATTAAGCATCAGACAAGACAAGAACACATATGTTTTTCTTTTTTTATGCATTCTAACTGGTAAATAAACTCTAGCAAGAGTCAGCTACCACAGCTATATTGTACAGTATTTTGTATTTCTACAGTGTTTTGTGTATTGTACAGGATTGCTTATTATTTTTATTGGATGTTTATTTCAATTGTTATTTTTTATCTTTATTACCTCTTGTGTAATTTATTTTTACCCCACTACCGCACCTTAAGTTGGAGTCCTTAATCTCGTTATATGCAAATATAATAACAATAAAGTCCATTCTATTCTATTCTAACAGTAGAGGTAATTCGATCTATTCTGCCTATAATGCACCTTAAAAAAAAACTCCATCAATGTTTTATGTTGACGATGCAAGTAAACATGTAATGTAGTATCTGTCACATTCATAATAACATGTGATTGTTTACGTATTTTGCTCATTTTAAGCATCAGACAAGACAAGGACACAAATGTTTTTCTTTTTCTTGCATTCTAACTCGTAAATAAAGTCTAGCAAGAGTCAGCTAACAACACAGGTAAACGCCCTGAGATCGGTAGGTTGTGAGTAGGGATGTCCGATAATGGCTTTTTGCCGATATCCGATATTCCGATATTGTCCAACTCTTTAATTACCGATACCGATATCAACCGATACCGATATCAACCGATATATACAGTTGTGGAATTAACACATTATTATGCCTAATTTGGACAACCAGGTATGGTGAAGATAAGGTACTTTTTAAAAATAATAATAAAATAAGATAAATTAAGAACATTTTCTTGAATAAAAAAGAAAGTAATACAATATAAAAACAGTTACATAGAAACTAGTAATTAATGAAAATGAGTAAAATTAACTGTTAAAGGTTAGTACTATTAGTGGACCAGCAGCACGCACAATCATGTGTGCTTACGGACTGTATCCCTTGCAGACTGTATTGATATAAATTGATATATAACGTAGGAACCAGAATATTAATAACAGAAAGAAACAACCCTTTTGTGTGCATGAGTGTAAATGGGGGAGGGAGGTTTTTTCGGTTGGTGCACTAATTGTAAGTGTATCTTGTATTTTTTATGTTGATTTAATATAAAAAAACAAAAAACAATACCGATAATAAAAAAAACGATACCGATAATTTCCGATATTACATTTTAACACATTTATCGGCCGATATTATCGGACATCTCTAGTTGTGAGTTCAAACCCCGGCCAAGTCATACCAAAGACTATAAAAATGGGACCCATTACCTCTCCCTGCTTGGCATCAAGGGTTGGAATTGGGGGTTAAATCACCAAAAATTATTCCCGGGCGCGGCCACCGCTGCTGCCCACTGCTCCCCTCACCTCCCAGGGGGTGAACAAGGGTGATGGGCCAAATGGAGAGAATAATTTCGCCACACCGATACATACATACACAGACATATACATGCATTCATACATACATACATACATACACATACACAAATTCAAATATACACAATCATACAAACACACAGACACATTCATACACACATCGACAGACACATACACATTCATGCATATGTACGTACATACAAACATACATACATACACACATACAAACATCCATCCATACATACAAACATACATACCTATATACACACATACAAACATACATACATACATACATACATCCATGCATACTTACAAACATACATACCTATATACAAAGGTAGTGGGTAGTGGCCAAGTGGACTTGGCAACTACTTCAGGGCGTGACGACCCTGCCTGACACGAGTCTCGGGCTCAGCTGGCTCCGGCTGACAGTACCCGGTATGGGCCCCTGTCCAGGGTTACGGATAACGGAGTGGAGCCCCGCAGGCGGTCTGGTGTTCGATACGACACTTTTCCGGCAGCTCCTGCAGCCAAACTGATGCCAAACGTATCGCTATGCTTTCCTTTGGACTACGTTAGTAAGGCCGAGAGGGGGATTCTGACGAATGGGCTACCCAGGATCTCCATACCTCTAGCCCAGGCTTGCGCCAAAAAACTGGAGAGGCTACTTCAGTGCCACCGTCAAAAGTAGCAGAAACAACACGGGAGATAGCAGTTACGAGTTATAAGCCGTTTTCGATTGGCGTAGGATATCGGCGCTACGGGTTATCTCCGTCGGTGGGAGGGACCATTGCGTCCTACTGGTCAGTTACCGCCCACCTTAAGCTGGGCAGCCCCCGGTTAATAAGGTACTGACCCGCCACAGGCCGCCTGCTTCATCGGGTGCTTGGAGCTTAAAGGACTGACTTGACAAGCGGACTGTAAATACTGCACCAGGCAAACAACGAAAACAGAAAAAACTGCCTGTCTTGCATTTAGCAAGCTGGAACGTCAGAACCATGAGTCCTGGCTTCTCGGAAGATCTATCCACGGTTGACGACAATCGGAAGACGGCCATCATCAACCGCGAGCTCAAGAGGCTCAACATCGATATTGCTGCCCTGCAGGAGACGAGACTCCCCTCAGACGGCTATATCAGAGAAGAAGACTACACCATATTTTGGCAGGGAAGAGAGCCACAGGAACAACGTCTGCATGGCGTCGGACTTGCAGTGAGGAACTCCTTACTCTCCTCAACTGAACCACCAAATGGAGGCACAGAACGCATACTTTCTCTTCGCCTGTCAAGTGCTTCAGGTCCAGTAAACATCCTGAGCATTTATGCTCCTACTCTTTGCAGCTCTACAGAGGCAAAGGATCAGTTCTACAATCATCTGGACTCTATCATCACTGACATTCCTGCCACTGAGCACCTGTTCTTACTAGGAGACTTCAATGCTCGAGTGGGATCAGACCATGACTCTTGGCCCAAATGCATTGGACACTTTGGCATAGGAAAACTAAACGAGAATGGACAGAGACTACTAGAACTTTGTTCTTACCACCACCTTTGTATTACCAACACATTCTTCTCAACAAAGCCACATCACAGGGTTTCCTGGAGGCATCCCAGATCCAAAAGTTGGCATCAACTAGATCTAATCATCACAAGAAAATCGTCAATGAACTGCGTTCAAATCACCCGCAGCTATCACAGCGCTGACTGTGACACGGACCATTCACTGATTGGCAGCAGGGTGCGTCTTCAGCCCAGACGGATTCACCGTACAAAGCAGAAAGGTCGCCCACGCCTAGATACTGCCAAAATGCATGCCCCCGACCTACGTGAATGCTTCGCCGAGTCCATCGAAAATGCACTCCAGGACTGCCCTGCTGGTAATGCTGAAGAACGATGGAACTACATCCGCGATGCTGTTCACAGCACAGCCATGGCCATCTATGGTAAGAGAGAAAAGAAGAACCCAGACTGGTTTGTCGCTGGGCTTGCAGAGATGGAGCCCATCATCGAAGCCAAGAGAACAGCCCAAATGAGTTATAAGAACGATCCATCTGCAAAGACACTTGATGCTCTCAGGAAGACAAGAAATAAAGCCAAACGCATTGCAAGGCAATGTGCTAACAGCTACTGGCTTGACCTCTGCGAGAGTATCCAACTGGCTGCAGATAACGGTAATTCTCGTGGCATGTATACAGGTATGAAGATAGCTTTCGGACCAACTACCAAAAAGGTAGTGCCACTGAAATCCTCCACAGGAGAAGTCATCACAGACCGTGGGCTCCAGATGGAAAGATGGGTCGAGCACTACCAGGAACTCTACTCCCGGGATATTGCAGTCAATGACACTACAATTGAGAACATCGAGAACCTACCTGTCATGGATGATCTCGACAAGCTCCCAACCTTAGCGGAGCTCAAGAAGGCAGTCAACTCCCTTACCTGTGGCAAAGCTCCAGGGAACGATGGCATTCCCACTGAGATCATCAAGAACAGTAAGGACACTGTTCTTCTAGACCATCTTCATGAGCTTCTATGTCAATGCTGGGATGAAGGAACAATTCCTCAGGATATGCGAGACTCAAACATCATCACACTGTACAAAAATAAAGGGGATCGCAGCGACTGCAACAATTACCGTGGAATATCCCTCCTAAGCACTGTCGGGAAGACCTTCGCTAGAGTGTTACTCAACAGACTGCAATTGCTTGCTGCCCGTGTATATCCAGAATCACAATGTGGATTCAGGTCGGGGAGATCAACCATTGACATGATATTTTCTATCAGACAATTACAAGAGAAATGCCGTGAGCAGAGACAACCATTGTATATCGCCTTCATCGACCTTACAAAGGCCTTCGATTTAGTTAGCAGGAAGGCTCTCTTCAAGCTTTTGCACAAGATAGGCTGCCCACCAAAGCTGTTGAAGCTGATAACATCATTCCATGAAGATATGCAAGGAACTATCCTGTGTGACGGCTCCGCATCAGCCCCATTCCCAATTGAGAATGGAGTGAAGCAAGGATGCGTGCTTGCTCCTACGCTCTTCGGAATCTTCTTCTCGTTGCTATTGTCAGAAGCATTCAAATCATCTGACGATGGTGTTTACCTACACACAAGGAGCGACGGGAAACTGTTCAACCTCGCACGTCTCCGGGCAAAGACTAGAGTGCGTAAAGTCCTCATCAGAGAGATGCTCTTTGCAGATGATGCTGCTCTGGCCGCACCATCAGAGGAAGCACTACAGAGGCTGATCAACAGCTTTTCTGATACATGCAAAGACTTTGGCTTAACTATAAGCCTCAAGAAGACCAACATTATGGGACAAGATATGCGCAACATTCCAAGGATCTCCATTGGAAACCACACCCTGCAAGTTGTTGAGAACTTCACCTATCTTGGCTCAACCATATCCAGCAATCTCTCTCTCGATGCCGAGCTCAACATCCGCATCGGCAAAGCATCTACAACGATGGCTAGACTCTCCAAGCGTGCTTGGGAGAACACACTGCTAACCATCAACACAAAAATGAAGATCTATCAAGCCTGTGTTCTCAGCACTCTACTTTATGGCAGCGAGTCATGGACCTCGTATGCACGCCAAGAGCGCCGTTTGAACTCCTTCCATCTTCGGTGCCTGAGGCGGATTCTGGGAATCAAATGGCAGGATCGCATCCCGAATAAGGATATCCTCGAGAAAACAGGGATGAAGACAATCTTCGCTCTCCTTACACAACGACGTCTGAGATGGCTTGGCCATGTAAGTCGAATGGATGACAGTCGCATTCCAAAAGACATCCTGTACGGTGAACTGGCCTCTGGAACAAGGGCTGTGGGAAGACCTGTCCTTCGTTTTAAAGATGTGTGTAAGCGTGATATGAAGGCCAGTGACATCAACCCATTAAACTGGGAAGCTTCTTCAGCTGAACGTGGGAAATGGAGGAAGTTAGTGAAGGAGGGCGTACATCAGAGTGACTTAAGAAGAGTAAGACAGTGGGAGGAGAAGCATGAACGTAGAAAGCGAGCAGTCACACCCCTACTGAATCAACCAACAATACAATATGTATGCAGGAACTGAAACAAAGCATGCCTGTCAAGAATTGGCTTATATAGTCACAACAGGCGTTGCACATGACATGAATTGACATTTGTGCGCAAAACTCTATTGTCTCTCGAGACAGACAGATGCCAGATTATATACACACATACATACCTACAAACATACATACATATAGTACAGGCCAAAAGTTAGGACACACCTTCTCATTCCCAACACAACTGATGGTCCCAACCCCATTGATAAAGCAAGAAATTCCACTAATCAACCCTGATAAGGCACACCTGTGAAATGAAAACCATTTTTAGGTGACTACACTTCTATCCATCCATCCATCCATCTATCCATCTATCTACGTAAGGTCAGGAAAAAACACGGAGGCTATTTCATGCCTACAAGCCTGTTTCGCAGGTTTCCCTGCTCTTCAGGGGATTTTCAGGCTTGTAAGGATGAAATAGCCTCCATGTTATATTCAGCTCTACGCCAGTATTGAGCACTGTATAACGGATAAACCACAGTAACCTCGACAATATATATATATATATATATATATACATATATGTATATATATATATATATATATATATATATATATATACATATATATATATATGTATATATATATATATATATATATATATATATATATATATATATATATACACACACACACAATACACACCTCCTCATTCAATGCGTTTTCTTTATTTTCATGACTATTTACATTGTAGATTGTCACTGAAGGCATCAAAACTATGAATGAACACATGTGGAGTTATGTACTTAACAAAAAAAGGTGAAATAACTGAAAACATGTCTTATATTCTGGTTTCTTCAAAATAGCCACCCTTTGCTCTGATGACTTTTTCGCACACTCTTGGCGTTCTCTCGATGAGCTTCAAGAGGTGGTCACCTGAAATGGTTTTCACTTCACAGGTGTCATAGTTTTGATGCCTTCAGTGACAATCTACAATGTAAATAGTCATGAAAATAAAGAAAACACATTGAATGAGAAGGTGTGTCCAAACTTTTGGCCTGTACTGTGTGTGTGTGTGTGTGTGTGTGTGTGTGTGTGTGTGTGTGTGTGTGTGTGTGTGTGTGTGTGTGTGTATATATATATATATATATATATATATATATATATATATATAAAATAATTAATAATAATCTTAATCTTCTGAAAATTATGGAAAGCGCCTCTCTACATAGTTGGAAATGCCACGAAACACATTTTAGATATTCAACACTCCACTGCCGTGTGTGTGCATAGTGCACACCCTCTCCTAATTTGTCACGTTTCATGTGTCTGGTAAACCTCGACGAACGGGGCCCATAAGAATCCCCTTCCTGCTGTACGAATCTGCGAGATGGTGATGATTGAATTGTTGACATGTGTAAACAGCAACAGATTGGACCCGCCCCCTCATTTGCATACCAGCAGAACCCTAATGACAGAAGTTGTAAATGAATCTGAGCAGGGTGACTTCACTCCCAGTACTTTTGTGCAGTGCTTTTATTGATTGCTCAGGTCCCAAACGTTAAAAGCGCTTCTCCGACGAGCTCGTTTGCATTTCATTTAACGCACCCTGACTTCATTCTGAGTGCAGCTGCATCCTTCATTTAATAGCAACACTCATCTCTGTCGTGTTAGCACGTCGCTTACACATGATTGCACCGTTTTTTGCTGTTGTTATGAACATTATCATGCGTACGCCATCAATTTCATAACGACATCATCATTGTGACTCGAAAGCAAACTTCCGGGCATATTTACACACTTCCAAAGCTCTTTATTGCTGGAAGGCCACTGCATGAGTTCTGTATCGCTCTGATTGCTTGGCAGCTAATTAGTTCAATTGTCGTCAACCTTTGATAATGAATCATAAATATTGATTTTACTCTGCAATATTTATTTCATGAACACGCTGCACGTTAGCCCTTTCAAAAAGTATACAGCTATTTATATCAAACTTATTGATTGGGATCAATTAGTGCTTCCATTCAAGCTACTGCTGTTGGTAAGTACGACTATAAATAGCAACACGCATTTTAGACTGCGGAAATCAAATCAATTTCAATGTTAATGCCATGAAAAACATACACAAAGAAGTAATCGCTGAGGTCATCTTTGATTTGACAATGCTTTAAATATACTTTGTCATAATTTTATGCTCATCCATAATTTTGTCATGTAAAAAAGTGTTCTTTTCGTTGTAATTTTATTTGCAATCCCCGATTTAGTTGTCATCAAATATTGAATTTTAAAAATGTGCTTTGCAGTTTTTTGTGAATTGCCATAACATTTTAAACGTATTTAAATGTGTAAATTATTTAAATTTCTCATTTTAAATGCTTTTTAATGTAGTAACTAAAAAGTAAATGACGTCATACTCCTCACCATCAAACTTAATTGCAGACTCCAAAGTGCAAATAGACAATTAAATACAAACAAAAATAATAATTGACAAAAATACAGTATAAAAGGCATTATGTTACATAATATGTCATTTTTTATTTTAATTGCCATCAAATCAAATAATTACTTATTTCCAAATATAATTATTAAAAACGAAACAAGAATATGTAACTGTCATCCAATATTAATCAATTTATAAAGTATAATTAACTAATTTTCTTATTTTATTTGGTATCAAATATTCATGTTAAATGTCACTATATTTTTCCTAATGTTATTACGGGGGGAAAAAGGAAAAAAATAATGTAATTGCCATCCAATAGTAGTACATTTTTAAAATGTAACTAATTTAATTTGTTTTTTTTAATTGCCATCAATTATATATATTTTTAAATGTCACTATTTGTTTTGTAATTTATTTAATTAAAATTATGAAAAAAAATAAATAAATGCCATCATAAAATACATTCTCAAAATGTAACCAATTTTCTTTTTTTATTTCAATTGCCAACGAATATCCATTTTTGAATGTCATTTTTTTTTAAATAAAACATGTTTAAAAGTTGTTATCGGTCATTAAATATTCATTTGATTAAATTTTAATTGCCATAAAATATATATTTTTTAATAATCTTAATACAATAAAATACATTTCAAATTGCTTATTGAGCCATTTTAAAATGTAAACATTTTGTAGTTCCATTTTGAAATTATTTTTATTATTGAATGATTTATTTATTTATATTGTAATAACTAAAAACTAAATCACCATCAAACTTTATTGCAGACTCCAACCTCCAAATAGACAACCATTCACATACAGTACATAAAACAAAAAAATACAGTATAAAATTAATTATATCACCTAATATTAAAAAAGTAATTGTGCAATTAATTGGCATCAAATGTAATACATTTTTAAAATGTAACTCATTTAATTCCTTATTTTAATTGCCCTAAATTATTCATTTATGTATGTAATTATTACAAAAACAAACAAAAAAACAAACTGTCATCCAATATTAATGACTGTATCAAGTATAACTAATTAGATTTCTTATTTTTTTGGTATAAAATATTTATTTTAAATGTCACTATGTATTTCTTAATGCAATTAAGAGAAAACAAAAAAAAGTGATTGCCATCTAATATTAATACATTTTTAAAATGTTATTTTTTTTAATTTTAATTGAATGAAACTTTATTTTTTTTCTTATATAATCAATAAAACATTTAAAAATGTCCATCCATCCATCGCAGGGCCAACACAGATAGACAGACAACATTCACACTCACATTCTCACACTGGGGGCAATTTAGTGTTGCCAATCAACCTATCCCCAGGTGCATGTCTTTGGAGGTGGGAGGAAGCCGGAGTACCCGGAGGGAGCCCACGCAGTCATTATCAAATATTAAACACATTTTCATGTGTCTAATTTCTATACATGTGAAAAACTACTTTTTAATGTAAATAATACGACTAAATCAAGTAATTGCTACTAAATATTAACACATTTTTAAATGTGACTAAAGTAATTTGTTATTTCAATTGCCATCAAATATTCTTTTTTACGCGTTACTATTTATTTTCAAATGTAATTATTAAAAACTGAAAAAAAATATAACTGCCATTTAAGATCAGTAAATTTTAAAGTGTATCGCTTTACATTTGTTGTTTTAATTGC
>NC_084560.2:36215420-36247920 GCF_033978685.3 Nerophis lumbriciformis
TAAACATAAATATCTCCCATCTGGGGCTCTCAGTCCTTCACACAGCACACTTCTCTAAAGGTCCAAGGTCATTGCCTATCAAACAAGAGAAACACAACATAAGTAAAACATTTCACCAGTTATGTCTTTAGTGGGGAAATAGTGGATGTCTCACTTACCACCTGATGCACCTGCCTTGACACAGAGGAGAGCCAGACTTGAATGAGGCAGAGTTAAGTAGGGTTTGTAGCTGGGCCCCACCTGGCCGCACAGCTGGTGGCACTTCAGGCTGTTTGAGCAGGTACAGGGGAATGTACCACCCCTCGATGATGCGGCCAAGGCTGGGGCGTTGTCTTCCTTGTTCCACTCTGCCTCCATTCCCTGGCTCCTCCCCTGTGAGGTGCCTACCTGTCAGGCGGTGCTTGAGTGAGACTCCACAATATATATATATATATCCATCCATCCATTTTCTACCGCTTATTCCCTTTAGGTCGCGGGGGCGCTGGAGATTATCTCAGCTACAATCGGGCGGAAGGCGGGGTACACCCTGGACAAGTCGCCACCTCATCACAGGGCCAACACAGATAGACAGACAACATTCACACTCACATTCACACACTAGGGCCAATGTAGTGTTGCCAATCAACCTATCCCCAGGTGCATGTTTTTGGAGGTGGGAGGAAGCCGGAGTACCCGGAGGGAACCCACGCAGTCACGGGGAGAACATGCAAACTCCACACAGAAAGATCCCAAGCCCGGGATTGAACCCAGGACTACTCAGGACCTTCGTATTGTGAGGCAGACGCACTAACCTCTCCTCCACCGTGCTGCCCATATATATATATATATATATATATATATATATATATATATATATATATATATATATATATATATATACATATATAAATAAGCGGTAGAAAATGGATGGATGGATATATATATATATATATATATATATATATATATATATATATATATATATATATATATATATATATATGTATGTATATATGTATTTATTTTATTTTTATAAATTTTTTATTTATTTATTTATTTATTTATTTTTTTAGGCCATCTCCATGCAGACTTTTTTCCAACCTGTCACCTGTTTTGGAAAAGTTCCGTTTTAATTATTACCGTACACCAAATAATACATTGCGAGAATCGGTTTGACCCGAGAATCCATTTTGAATCGGACTCCAGGATTCGGATCGAATCATTCATTTCCCCAAAAAATCACACCCCTACAAAACATGCACCTCTACTTAATAGACAACATGGTGGCGCTATTATGTAGCTGCAGCGTTCGAATGGACTTGGAATTTCTCACACAGCGCTACAAAACACTCGCTGGCAAGGCGGAATCAGCATGGAATTTGGTCCAAGCAGACGTGTGGCAAATTTAATCAAGCTTGGTTTAAAAAAAAAAAGGAAAAAAAGGGAAATTTCAAGTCAAGCCGACTTATAGGTTGAAACTTTTGCAGCTCAATAACAGCGCCGCCCGGTGGTGAACTATATATATATACAGATATATTAATATGATCGATATCTACTTTTTAATATTGGGTATTAAGATTATGTTGAAGTTTTGTAATCTATCAGAAATATCAAGCAGCTAAAATGCCCCAAACATGGAGAAGTGTGGAGAGAGTGTATTGCACTTTTCCCATCATGCATTGCAGTGGATTTCAATTGGTGTAATTTTGAGTTATGTGTTGTGCTTGGACTTTTTTTTTCTAAACGATATACACAATGTTCAGTGAGCGGGTGTGTTGACTTTTTGTGTTGGTGTCATTTGCGCCATGAGTGGGTCACATATAAAAATGCTGCACACTTCAACACACAATTCATGGTCATCAACCTAAAATACTCACGTCGTCCACAAGATGCGGGCAAACCTGCCACGATCACACTGTCCGATTTTGGAAATGATATTTGAATATTTGAATTCAACTTGTGACGGGCCCCTAGTTTGGAACACCGGGAACCCCCCCGGTGTATACAGTAGCTGCCTATTGATCACTAACTAAATATTTTCAGAAAAACTGAAAGCGAAAGTGTATTTGAGTGTTCACCTAAAATGTCAAGTCCTGGCCATGTTCTGCCCCACTAACAGAAATCCATTTCCACTTGAGTGGACAGTAACGGGGCGTGGGACTATTGATTGACGACGTCGTCTAAAAACTCTCTGGCTTCTCCTACAGTAAAGGTCAGTGTAAAGCGTGTTAATGATCCCCCGCGCTGATCACTGCCACAACATGCCACCACTGCCACGCTTTTGCAAAAGCCCACCAAAAAATTGTGGAAACGCCGCCAAGAGGACGTGACGCATGTCCGCCTACAACCCCCCCACACCCGCCCTCCGCCCCGCTCTGTTGTTTTGCGTCTGCTGAATCCGAGGGGCAGCTCTCGGGGAGCGCCGCGGCGATTCATCACGCCGGCGACGTGTCAGACGCCATCACGGCTCACATTTGAGAAGCAGCCGGCTGTCATCGGTGAGCGAGTGGCGGTCAGTCCCTGCCAGATTCCTGCCTTCGCTGGGAGTCACGTTGCCAGCCTCGCGTCGGAGACAACGGTTGTCGTATCGCGTGACGCATGACGGGCCTGATCTACTGAGATCCAAACACCTGGCGCTAAACAGCCCGCGTAAACAATGACAAAGTGTGTGCTATAACTCCCAACACTTTGGTACAATTGATAACTGGTACAGACCGCGCTATTAAAAGGAGGTTGTTATTTTTGCGATTTTCACCATGGAAACACTCATTTACTGCAAAATCATGTTATCATGTGGCGTTTTGTCATGTTTTTAAACATACAGCACACAAATATAATGTCTACGATTAGCATATGAGCTACCAAGACTGCGTGTACAATAATAACTGGTGCTAACCGCACTATTTAGGTAAGATTTTTGCGTGTACTACCCAGTTTTCACCATGGAAACACTCATTTACTGCAAATTCATGTTATTATGCTCCAACCCGTGGCATTTTGCTAACATGTAGCACACAAATATCAATATGTACTATTAGCGTGTGATACACCAAAACGTGCAAGACGTGTACAATTGATAACTGGTGGCGACCGCCCTATTAAAAGGAGTTTTTCTGTGTGTGCTACATGGTTTTCACCATGGAAACACTCATTTACTGCACATTCATGTTATCTTGTGGCGTTTTGTCATGTTTTTAAACATACAGCACACAAATATAATGTCTACTATTAGCATATGAGCTACCAAGACTGCGTGTACAATAATAACTGGTGCTAACCGCACTATTTAGGTAAGATTTTTGCGTGTACTACCCAGTTTTCACCATGGAAACACTCATTTACTGCAAATTCATGTTATTATGCTTCAACCTGTGGCATTTTGCTAACATGTAGCACACAAATATAAATGTGTACTATTAGCGTGTGATACACCAAGACGTGCAAGACGTGTACAATTGATAACTGGTGGCGACCGCCTTATTAAAATGAGTTTTTCTGCATGTGCTACATGGTTTTTACCATGGAAACACTCATTTACTGCACATTCATGTTATCTTGTGGCGTTTTGTCATGTTTTTAAACATACTGCACACAAATATAATGTCTACTATTAGCATATGAACTACCAAGACTGCGTGTACAATAATAACTGGTGCTAACCGCACTATTTAGGTAAGATTTTTGCTTGTACTACACGGTTTTCACCATGGAAACACTCATTTACTGCAAATTCATGTTATAATGCTCCAACCTGTGGCATTTTGCTAACATGTAGCACACAAATATAAATATGTACTATTAGCGTGTGATACACCAAGACGTGTACAATTGATAACTGGTGGCGACCGCCCTATTAAAAGGAGTTTTTCTGCGTGTGCTACATGGTTTTCACCATGGAAACACTCATTTACTTTACATTCATGTTATCTTGTGGCGTTTTGTCATGTTTTTAAACATACAGCACACAAATATAATGTCTACTATTAGCATATGAGCTACCAAGACTGTGTGTACAAACATAACTGGTGCAATTTATTTAAGTAAGGTTTTCCTTCGACTACACTGTTTTCAACATGGAAACACTCATTTACTATAAATTCATGTTATCATGCTGCAACCTGTGGCGTTTTGTTATGTTCAAACATGTAGCACACAAATATAATATGTGTTATTAGCGTGTGATCGACCAAGACTGCGTGTACAATTGATAACATGTGACGATAGCCCTATTAAAAAGAGGTTTGTGCGTGTGCTACACGGTTTCCACCATGGAAACACTCATTTACTATACATTCATGTTATCAGGCTGTGTGTGGCCTTTTGTCATGTTTTTAAACATACAACACACAAATATAATGTGCACTATTAGCATATGAGCTACCAAGACTGCGTGTACAATAAGAACTGGTGCAGACCGCCCTATTTAAATAAGCGTATGCAGTTTTCACCATGGAAACACTCATTTACTGCACATTTATGTTATCATGCAGCATGTGGCCTTTTGTCATGTTTTTAAATATGCAGCACACAATTATAATATGTACTATTAGCGTGAGATCTACCAAGACTGCGTGTACAATTGACAACTGGCGCAGACCGCCCTATTAAATAAGGTTTTTGGATGTACGGCTGTACATTTATGTTATCATGCTCCTACCTGTGGCATTTTGCTATGCTTTCAAACATGCAGCCCACAAATATAATATGTAGAATGAGCGTGTGATCTACTAAGACTCCGTGTACAATTGATAATTGGTGCTGGCCGCCCAATTTAAATGAGGTTTTTGCATGTACTACGTGGTTTCCACCATTAGAACACTCATTTACTGCACATTCATTTTATCATGCTCCTATCTGTGGTGTTTTGCTATGTTTTTAAAAATACAGCACTCAAGCATACTATTAGCAAAACGCAGTATGTCATATCATGTGACGCATGATGTCATATCACATAACAAAATAAGTCTTATGTTATGCATAATGTCATACCATGTACAAGTGATGTCATATCACATAAAGCATGATGTCAAATCACGTAACAAACTGTCATATCACGCGATGCATGGTGTCATATCACGCAACACATGTCATATCACGTAAAGCATGATATCATATCACGTAAAAAATATGTCATATCATGTAAAGCATGGTGTCATATCACACAGCACTCGATGTCATAACACGTAAAGCATGATGTCATATCACGTAAAAAATTATGTCGTGTAACGTAACAAATTATGTCATATCACAATGCATGATGTCATCACGTGCCAAAAAACAGTATGTCATGTTATGTAACGCAAAATGTCATATCGCGTAAAAAATTGTCGTGTAACGTAACAAATTATGTCATATCACAATGCATGATGTCATCACGTAACAAGATACAGTGTGGCATGTTATGTAACGCAAAATGTCATATCACGTAACAAATTATGTCATATCAAGTAACACATGATGTCATAGTGTTGATATGAAGTCATAGTATTGATATGATGTCATAGTGTTCATATGATGTCATATCCTTTAACGCATGATGTCATAGTGTTGATATGATGTCGTATTCTTTAATGCATGATGTCATAGTGTTGATATGATGTCGTATCCTTTAACGCATTATGTCATAGTGTTGGTATGATGTCATAGTGTTAATTTGATGTCGTATTCTTTAATGCATGATAATAATAATAATAATACCTGGGATTTATATAGCGCTTTTCTAAGTACCCAAAGTCGCTTTACATGATGTCATAGTGTTGATATGATGTATCCCGTAACGCATGATGTCATAGTGTTGGTATGATGTCATAGTATTGATATAATGTCATAGAATTGATATGATGTCGTATCACATAACGCATCATGTCATAGTGTTGATATGATATTATAGTATTGATATGATGTGATAGTGTTTATGTCATTGTGTTAGTGTGATGTCTTAGTGTTGGTATTATGTCATAGTGTTGATATGATGTCATAGTGTTTTTCCTGCTCCAGTCTCCATGTCTTTAACGCCCAAAAGAGTGTTGATATGATGTCGTATTCTTTAATGCATGATGTCATAGTGTTGATATGATGTCGTATCCTTTAACGCATGATGTCATAGTATTGGTATGATGTCATAGTGTTGATATGATGTCGTATTCTTTAATGCATGATGTCATAGTGTTGATATGATGTCGTATCCCGTAACGCATGATGTCTAAGTGTTGGTATGATGTCATAGTATTGATATAATGTCATAGTGTTGATATGATGTCTTATCCTGTAATGCATGATGTCATTGTATTGGTATGATGTCATAATGTTTCTATGATGTCATAGTATTGATATGATGTCATATCACATAATGCATGATGTCATAGTGTTGGTATGATGTTATAGTATTGATATGATGTCATAGTGTTTATGTCATTGTGTTGGTGTGATGTCATAGTGTTTGTATTATGTCATAGTGTTGATATGATGTCATAGTGTTTTTCCTGCTCCAGTCTCCATGTCTTTAACGCCCAAAAGAGTGTTGATATGATGTCATAGTATTGATATAATGTCATAGTGTTGATATGATGTCTTATCCTGTAATGCATGATGTCATTGTATTGGTATGATGTCATAATGTTTCTATGATGTCATAGTATTGATATGATGTCGTATCACATAATGCATGATGTCATAGTGTTGGTATGATGTTATAGTATTGATATGATGTCATAGTGTTTATGTCATTGTGTTGGTGTGATGTCATAGTGTTTGTATTATGTCATAGTGTTGATATGATGTCATAGTGTTTTTCCTGCTCCAGTCTCCATGTCTTTAACGCCCAAAAGAGTGTTGATATGATGTCGTATTCTTTAATGCATGATGTCATAGTGTTGATATGATGTCGTATCCTTTAACGCATGATGTCATAGGGTTGGTATGATGTCATAGTGTTGATATGATGTCGTATTCTTTAATGCATGATGTCATAGTGTTGATATGATGTCGTATCCCGTAACGCATGATGTCATAGTGTTCATATGATGTCTTATCCTGTAACGCATGATGTCATTGTATTGGTATGATGTCATAATGTTTCTATGATGTCATAGTATTGATATGATGTCATAGTGTTGGTATGATGTTATAGTATTGATATGATGTCATAGTGTTTATGTCATTGTGTTGATATGATGTCATAGTGTTTATGTCATTGTGTTGATATAATGTCATAGTGTTGGTATTATGTCATAGTGTTGATATGATGTCATAGTGTTTTTTCTTGCTTCAGTCTCCATGTCTTTAACGCCCTAAAGAAGACGCTAGAAGCTGCCAAGATGAAGATTACAATTTCAAAGGAGGGAAGAAAGTGGGCGTCGTAGATGAACATATCTCTGGCTAAACGTGTTGCTTGCAATGAGTGATTCTCCTGGGGGAGCAGCGTCAGTCCAACTATGATACTGACTAATAAACATTTGTATGAAAACATCCTCATCATGAGGACTGTTGCTGCCTCCAGGCATGGAAGTCAAGGCACCTGAACACTGTCAGAAATAAACCAAGTGCAAATCTTCACATCATTCACACAACAAGTCGTACAACTCTTTGATGTTCACTGACAGTATGTTTAACTCTAATAACTAGACATGCTAACTCTAACTAGACATGCCAACTCCAACTAGACATGCCAACTCTAATTGGACATGCTAACTCTAACTAGACATACCATCTTTAACAAGACATCCATCCATCCATCCATTTTCTACCGCTTATTCCATGTTAACTCTAACTAGACGTGCTAACTCTAACTCGACATGCTAGCTCTAACTAAACATACTAACTCTAACTAGACATGCTAACTCTAACTCGACATGCTAACTCTAACTAAACATACTAACTCTAACTAGACATGCTAACTCTAATGAGACATGCTAACTCTAACTGGGCATGCCAACTTTAAGTAAACATGCCAACTGTAACTAGACATGTCATCTCTAGTTTGACAAGTCATACAGTTAAAAGTGGATTCATTCATCCATTCGTGGCGGTTTACCTGAGACATGAAACGAGACACATTTGGGGTTTGCACTATCCTCTTCAGCCACCGGATGGCAGTAGAGTGTTGCATATCTTAAAATGTGTTTTGTGGCAATTCCAACTTTAACCACAGTATCAGTTGCTATGTAGAGTGGTGCTTTCCATAATGTTCAGCAGACTGCATTGCAAAATGATCATCCCCCCCGAGATTCACCCAGCAATGGGTCCATATGAATCCCCTACTTACTGTTACTGTTATGTTTTGTTACTTTCAATGCTTAAAGCTCTCAATTAACTTCAGATATATTCGTCAATATTAGGTTATTTAGTCTTTTTTAATGTTTTATGCTCTTTTAAAGAAAATCGTTTTCGTACCAAAAACACAAACTACACAATATTCGTGGACGCACACACAAAATAAGATGTTTGCGTGTACTACGCGGCTTTTACAAACCCCGTTTCCATATGAGTTGGGAAATTGTGTTAGATGTAAATATAAACGGAATACGATGATTTGCAAATCATTTTCAACCCATATTCAGTTGAATATGCTACAAAGACAACATATTTGATGTTCAAACTGATAAGCATTTTTTTTTGTTGCAAATAATCATTAACTTTAGAATTTGATGCCAGCAACACGTGACAAAGAAGTTGGGAAAGGTGGCAATAAATACTGATAAAGTTGAGGAATGCTCATCAAACACTTATTTGGAACATCCCACAGGTGAACAGGCAAATTGGGAACAGGTGGGTGCCATGATTGGGTATAAAAGTAGATTCCATGAAATGCTCAGTCATTCACAAACAAGGATGGGGCGAGGGTCACCACTTTGTCAACAAATGCGTGAGCAAATTGTTGAACAGTTTAATAAAATCCTTTCTCAACCAGCTATTGCAAGGAATTTAGGGATTTCACCATCTACGGTCCGTAATATCATCAAAGGGTTCAGAGAAACTGGAGAAATCACTGCACGTAAGCAGCTAAGCCCGTGACCTTCGATCCCTCAGGCTGTACTGCATCAACAAGCGACATCAGTGTGTAAAGGATATCACCACATGGGCTCAGGAACACTTCAGAAACACACTGTCAGTAACTACAGTTGGTTGCTACATCTGTAAGTGCAAGTTAAAACTCTCCTATGCAAGGCAAAAACCGTTTATCAACAACACCCAGAAACGCCGTCGGCTTCGCTGGGCCTGAGCTCATCTAAGATGGACTGATACAAAGTGGAAAAGTGTTCTGTGGTCTGACGAGTCCACATTTCAAATTGATTTTGGAAACTGTGGACGTCGTGTCTTCCGGACCAAAGAGGAAAAGAACCATCCGGATTGTTATAGGCGCAAAGTTGAAAAGCCAGCATCTGTGATGGTATGGAGGTGTATTAGTGCCCAAGACATGGGTAACTTACACATCTGTGAAGGCCCCATTAATGCTGAAAGTTACATACAGGTTTTGGAGCAACATATGTTGCCATCCAAGCAACGTTACCATGGACGCCCCTGCTTATTTCAGCAAGACAATGCCAAGCCACGTGTTACATCAACGTGGCTTCATAGTAAAAGAGTGCGGGTACTAGACTGGCCTGCTTGTAGTCCAGACCTGTCTCCCATTGAAAATGTGTGGCGCATTATGAAGCCTAAAATACCACAACGGAGACCCCCGGACTGTTGAACAACTTAAGCTGTACATCAAGCAAGAATGGGAAAGAATTCCACCTGAGAAGCTTAAAAAATGTGTCTCCTCAGTTCCCAAACGTATTCCGTTTATGGAAACGGGGTTTGTACCATGGCAACACAAATTTACTGCACATTCATGTAATCATGCTGCTATCTGTGGCGCTTTGTAAACACGCAGCACATGTACTCTATTTTAGAAGCACCCACAATGGAACCCACGTTTTTTAGTGTGCGCTGCAATGATCCAGTTGCAGGAAAATTTACGTTGCAACAAGTTTTTCCTGTGGCCATATTTCGTCCCGCTAGCATTTAAAATGAACCTTCTTTTGCGCTATGTCAAAGGCAATAAAAAGACCCACAGAGGTCCCAGGTCTCCCCAAAACATTGTATTTTGTCCCAAAAAAAAACAATATTTGGCTGCAAATACATCATATTCATCATTTTGCCACAAAAAAAGTTAATAGATTCTTATTGTTGTTGTTTTTTTCACATGCTTAACTACTTTTTACACCGCGATGACGATTAAAAATGACGTAATACACCCTCGTCTTTCAAGTTGGGACTTTGCTTTTTACGTTTTGATGTGAATGAAGGTGACAGTTTGACACTGGAATGGATCATGTCCATTATATGGGGGGGGGGAACTGAAGTATTTTTAAGTTGTGGTGTTTTTACATCATCCGTGACACACACACACACACACACACACACACACACACACACACACACACACACACACATTCTTGTATTCCTTACCTTCTTGAGACCTCCAAAAATGCCTACCTCTTTAGTACCACCCTTTCTAGATATATAAAGATTTGTATTTACAACCTTAATAATATATACATACTATGCAAAGCTTTTAGTTAATGTATTATTATTATTTTTTGTTTGTTTTTGAATCTTCATTATTTACTTCAAGTTATTACAGTATGTCTCTATATACATATTTTTTTATTTTATGTTGTAACTAATTTTGGCCAAAGGGGGCGCATTTCAATTTCTTACACACACTTGTTATTACATATGTTGGCCAGAGGGGGAGCACTTCAAATTTTTACACACACTTGTTATTTCATATGTTGACCAGAGGGGGAGCACTTTTATAACCGACACACAGTCAAATTGAAAAATCCCTACTTTTTAGCACCACCCTAATTTTGACAGATTTCACTAAATGAGATCTCTATTTTTTGTTTTTTTGTAATGTGCTTAAGGCCGGTGACAAACGAGTCACGGACCACAGATGGCCCCTGTGCCGCACTTTGGGCAACCCAGCTGTAAAAGCTAACTGTTATTGGCCACTATAGTCTTAGAACCGTAGTGTATTTGTTCATCCTATGGTCACATATGGGTTGTCTTACATCAGCACCGGAAGTCGTAAAATCAGCTGTTCACCTCGCGGGTTTTTCCGGGGATGAACAGGGAAGTCCGTCTTGTTTTATATTGCTGCCTTTGCACCTGTCTATGTTTACTTTTGTATGCACATTAAATCCAACAAAAAAATCCTGACTTTGGAGCAATGTTCACAGACTCTAGTATTTGTCTCTCTATTAGATGCAATGGTTTTCTGTATTTCGACCATGAATTCGGTCCTAACCTGTTCACCGGTCCTCATATGGAAGGAACTTTTCCTTGTTGATGTCTCAAGAAGGGTAAAAATACAAGAGCAAGCACACACACACACACACACACACACACACACACACACACACATTCTTGTATTTGTTACTTTCTTGACTTTGGAGCAATGTTCACAAACTCTAGTATTTGGCCCTCTATTAGATGCAATGGTTTTCCGTATTGGGACCATGAATTCGGTCCTAACTTGTTCACCGGTCCTCATATGGAAGGTACTTTTTCTTGTGGATGTCTCAAAAAGCTCGCAAACAAACAAAAAAAAACACAAAAAAAATAACGTCCACATGTGTCCTCATTCCCCTCTGCATCCTGCAGCCACGTTGCAATGCTAACTTATTCATGTGCTCTAAAGTTCACTTGCTGCAACATCCTTTTTCGCCTTTCTTTTGTGCCAATGATGGGGAATTCACAGGTGGAGACTTCCCCCCCCCCACCCCCAAACCTGGTCTGCAAGAGAATAAGAAGACGTAGCAGGAGGCGTCAGTGTTGCAGACTTAGTGACTTTGTTGCTATATTTAGCCAGTATTGTATTAAGCAAAGAGTGTAGCATTAAGTATGTTCCGAATTTTACCATACAGAGCCCTCATTTTAGTATTTTATTGCGATGTCGGACTTCACAAATACATTTTTATACACACCTGGTCTGCCAGAGAATAAGAAAACGTAGCAGGAGGCATCAATGTTGTCGACTTCGAGACTTTGTTGCTATATTTAGCGAGTATTGGAATAATCGAGGAATGTAACATTACGTGTGTTTAAATTTTTCCATACAGAGCCCTCACTTCGGTATTTTTTTCCGATGTTATACCTCCACAATTATATTTCTAAACACACCTGGTGTGGCAGAGAATAAGAAAACATAGCAGGAGGCATCAGTTTTGCAGACTTAGCCACTTTGTTGCTATTTTTGGCGAGTATTGTATTAAGCAAAGAGTGTAACTTTACGTGTGTTCCGATTTTTCCATACAGAGCCCTCACTTTAGTATTTTATTGCGATGTTTGTCTTCACAAATACATTTCTAAACACACCTGGTTAGCCACTTTGTTGCTATTTTTACGGGCATTATATTATGCGAAGAGTGTAACATTACGTGTTTTCGGATTTTTCGATGCAGAACCCTCACTTTGGTATTTTTTTTCCGATATTGGACCATCCCAAATACATTTCTAAACACACCTGGTCTGCCAGAGAATAAGAAGACGTAGCAGGAGACATCAGTGTTGCCAACCTGTTGCTATATTTAGTGAGTATTATATTAAGCAAAGACTGTAACATTACGTGTGTTCCGATTTTTCCATACAGAGCCCTCATTTTAGTATTTTATTGTGATGTCGGACTTCAAAAATACATTTCTTAACACACCTGGTCTGCCAGAGAATAAGAAGACGTAGCAGGAGGCGTCAGTGTTGCCGACTTAGTGACTTTGTTGCTATATTTAGCGAGTATTGGAATAATCGAGGAGTGTAACATTACGTGTTTTCGGATTTTTCGATGCAGAACCCTCACTTCAGTATTTTTTTTCCGATATTGGACCATCCCAAATACATTTCTGAACACACCTGGTCTGCCAGAGAATAAGAAGACGTAGCAGGAGACATCAGTGTCGCCAACCTGTTGCTATATTTAGCCAGTATTATATTAAGCAAATAGTGTAACATTACGTGTGTTCCGATTTTTCCATACAGAGCCCTCACTTTAGTATTTTATTGCGATGTCGGACTTCACAAATACATTTCTAAACACACCTGGTCTGCCAGAGAATAAGAAGACCGTTGCAGGAGGCATCAGTTTTGCGGACTTAGCGACTTTGTTGCTATTTTTAGCAAGTATTGTATTAAGCAAGGAGTGTAACATTACGTGTTTTCGGATTTTTCGATGCAGAACCCTCACTTTGGTATTTTTTTTCCGATGTTGGACCATCCCAAATACATTTCTAAACACACCTGGTGTGGCAGAGATAAGAAAACGTAGCAGGAGGCATCAGTTTTGCAGACTTAGCCACTTTGTTGCTATTTTTAGCAAGTATTGTATTAAGCAATGATTGTAACTTTACGTGTGTTCCGATTTTTGCATACAGAGCCTTCACTTTAGTATTTTATTGCGATGTTGCACTTCACAAATACATTTCTAAACACACCTGGTTAGCCACTTTGTTGCTATTTTTACGGGGATTACATTAAGCGAAGAGTGTAACATTACGTGTTTTCGGATTTTTCGATGCAGAACCCTCACTTCGGTATTTTTTTCCGATATTGGACCATCCCAAATACATTTCTAAACCCACCTGGTCTGCCAGAGAAAAAGAAGACGTAGCAGGAGGCATCAGTGTCGCCGACTTAGAGACTTTGTTGCTATATTTAGCGAGTATTGGAATAATCGAGGAGTGTAACATTACGTGTTTTCGGATTTTCCGATGCAGAACCCTCACTTTGGTATTTTTTTTCCGATATTGGACCATCCCAAATACATTTCTAAACACACCTGGTCTGCCAGAGAATAAGAAGACGTAGCAGGAGACATCAGTGTCGCCAACCTGTTGCTATATTTAGCCAGTATTATATTAAGCGAAGAGTGTAACATTACGTGTGTTCCGATTTTTCCATACAGAGCCCTCACTTTAGTATTTTATAGCGATGTCGGACTTCACAAATACATTTCTTAACACACCTGGTCTGCCAGAGAATAAGAAGACGTAGCAGGAGGCATCAGTGTTGCCGACTTAGTGACTTTGTTGCTATATTTAGCGAGTATTGGAATAATCGAGGAGTGTAACATTACGTGTTTTCGGATTTTTTGATGCAGAACCCTCACTTTGGTATTTTTTTTCCGATGTTGGACCATCCCAAATACATTTCTAAACACACCTAGTGTGGCAGAAAATAAGAAAACGTAGCAGGAGGCATCAGTTTTGCCGACTTAGCGACTTTGTTGCTATTTTTAGCGAGTATTGTATTAAGCAAGGAGTGTAACATTACGTGTTTTCGGATTTTTCGATGCAGAACCCTCACTTCGGTATTTTTTTCCGATATTGGACCATCCCAAATACATTTCTAAACCCACCTGGTCTGCCAGAGAAAAAGAAGACGTAGCAGGAGGCATCAGTGTTGCCAACCTGTTGCTATATTTAGCGAGTATTATATTAAGCGAAGAGTGTAACATTACGTGTGTTCCGATTTTTCCATACAGAGCCCTCACTTTAGTATTTTATTGCGATGTTGCACTTCACAAATACATTTCTAAACACACCTGGTTAGCCACTTTGTTGCTATTTTTACGGGGATTACATTAAGCGAAGAGTGTAACATTACGTGTTTTCGGATTTTTCGATGCAGAACCCTCACTTCGGTATTTTTTTCCGATATTGGACCATCCCAAATACATTTCTAAACCCACCTGGTCTGCCAGAGAAAAAGAAGACGTAGCAGGAGGCATCAGTGTCGCCGACTTAGAGACTTTGTTGCTATATTTAGCGAGTATTGGAATAATCGAGGAGTGTAACATTACGTGTTTTCGGATTTTCCGATGCAGAACCCTCACTTTGGTATTTTTTTTCCGATATTGGACCATCCCAAATACATTTCTAAACACACCTGGTCTGCCAGAGAATAAGAAGACGTAGCAGGAGACATCAGTGTTGCCAACCTGTTGCTATATTTAGCCAGTATTATATTAAGCGAAGAGTGTAACATTACGTGTGTTCCGATTTTTCCATACAGAGCCCTCACTTTAGTATTTTATTGCGATGTCGGACTTCACAAATACATTTCTTAACACACCTGGTCTGCCAGAGAATAAGAAGACGTAGCAGGAGGCATCAGTGTTGCCGACTTAGTGACTTTGTTGCTATATTTAGCGAGTATTGGAATAATCGAGGAGTGTAACATTACGTGTTTTCGGATTTTTTGATGCAGAACCCTCACTTTGGTATTTTTTTTCCGATGTTGGACCATCCCAAATACATTTCTAAACACACCTAGTGTGGCAGAAAATAAGAAAACGTAGCAGGAGGCATCAGTTTTGCCGACTTAGCGACTTTGTTGCTATTTTTAGCGAGTATTGTATTAAGCAAGGAGTGTAACATTACGTGTTTTCGGATTTTTCGATGCAGAACCCTCACTTCGGTATTTTTTTCCGATATTGGACCATCCCAAATACATTTCTAAACCCACCTGGTCTGCCAGAGAAAAAGAAGACGTAGCAGGAGGCATCAGTGTTGCCAACCTGTTGCTATATTTAGCGAGTATTATATTAAGCGAAGAGTGTAACATTACGTGTGTTCCGATTTTTCCATACAGAGCCCTCACTTTAGTATTTTATTGCGATGTCGAACTTCACAAGTACATTTCTTAACACACCTGGTCTGCCAGAGAATAAGACGTAGCAGGAGGCATCAGTGTTGCCAACTTAGAGACTTTGTTGCTATTTTTAGCGAGTATTGGAATAATCGAGGAGTGTAACATTACGTGTTTTCGGATTTTTTGATGCAGAACCCTCACTTTGGTATTTTTTTTCCGATGTTGGACCATCCCAAATACATTTCTTAACACACCTAGTGTGGCAGAAAATAAGAAAACGTAGCAGGAGGCATCAGTTTTGCCGACTTAGCGACTTTGTTGCTATTTTATTAAGCAAGGAGTGTAACATTACGTGTTTTCGGATTTTTCGATGCAGAACCCTCACTTCGGTATTTTTTTCCGATATTGGACCATCCCAAATACATTTCTGAACACACCTGGTCTGCCAGAGAAAAAGAAGACGTAGCAGGAGGCATCAGTGTTGCCAATTTGTTGCTATATTTAGCCAGTATTATATTAAGCGAAGAGTGTAACATTACGTGTGTTCCGATTTTTCCATACAGAGCCCTCACTTTAGTATTTTATTGCGATGTCGGACTTCACAAGTACATTTCTAAACACACCTGGTTAGCCACTTTGTTGCTATTTTTACGGGGATTACATTAAGCGAAGAGTGTAACATTACGTGTTTTCAGATTTTTCGATGCAGAACCCTCACTTCGGTATTTTTTTTCCGATGTTGGACCATCCCAAATACATTTCTGAACCCACCTGGTCTGCCAGAGAATAAGAAGACGTAGCAGGAGACATCAGTGTTGCCAACCTGTTGCTATATTTAGCCAGTATTATATTAAGCAAAGAGTGTAACATTACGTGTGTTCCGATTTTTCCATACAGAGCCCTCACTTTAGTATTTTATTGCTATGTCGGACTTCAAAAATACATTTCTTAACACACCTGATCTGCCAGAGAATAAGAAGACGTAGCAGAAAGCATCAGTGTTGCCGACTTAGTGACTTTGTTGCTATATTTAGCGAGAATTGTATTCAGCAAAGAGTGTGTTCCGGCTTTTTTCCCCTTGTTGATGTCTCAAAAAGGGTACAAATACAAGAACACACACACACACACACACACACACACACACACACACACACACACACACACACACACACACACACACACTATAAAGCTAACCTTTCTGACAGAAGTAATAACGGTTTTATTGGTTTTGCAGCCCTTCTATGGAGGAGCGGATTCATCTTTACGGTGTGTTTTCGGGAGCTTGTACTTGGCCGTGTTGTTTATTTATCGATCCAATCTCCAACACCAAGGTTGGACCTATTAAAAAAAACAAAAACAAAGCGCATTTGGCTTTTGTCTTTTCCCCGTGCCATGCATATATTTAGTTGTTGTGCATTGATGGCGCAGGCCTTTGCAGAGCTCTGCTGGCGTGGCAAAGTGGCTGAAATGAGGCAACATATCGACACAAAGGAGAGCCGGCCCGTCTCAAGGGGGGAAGTAGATGAAGAAAAAACCAAACAAACATGAAAGGAGTAGGGAGCGTCGTTAGGCCGACCAATAACAGTAACCTTCCGCGGCGTTTGTGGCCACTCAGCGCTTCTTCATTGACGGCAGCTTGCACGCATGTGTGCTGCCCTCAGGAGCCCCAACAGTCCACAGCTCGCAAACAAACAATAAAAACCCCACAAAAAAAAACCGTCCACCTGTGACCTCATCCATCCTGCATCCACGTTGCAACGCTAACTTATTCACGTGCGTTAAAGTTCACCTGCTGCAACATCCTTTTTTTGTCTTTCTTATGTGCCAATGATGGGGAAGTCACAGGTGGAGACCCCCCCCCCCCCCCACACACACACACTCCTCCCGCCCCCCCCTCCTCCCCACGCACACACACACCTTGCCGAAAGAGTCAATTACTCACAGCTGTTGGCGGCAGACGCTCCGCAGAAGGCGCACAAAGTCGCGCACAGGGCGAGCGTGAGCGTTGGCCCGCGCATTTTTTCCTGCCCGTCCGTCCGTGCGTGTTTTTCGTCCGTCCCCCCCGCCGGCCCCCCTCGCTCCTTTTTATCCCGCAGAGTGTCTCGGCGACGCGGCGGAGATGCAAGGCGGAGAGGAGAGGCTCCTCATGCCGCGGCGTCCGTGGAGAGAAGCGGTGTGACGTTGGAGGAGCGGAGCGCTCCCACGACGACAAGGCGACACCACCCTCCACCGTGTGAGGCGGCCGACGTCCGCTCTCGCTCACTCGGCAGCATCCCTCCTCCTCCCCCCCCCCCGCCTCCTCCTCCTCCTCCTCCTCCTCCACCCGGCCTGCTCCCACCCACCAGGAGGGGGAGAGCTCTGACTACAACCTCAATTTAACACTTACCGTGGCTTTGAACCATGTCTTCATTAAAGTGGGGGCACTGGGAACGAGTTGCTTCAAAAGGAAACAAAAGGAGGCAAAACTGTTGCCACAAAAAATGCATTTTGTCATCGTTGACGTCGTTGTTTGGACTCCCACGAATAAAATGTGGCGCATCGGTACTCCGCTTTGAAACACAATTAATCTGCCAGGGAATAAGACGACCTAGCAGGAGGCGTCAGTGTTGCCGACTTAGTGACTTTGTTGCTATATTTAGCGAGTATTGTATTAATCGAGGAGTGTAACATTGCGTGTGTTTGAATTTTTCCATACAGAGCCCTCACTTTGGTATTTTTTTCCGATGTTGGACCTCCACAAATACATTTCTAAACACGCCTGGTCTGCCAGAGAATAAGAAGACATAGCAGGAGGCATCAGTTTTGCCGACTTAGCGACTTTGTTGCTATTTTTAGTGTATATTGTATTAAGCAAAGAGCGTAACATTACGTGTGTTAGGATTTTTTCCATACAGTGCCCTAACTTCACTATTTTTTTCCGATGTTCGACCCCCACAAATACATTTCTACACATGCCTGGTCTGCCAGAGAATAAAAAGACATAACAGGAGGCATCAGTTTTGCCAACTGAGCGACTTTGTTGCTATTATTAGTGAGCTTTGTATTAAGCAAAGAGCGTAACATTACATGTGTTCCGATTTTTTACATACAAAGCCATCACTTCGGTATTTTTTTCCGATGTTCGACCCCCACAAATACATTTCTACACATGCCTGGTCTGCCAGAGAATAAGAAGACGTAGCAGGAGACATCGGGTTTGCCAACTGAGCGACTTTGTTGCTATTATTAGTGAGCTTTGTATCAAGCAAAGAGCCTAACATTGCTTGTGTTCCGATTTTTTACATACAAAGCCATCACTTCGGTATTTTTTTTCTGATGTTCGACCTCCACAAATACATTTCTAAACCCGCCTGGTCTGCCAGAGAATAAGAAGATGTAGCAGGAGGCATCAGTTTTGCAGACTTAGCCACTTTGTTGCTATATTTAGCGAGTATCGTATTAATCGAGGAGTGTAACATTGCGTGTGTTTGAATTTTTCAATACAGAGCCCTCACTTTGGTATTTTTTTCCGATGTTCGACCTCCACAGATACATTTCTAAACCCGCCTGGTCTGCCAGAGAATAAGAAGACGTAGCAGGAGGCATCTGTTTTGCCAACTAAGCGACTTTGTTGCTATTATTAGTGAGCTTTGTATTAAGCAAAGAGCGTAACATTACGTGTGTTACGATTTTTTCCATACAGAGCCCTCACTTCGGTATTTTTTTCCGATGTTCGACCCCCATAAATACATTTCTACACATGCCTGGTCTGCCAGACAATCAGAAGACATAACAGGAGGCATCCGTTTTGCCAACTGAGCGACTTTGTTGCTATATTTAGCGAGTATTGTATTAATCAAGGAGTGTAACATTGCGTGTGTTTGAATTTTTCCATACAGAGCCCTCACTTTGGTATTTTTTCCGATGTTGGACCCCCACAAATACATTTCTAAACACGCCTGGTCTGCCAGAGAATAAGAAGACGTAGCAGGAGGCATCCGTTTTGCCAACTAAGCGACTTTGTTGCTATTATTAGTGAGCTTTGTATCAAGCAAAGAGCCTAACATTACATGTGTTCCGATTTTTTACATACAAAGCCATCACTTTGGTATTTTTTTTCCGATGTTCGACCTCCACAAATACATTTCTAAACCCACCTGGTCTGCCAGGGAATAAGAAGACATAGCAGGAGGCATCAGCTTTGCCGACTTAGCGACTTTGTTGCTATTTTTAGTGTATATTGTATCAAGCAAAGAGCGTAACATTACGTGTGTTACGATTTTCTCCATACAGAGCCCTCACTTCGGTATTTTTTTCCGATGTTCGACCCCCACAAATACATTTCTACACATGCCTGGTCTGCCAGACAATAAGAAGACATAACAGGAGGCATCGGTTTTGCCAACTGAGCGACTTTGTTGCTATTTTTAGCGAGTATTGTATTAAGCAACGAGCGTAACATTACGTATGTTCCGATTTTTTACATACAGAGCCCTTACTTAGGTATTTTTTTCCGATATTGGACCTCCACAAATACATTTCTAAACCCGCCTGGTCTGCCAGAGAATAAGAAGACATAGCAGGAGGCATCAGTGTTGCCAACTTAGCCACTCTATTGCTATATTTAGCGAGTATTCAAACCTTTTTCGATGCTGGCGGTTCGTAACCTTTTTGATGTTGTTATGAATTATATTATTTTCAATGTCGGACTTCACAAATACATTTCTAAACCCGCCTGGTCTGCCAGGGAATAAGAAGACGTAGCAGGAGGCATCAGTTTTGCAGACTTAGCCACTTTGTTGCTATATTTAGCGAGTATTGTATTAATCGAGGAGTGTAACATTACGTGTGTTTGAATTTTTCCATACAGAGCACTGACTTCTGTATTTTTTCCCGATGTTGGACCCCCACAAATACATTTCTAAACACGCCTGGTCTGCCAGAAAATAAGAAGACATAACAGGAGGCATCAGTGTTGCCAACTGAGCGACTTTGTTGCTATTTTTAGCGAGTATTGTATTAAGCAAAGAGCGTAACATTACGTGTGTTCCGTTTTTCTCCATACAATGCCCTCAATTCGGTATTTTTTTCCAATGTTTGACCTCCACAAATACATTTCTAAACCCGCCTGGTGTGTCAGAGAATAGGAAGACGTAGCAGGAGGCATCAGTTTTGCAGACTTAGCCACTTTGTTGCTATATTTAGCGAGTTTGTATTAATCGAGGAGTGCAACATTGCGTGTGTTTGAATTTTTCCATACAGAGCCCTCACTTCTGTATTTTTTCCCGATGTTGGACCCCCACAAATACATTTCTAAACACACCTGGTCTGCCAGAGAATAAGAAGACGTAGCAGGAGGCATCCGTTTTGCCAACTAAGCGACTTTGTTGCTATTATTAGTGAGCTTTGTATTAAGCAAAGAGCGTAACATTACGTGTGTTCCGATTTTTTTACATACAAAGCCCTCACTTCGGTATTTTTTTTTCCGATGTTCGACCTCCACAAATACATTTCTAAACACGCCTGGTCTGCCAGAGAATAAGAAGACGTAGCAGGAGGCATCCGTTTTGCCAACTAAGCGACTTTGTTGCTATTATTAGTGAGCTTTGTATCAAGCAAAGAGCCTAACATTACATGTGTTCCGATTTTTTACATACAAAGCCATCACTTTGGTATTTTTTTTCTGATGTTCGACCTCCACAAATACATTTCTAAACCCACCTGGTCTGCCAGGGAATAAGAAGACATAGCAGGAGGCATCAGCTTTGCCGACTTAGCGACTTTGTTGCTATTTTTAGTGTATATTGTATCAAGCAAAGAGCGTAACATTACGTGTGTTACGATTTTCTCCATACAGAGCCCTCACTTCGGTATTTTTTTCCGATGTTCGACCCCCACAAATACATTTCTACACATGCCTGGTCTGCCAGACAATAAGAAGACATAACAGGAGGCATCGGTTTTGCCAACTGAGCGACTTTGTTGCTATTTTTAGCGAGTATTGTATTAAGCAACGAGCGTAACATTACGTATGTTCCGATTTTTTACATACAGAGCCCTTACTTAGGTATTTTTTTCCGATATTGGACCTCCACAAATACATTTCTAAACCCGCCTGGTCTGCCAGAGAATAAGAAGACATAGCAGGAGGCATCTGTGTTGCCAACTTAGCCACTCTATTGCTATATTTAGCGAGTATTCAAACCTTTTTCGATGCTGGCGGTTCGTAACCTTTTTGATGTTGTTATGAATTATATTATTTTCAATGTCGGACTTCACAAATACATTTCTAAACCCGCCTGGTCTGCCAGGGAATAAGAAGACGTAGCAGGAGGCATCAGTTTTGCAGACTTAGCCACTTTGTTGCTATATTTAGCGGGTATTGTATTAATCGAGGAGTGTAACATTACGTGTGTTTGAATTTTTCCATACAGAGCACTGACTTCTGTATTTTTTCCCGATGTTGGACCCCCACAAATACATTTCTAAACACGCCTGGTCTGCCAGAGAATAAGAAGACATAACAGGAGGCATCAGTGTTGCCAACTGAGCGACTTTGTTGCTATTTTTAGCGAGTATTGTATTAAGCAAAGAGCGTAACATTACGTGTGTTCCGTTTTTCTCCATAGAATGCCCTCAATTCGGTATTTTTTTCCAATGTTTGACCTCCACAAATACATTTCTAAACCCGCCTGGTGTGTCAGAGAATAGGAAGACGTAGCAGGAGGCATCAGTTTTGCAGACTTAGCCACTTTGTTGCTATATTTAGCGAGTTTGTATTAATCGAGGAGTGCAACATTGCGTGTGTTTGAATTTTTCCATACAGAGCCCTCACTTCTGTATTTTTTCCCGATGTTGGACCCCCACAAATACATTTCTAAACACACCTGGTCTGCCAGAGAATAAGAAGACGTAGCAGGAGGCATCCGTTTTGCCAACTAAGCGACTTTGTTGCTGTTATTAGTGAGCTTTGTATTAAGCAAAGAGCGTAACATTACGTGTGTTCCGATTTTTTTACATACAAAGCCCTCACTTCGGTATTTTTTTTCCGATGTTCGACCTCCACAAATACATTTCTAAACACGCCTGGTCTGCCAGGGAATAAGAAGACATAGCAGGAGGCATCAGTTTTGCAGACTTATCCACTTTGTTGCTATATTTAGCGAGTATTGTATTAATCAAGGAGTGTAACATTGCGTGTGTTTGAATTTTTCAATACAGAGCCCTCACTTTGGTATTTTTTTCCGATGTTCGACCCCCACAAATACATTTCTAAACACGCCTGGTCTGCCAGGGAATAAGAAGACATAGCAGGAGGCATCAGTTTTGCAGACTTAGCCACTTTGTTGCTATATTTAGCGAGTATTGTATTAATCAAGGAGTGTAACATTGCGTGTGTTTGAATTTTTCAATACAGAGCCCTCACTTTGGTATTTTTTTCCGATGTTCGACCCCCACAAATACATTTCTAGACATGCCTGGTCTTCCAGAGAATAAGAAGACATAGCAGGAGACATCCGTTTGCCAACTAAGCGACTTTGTTACTATTTTTAGCGAGTATTGTATTAAGCAAAGAGTGTAACATTACGTGTGTTCCGATTTTTTACATACAAAGCCTCTCTTCGGTATTTTTTTCCGATGTTCGACCCCCACAAATACATTTCTACACACGCCTGGTCTGCCAGGGAATAAGAAGACGTAACAGGAGGCATCGGTTTTGCCAACTAAGCGATTTTGTTGCTATTTTTAGCGAGTATTGTATTAAGCAACGAGCGTAACATTATGTGTGTTCCGATTTTTTACATACAGAGCCATCACTTCGGTATTTTTTTCCAATATTGGACCTCCACAAATACATTTCTAAACCCGCCTGGTCTGCCAGAGAATAAGAAGACGTAGCAGGAGGCATCAGTGTTGCCGACTTAGCCACTCTGTTGCTATATTTAGCGAGTATTCAGACCTTTTTCGATGCTGGCGGTTCTTAACCTTTTTGATGTTGTTATGAATTATATTATTTTCAATGTCGGACTTCACAAATACATTTCTAAACACACCTGGTCTGCCAGAGAATAAGAAGACGTAGCAGGAGGCATCCGTTTTGCCAACTGAGCGACTTTGTTGCTATCTTTAGCGAGTATTGTATTAAGCAAAGAGCGGAACATTACGTGTGTTCCGATTTTTTACATACAAAGCCATCACATCGGTATTTTTTTCCGATGTTCGACCCCCACAAATACATTTTTAAACCCGCCTGGTCTGCCAGAGAATAAGAAGACGTAGCAGGAGGCATCTGTTTTGCCAACTAAGCGACTTTGTTGCTATATTAGTGAGCTTTGTATTAAACAAAGAGCGTAACATTACATGTGTTCCGATTTTTTACATACAAAGCCATCACTTCGGTATTTTTTTTCCGATGTTCGACCTCCACAAATACATTTCTAAACCCGCCTGGTCTGCCAGAGAATAAGAAGACATAGCAGGAGGCATCAGTTTTGCAGACGTAGCCACTTTGTTGCTATATTTAGCGAGTATCGTATTAATCAAGGAGTGTAACATTGCGTGTGTTTGAATTTTTCCATACGGAGCCCTCACTTTGGTATTTTTTCCGATGTTCGACCCCCACAAATACATTTCTAGACATGCCTGGTCTGCCAGAGAATAAGAAGACGTAGCAGGAGACATCCGTTTGCCAACTGAGCGACTTTGTTGCTATTATTAGGGAGCTTTGTATTAAGCAAAGAGCGTAACATTACATGTGTTCCGATTTTTTACTTACAAAGCCCTCACTTCGGTATTTTTTTTCCGATGTTCGACCTCCACAAATACATTTCTAAACCCGCCTGGTCTGCCAGGGAATAAGAAGACGTAGCAGGAGGCATCAGTTTTGCAGACTTAGCCACTTTGTTGCTATATTTAGCGAGTATTGTATTAATCAAGGAGTGTAACATTGTGTGTGTTTGAATTTTTCAATACAAAGCCCTCACTTTGGTATTTTTTCCGATGTTCGACCCCCACAAATACATTTCTAAACATGCCTGGTCTGCCAGAGAATAAGAAGACATAACAGGAGGCATCGGTTTTGCCAACTGAGCGACTTTGTTGCTATTTTTAGCGAGTATTGTATTAAGCAACGAGCGTAACAATACGTGTGTTCCGATTTTTTACATACAGAGCCCTAACTTCGGTATTTTTTTCCGATGTTGGACCTCCACCAATACATTTCTAAACCCGCCTGGTCTGCCAGAGAATAAGAAGACGTAGCAGGAGGCATCAGTGTCGCCGACTTAGCCACTTTGTTGCTATATTTAGCGAGTATTCAGACCTTTTTTGATTTTAGGGGTTCTTAACCTTTTTGATGTTGTTATGAATTTTATTATTTTGTTATGGACACGTGTATTTTATTGGGTTGTTTGGACTCCCACGAATAAAATGTGGCGCATCGTTACTCCGCTTTTAAACACAATTAATCTGCTACGGAAAAGGAAGACCTAGCAGGAGGCATCAGTGTTGCCGACTTAGTGACTTAGTTGCTATATTTAGCGTATTGTATTAATCGAGGAGTGTAACATTACGTGTGTTTCGATTTTTTACTTACAAAGCCCTCAGTTCGGTATTTTTTTCCGATATTCGACCCCCACAAATACATTTCTAAACATGCCTGGTCTGCCAGAGAATAAGAAGATGTAGCAGGAGGCATCAGTGTTGCCGACTTAGCCACTTTGTTGCTATATTTAGTGAGTATTATATTAACAAGGAGTGTAACATTACGTGTGTTCGGATTTTTCGATGCAGAGCCCTCACTCTGGTATTTTTTTCTTAACACGCCTGGTCTGCCAGAGAATGAGAAGACATAGCACGAGGCATCAGTGTTGCCAACTTAGCCAGCGAGTATTCAGACCCCACTAAATGCTAGCGTTTCTTAACATTTTTGACTTCGGGGCCCAACTTTTCCACTACAGCGGGGGCCGGGTCCCATCTAAATATTAACACTAAATTAGTATTCTTACTCTTTATTGTCATCATATTCACTAACTATATCCAACCTACAGTTTACAATATTGTCAAATTATATGATCCCATGTGTTTATTCATTATTATTTAATTATGATTTTTTTTTTTACGGATATTGGAGTATTGGCCGATACCGATATTAATCCCATTTGGTATCGGCACACATCGTCAATGACAGCTGTGTGCTTACGAAGTGGAGCGGTAATTTGCTTTTACTACACTAATAACTTGTGAAGTTAAGGTCATGACGCAGTGAGTTGAATGATGCAGACACGTTTGTTACTGGAGACTTTGTATGTGCAAGTAGTATGCAACTGTAATGATTTGATACTGGTTTCTATGGACAAATGTCAATATTGTTCAACAAAGGGCACTTATTACATATGTCTAGCTTGTGTGCTATTGTGTGCTTCGCTGTTGTGTAGCTGCTTCCTATTGTCAGTTACTTGACTACAATAGAATAACTTTGTGTGTCTATTGGAGGAAATTTAGATATTACCTGGCAAATTGTATCATATATCATGTGTGTAGTTTTTTTTTTTTTTTTTGCAAGGCCTCGTAGTGTTTGAGGTTTCCATTCGTTTGTGTTTATTCGACACCATTTTTTTTCCTTTTGGACGCACTTGTATCGCAACAAGACATTTTGTGCAGCTTTCAAGACGACGAGGACAAATAAGAAAGGCAAAGTGCAGGAAATTGACTACAAAGACGGGGAATATGTATTTATTATATTGAATATGCCGCTGCCGGGAGGGAGCTATCGCCATAGAAACACATGTTGACCTCGGGGAATAAAATATCCAAGTGAAATAGTCTCCCATCGTACTGTAAATATGCTGATCTGATGCTCCAAAACATCATACTAATGCATGTACTCAATAAATACAGTGTACTAGCATTGTATACTGAAGATAGGCACTACAAAATATAAAGTATAATATACTACAACAATATACTGTATTCTATACTACACAAATATATACTCAAAAACATCCCTACAAAAATAACATTATATACTAGAAAAATAATGTATTATATACTGAACATGTATGCTTCAAAATTTCATATTTTATGCTACAAAATATAATATTATACACTGAATATATACACTACAAAATATATTTTATACTATGTAAATAAGACATTACACACTGCAAAAATGTATTGCATTCTGAATATATACTACTAAATATATATTTATACTGCAAAAATAACACACCCTGAACTACGAAATTACAAAAAGATTATATTATATGCTTCAAAAATATTATATTTATTATTTATTACTGTTCTCCCTAATACTTGGTAAGCTATACTACAACAAAATATGATGTACTCAAAATATTCATACAAAAATAACATTATATACTACAAATGTAGTATATAATATACTGACCATATATACTGCAAAATATCTTATGTATTACTACAAAAATATTATATTATATACCGGTACTCAAAAATATCCCGACAAAAATAACATTATATACTACAAAAATATATACTCAAAAATATCCCTACAAAATAACATTACATACTAAAAAAATATATACTGATTATATATACTGCAAAATATATTTATACTCCAAAAATATCATAGTTATTATTTATTACTGTTGTTCTTGATACTTGGTGAGCTATACGACACAAATTTCATATTATATACTCAAAAATATCCCGACAAAAATACAATTTTATAATAGAAAAATAATATATACGCTATATGCTTCAAATGTTCATATTTTATGCTACAAAATATCATATTATACACTGAATATATACACTACAAAATATATTTTATACTATGTAAATAAGACATTACACACTGCAAAAATGTATTGCATTCTGAATATCCATCCATCCATTTCTACCGCTTATTCCCTTTGGGGTCGCGGGGGGCGCTGGAGCCTATCTCAGCTACAATCGGGCGGAAGGCGGGGTACACCCTGGACAAGTCGCCACCTCATCGCAGGGCCAACACAGATAGACAGAACACTACAAAAATATTTATTTATACTGCAAAAATAACACATCCTGAACTACGAAAATATCTTATTTTGTACTGCAAAAAGATAATATTATATGCTTCAAAAAATATTATATGTATTATTTATTACTGTTTTCCCTAATACTTGGTAAGCTATACTACAAAAAAATATTATATACTCAAAAATATCCGTACAAAAATAACATGATATACTACAAATGTAGTATATAATATACTGACCATATACACTACAAAATATCTTATGAATTACTACAAAAATATCATATTATATACTCTAAAATATCCCTACAAAAATAACATTATATACTACAAAAATATATTATATACTCAAAAATATCCCTACAAAATAACATTACATACTAAAAAATATATACTAAATATATATACTGCAAAAAATATTTTATACTACAAAAATATCATAGTTATTATTTTTTACTGTTGTTCTTGATACTTGGTGAGCGATAAGACACAAATTTCATATTATATACTCAAAAATATCCCGACAAAAATACAATTATATAATAGAAAAATAATATATTATATACGCTATATGCTTCAAATGTTCATATTTTATGCTACAAAATATCATATTATACACTGAATATATACACTACAAAATATATTTTATACTATGTAAATAAGACATTACACACTGCAAAAATGTATTGCATTCTGAATGTATACTACACAAATATTTGTTTATACTGCAAAAATAACACACCCTAAACTACGAAAATATCTTATTTTGTACCGCAAAAAGATAATATTATATGCTTCAAAAATATTATATTTATTATTTATTACTGTTTTTCCTAATACTTGGTAAGCTATACTACAAAAAAATATTATATACTCAAAAATATCCCTACAAAAATAACATGATATACTACAAATGTAGTATATAATATACTGACCATATATACTGCAAAATATCTTATGTATTACTACAAAAATATCATATGATATACTCAAAAATATCCCTACAAAAATAACATTATATACTACAAATGTAGTATATAATATACTGACCATATATACTGCAAAATATCTTATGTATTACTACAAAAATATTATATTATATACTCAAAAATATCCCGACAAAAATAACATTATATACTACAAAAATATATACTCAAAAATATCCCTACAAAATAACATTAAATACTAAAAAAATATATACTGATTATATATACTGCAAAATATATTTTATACTACAAAAATATCATAGTTATTATTTATTACTGTTGTTCTTGATACTTGGTGAGCTATACGACACAAATTTCATATTATATACTCAAAAATATCCCGACAAAAATACAATTTTATAATAGAAAAATAATATATACGCTATATGCTTCAAATTTTCATATTTTATGCTACAAAATATCATATTATACACTGAATATATACACTACAAAACATATTTTATACTATGTAAATAAGACATTACACACTGCAAAAATGTATTGCATTCTGAATATATACTACAAAAATATTTATACTGCAAAAATAACACACCCTGAACTACGAAAATATCTTATTTTGTACTGCAAAAAGATATTATATGCTTCAAAAATATTATATTTATTATTTATTACTGTTTTTCCTAATACTTGGTAAGCTATACTACAAAAAAATATTATATACTTAAAAATATCCCTACAAAAATAACATGATATACTTCAAATGTAGTATATAATATACTGACCATATATACTGCAAAATATCTTATGTATTACTACAAAAATATCATATTATATACTCAAAAATATCCCTACAAAAATAACATTATATACTACAAAAATATATTATATACTCAAAAATATCCCTACAAAATAACATTACATACTAAAAAATATATACTAAATATATATACTGCAAAAAATATTTTATACTACAAAAATATCATAGTTATTATTTTTTACTGTTGTTCTTGATACTTGGTGAGCGATACGACACAAATTTCATATTATATACTCAAAAATATCCCGACAAAAATACAATTATATAATAGAAAAATAATATATTATATACGCTATATGCTTCAAATGTTCATATTTTATGCTACAAAATATCATATTATACACTGAATATATACACTACAAAATATATTTTATACTATGTAAATAAGACATTACACACTGCAAAAATGTATTGCATTCTGAATATATACTACAAAAATATTTATACTGCAAAAATAACACACCCTGAACTACGCAAATATCTTATTTTGTACTGCAAAAAGATATTATATGCTTCAAAAATATTATATTTATTATTTATTACTGTTTTCCCTAATACTTGGTAAGCTATACTACAAAAAAATATTATATACTCAAAAATATCCCTACAAAAATAACATATACTACAAATGTAGTATATAATATACTGACCATATATACTGCAAAATATCTTATGTATTACTACAAAAATATCATATTATATACTCTAAAATATCCCTACAAAAATAACATTATATACTACAAAAATATCATATTATTAAAGTGCTATAAAACTGCATTTTAGTGGGAAACGTTTGCCTTGTTGTGATCAAATGTACAAAAAGTACATTTTTGATTAGATTAGATTAGATGTGTAGCATACAAATGATAAAATACAGACTTTTGGGGCTTTTATGTGACAAAACAGTGTTAGATGGTAAAATATGGCGACAGTGGGATAAAACATTAGATTTTGTGGTGACTTGGGTGTTTTTGAGGCCGCGAGAGGAGCAATCGGTGTCACTTCACTGCTTGAGTGGAGACGGAGAGAACCTTCTTCTTTTATTTATGGCCCACAATATCAGAGTCCGTCTGCCAGAGATTGGGAACTCTGCAGGAGCTCAACGACTTTGCTGCCAAACAAAAGCACAAAGTGAACATTTCCCTCCGAAGATGATGTCACCGTCCATGCTGATGACGGTTGTCACGGCGACTGATGAGCCCTGATGAGCCTCCTCAACCACAAGGACACTCGCAGGCGCCGCCAAGATGGACGCTCCTCATTTTCATCCTCCTTGTCTGCCGCGCTCAAACTTTGCCGAGTGCCTTCTCTCCCGGGTGACGTTCACCACCGCGACTCCAACACCACCGTGACTCCAACGACCCTGAGACAATGCTGCAATCTGGGAGGCGTCGCACGTCACGTCAAGGCGCCAGACATCCGCACAAGAAGCAAAAAGGCCAGGTCGTCATTTCTGTGACCATCAAACCTCAGCTAAAGACTCGCAATTTTCAGCGTGTTCAAAGCAATTAGCGACAAGTTAGCGTGAAAAGCTGAATTAGCGGCAAGTTAGCGTGATAAGCGAAATTAGCGTCAAGTTAGCGTGATAAGCGGAATTAGCGTCAAGTTAGCGTAAAAAATTGAATTATCGACAAGTTAGCGTGAAAAGCTGAATTAGAGTCAAGTTAGCTGGAAAAACTGAATAGCGTCAAGTAAGCGTGAAAAGCTGAGTTAACGACAAGTTAGCGTGAAAAGCTGAATTAGCAACAAGTTAGCACAAAAAGCTGAATTAGCGTCAAGTTAGTGTAAAAAGCTGAATTAGCATCAGGTTAGTACGAAAAGCTGAATTAGCGTTAAGTTAGCATGAAAAGCTAAAATAGCGTCAAGTTAGCGTGAAAAATTTAACTAGCGTCTAGTTAACGTGAAAAGCTGAATTTGCGTCAATTAAGTATGAAAAGCAGAATTGACGTCAAGTTAGCGTGAAAAGCTGAATTAGCGGCAAGTTAGCGTGAAAAGCTGAATTAGCGGCAAGTTAGTGTCATAAGCGGAATTAGCGTCAATTTAGCGTAAAAAACTGAATTAACGACAAGTTAGTGTGAAAAGCTGAATTAGCGTCAAGTAAGCGTGAAAAACTGAATTAACGTCAAGTTAGCGCGGAAAGCTGAATTAGCGTCAAGTTAGCGTGATAAGCTGAATTAGCGTCAAGTTAGTGTGAAAAACTGAACTAGCGTCTAGTTAACGTGAAGAGCTGAATTTGCGTCAATTAAGTGTGAAAAGCAGAATTAACGTCAAGTTAGCGTGAAAAGCTGAATTAGCGGCAAGTTAGCGTGAAAAGCTGAATTAGCGGCAAGTTAGCGTCATAAGCGGAATTAGCGTCAATTTAGCGTAAAAAACTGAATTAGCGTCAATTTAGCGTAAAAAACTGAATTAGCGACAAGTTAGTGTAAAAGCTGAATTAGCGTCAAGTAAGCGTGAAAAACTGAATTAACGTCAAGTTAGCGCGAAAAGCTGAATTAGCGTCAAGTTAGCGTGATAAGCTGAATTAGGGTCAAGTTAGCGTGATAAGATGAATTAGCGCCAAGTTAGCGTAAAAAATTGAATTAACGTCAAGTAAGCGTGAAAAACTGAATTAACGTCAAGTTAGCGCGAAAAGCTGAATTAGCGTCAAGTTAGCGTGATAAGCTGAATTAGGGTCAAGTTAGCGTGATAAGATGAATTAGCGCCAAGTTAGCGTAAAAAATTTAATTAACGTCAAGTAAGCGTGAAAAGCTGAATTTGCGTCAATTAAGTGTGAAAAGCCGAATTAGCGTCAAGTAAGCGTGAAAAACTGAATTAACGTCAAGTTAGCGCGAAAAGCTGAATTAGCGTCAAGTTAGCGTGATAAACTAAATTAGCGTCAAGTTGGCGTGATAAGCTGAATTAGCGTCAAGTTAGCGTAAAAAATGGAATTAACGTCAAGTAAGCGTGAAAAGCTGAATTTGCGTCAATTAAGTGTGAAAAGCTGAATTTGCGTCAAGTTAGCGCTAAAAGCTGAATTAGAGTCAAGTTAGCGCTAAAAGCTGAATTAGAGTCAAGTTAGCGCTAAAAGCTGAATTAGCATCAAGTTAGCGCTAAAAGCTGAATTAGCGTCAAGTTAGCGTGATAAGCTGAATTAGCGTCAAATTGGCG